>NC_051122.1:9253172-9615043 GCF_014839805.1 Manduca sexta
TGTTAATAAAACCACTATGACGGATCACTGTTATTTAATTTGATATCTTAAACATAAACTTAAAGAACTACATTATTGTGGCTGCTCGCCGGCAGCCCGTGACAGGAAGAAGGAAGTGGAGGCGTGTTGCCACAAAAACAAATTAAATTACATATTAACAAATGTTACCCTAAACAAATATAAATGTACCCATTCAACATGCCTCCTTACATTTATATTTTTACCTAAATCATATCATACACTACTCATATCAAGTACAATAGCTCTATAAACATTACCTTCAGTATAACATATTAATTGTAAGTTATTTTTTTTTTTTATTTTATTATATTACAATTATCATCTTTTAATTAAAACAATTCTAAACCAATGTTTATCTCAACATAATATCCATCTGAAAGATAAATTACTTTTACAACAACTTTAACATATCTCTAAATTTATTAAATTTATTACTTCCCAATGGTTTTGTTAAAATGTCAGCTATATTTTGATCAGATGCAATTTTTATAACATCAATTAAACCAATTTTAACACTTTCATGAACAAAATGATAATGAACTTCAATATGTTTTGAATTTTTTGTGAAATTTCCGTATTTAGCAATAATTTGAGCTCCAATATTATCTTCATATATTTTTACAGGTTTACAATCTTTCTGACAAATCTCATTAATTAAACAAACTATAAATTTAATTTCAGTAACAGCTTCTGACAGCGCAATGTATTCAGCAAATGTAGATGACTTTGTTACACAATTTTGTTTCTTTGATTTCCAAAATATTACATTCCCAAACAGTCTAATTACAAATCCTGTTGTTGATTTCCTACTGACAATATCTCCTGCAAAATCTGCATCTACATAACAATCTAACATATCAGAATTTATATTCATGTTATAAATTAATTTTATATGTTTTGTTAAGTAAAGATATTTAAGATACTCGCAAAGCATATTTAAAATGTGTCTCATTATAGCAATTTTGGAATCTACTCAAATAATTAACACTGAACGATATATCTGGTCTTGTACCTGAACTAATATATAAAAGTGCTCCAATTAAATTTCTATATTTTACATTCTCATTTATATTACAGTTTTCTAGTTTAAGATTTACTTCCATTGGTGTAGTATATAACTTTGTATTTATTATATTATAACGCTTAGCTAATGATTCTATATATGATTCCTGACTCAGTGTCATGGTCTTATTCTTTTTATAATCATAATCAATATGTATTCCAATGTATTCTTTAACTTTACCCATATCCTTCATAGTAAATTTACTTAACAGTTTGTTTTAATATTACTCATTACCTTTTCATCTTTACAACATATTAACAAATCATCAACATATAACAAAATGTATACACTCACATTAGTATCCAATTTAAAATATAAACAAAAGTCATATTTACTTCTCTGGAAATCCAAGACTAGTTAAAACTTATTGACACATTCATACCAAGCCCGAGGGCTTTCTTTTAAACCATATAATGTTTTATTTAATTTATAAACTCTATCAGTGCCATCATCATAACCAATTGGCTGCTTTACGCCAAACTTCAGATAAAATTTTACCATTTAAAAAAGCAGTTTCAACATCCATCTGATGTATATTAAGATTATTTTGACAACAATAAGACAATAACAATTTTAAAGTTTGCATTTTAGCAACGGGTGAATATATATCATCAATAAAATCTTTTTGTTGAAAACCTCTTACTACTAACCTAGCTTTAAATTTATTTTCGGCTTTCTTTCTGTATATCCATTTCACATCTAAAGGCTGTTTGTCTGCTGGTTTACTTACAAGTCTCCAGGTCTCATTTTTTGCCAAACTGTTCATCTCACGATTCATAGCCTCAGTCCATTCTTTTGCTTCATCGCTAGTTATTGCCTCCTGAAAATTATCTGGAATCATAGCATCACAATAGTTAACAGTTATACAATAATAACCAAATTCTTCATCAAACCGAGTTGGTGGCTTGATTTTACGCCGATTTCTTGTTTCAATTACTTTATTATCATCATAACTTTCATTTGTTTCAGCATTCAAATCTTCATTAATTTTCTCATTATTTTCTTCTGCATTAGTCTCTTTCTTCTCTTCTATAATTTTCTCTTCCAATTTATTCGGCTGGCTATTACTTTTATCATTTTTTCTCTTCTCTATTATCATCGAGACCAATACACATTACATCATCTTCAATTATATCACAATGTCTTGCTACAACTATTCTATTGTTTATTAATACTCTATATCCAACATCTGTATAGCCCATTAGTATGCCAAGCTCGGCTTTCCTGTCCCATTTACATTTTCTCTTTTCCTCTGGTGTTCTAACAAATACTTTACTTCCATATATCCTTAAATTTTCAATGCTTGGCCTTTGTTTGAAAAATATCTCATAAGGCGTCTTCCTTTCTATAGTGCCATTTGTTAATGTTCTATTCTTTAAATAAGCTGCGGCCATAACCACTTCAGGCCAAAATCTTTTATGTACTTTTGCCTCTGCCAAAAGACATCTTGACATATCCATTATTGATCTATTAAACCTCTCTGCTGTGCCATTTAATTCATGCACATATGGCGGACAAGATTTAATCATAATTCCCTTTGATCTTGCAAAGTCAAACACTCTTTTATTAATGTATTCCTTTCCATTATCACATCTCAATTCTTTAATATTTTTCCCAGTTAAATTTTGTATCTCATTAACATACTGCATTAAACAATTATATACTTTATCTTTTGACGGAATACAATAAACTTTTGCCAACTTACTATAGTCATCTATAAAACTTAAGAAATATTTTTCACCATTAAAACCTGTAGTTCTGTGTGGCCCATTTAAATCTGTGTGTACAATTTCTAATATATCCTGTGCTCGTTTTCTATTATTTTTAAATGGCAAGTTATGCATTTTATTTTCAATACATATAGCACATTTCATGTACTTACATTCAATCTCCTTTGGTAATCCTTTCAATAATTCACTTGTACACATAGTATTCAAATTGTTAAAGTTTATATGACCAAGCATCCTATGTAATTTCTCCTTCACTGTCATACTTGATTTCTTCACTAAATTAGCATGTAATGTACTTGCATTTATATAACCTTTTAATTTATACAGTCTATCTTCTTTCACTGCTATAGCTATAATAGTTCCATAGACGTTATATATTTTTGATTGTCGTCCCCTGGAAACAATTTTATGATTGTCTGTAATCTTTGAATAGCTCAATAAATTTGCTTTCATCTCTTTGACATAGAAAACATTGTTCAAAACAACTTCAGACTTTTTCCATAGACCATAAAATAAGTTTGTATATTTCCGACCTTTGTAGCTTCTAATATTCTTCCATCACCAACTTTTACTTTAATAGGTTGTTGTAATATTTCACATGAATGATAGTACTCATCAGTATTAATTATATGATCTGTACAACCACTATCTAATAACCAAGTTAAGTGGCCAGACTGCTCAATATTATATATTTTACTTGAAGTTGAAACATTATTATTCTCAATAGTTGCAAGGAAATTATTACCACCACTCTCATTACTGGATTTATTATTATAAGTTCTTCCTCTAATATTTCTTGAATTATAATATGATCCACGTTGATGTCCACGATTATTATTAAATCTAATAAATCCATTTCCTCTACCACTGTTAACATTTCTGTGTCGACAATCTCTTTGCATGTGGCCGGGTTTTCCACAGGTAAAACATTTAAAGTTTTTATTAGGTGATGCAGAACTACTAGTGTGAGCTTTTATAACATTTGAGTTGTCGCGTGATGGTTCATTACATTTTTCAGGTTCTTTATCCAATGATTTTAACATAATTTTACTTTTCAAATAATCTACAGTTCTGTCTTTTTCTGGTAAAACGTCTATTAGATCTCCAATATGACTGTAATTACGAGGTAAGGCCTTTAACATATAATTTAATTTTTCTTGTTCACTTACCGTCGCGCCGGCTTGTTTTAACTGATTTATTGATTTCTCAAAGTCGTCAAAAATACACTTACTTGCGAATAGTTCGATAATTTTATTGCTTCTACATTGTTGCGACATATAATCTGTAGTGCCGATGATTTCTGCAGGTACATTTCATCAAATTTTGCCAATATTTTGCATGCGGAATCTAAGTCGCATATATATTCGAGTTGCTTGTTGCTTATTGCACTATAAATGTAGTTCGTTGCCTGGATATCCATCTCTTCCCACTTTGCAACATCATCCGAATCATTTTTGATTCGTATGGCAGCTTCTTTACATTTCTTAAACTCCAAAAACTTAAGTATACGTATTTTCCAGCTACTATAATCCGATCCGTCGAATATTGGAATAACTGCGTCATTGCATTTAGTAAACGCCATTTTTGCTTATTGCATATATAGCACGTTTCCACTTTATTTGCGAAAATATCTTCTTTTCTTCTTTGTATTTGCAGGCAACCACGCTCTGCTACCATGTTAATAAAACCACTATGACGGATCACTGTTATTTAATTTGATATCTTAAACATAAACTTAAAGAACTACATTATTGTGGCTGCTCGCCGGCAGCCCGTGACAGGAAGAAGGAAGTGGAGGCGTGTTGCCACAAAAACAAATTAAATTACATATTAACAAATGTTACCCTAAACAAATATAAATGTACCCATTCAACAACGACAATGCGTGGGAGACAGACGCCACACAGAAACTGCCTTACCTACCGCGGCATGGTAGTTCAATACGTGACGTGAATATGATTGAGGTTGCACAACTAAACACAAAACCTCTTTGTGTTATGGGAGCTGGCACAATATTATTTAAATTTTTGAAATTGAATGATTAAAATTGTCAGCTGTTACTGACTTGTGTGTGCTGTATTTTTCTAATTCTGTTCTGATGTGCAATGATTTACTGATAAATATATGGTGATTTTAATGAAAATCTTGCTTACTTTCACCCCTAAACACACTAATTCTGCTGTACGATTAGCACGGTGACATACCCCAAGAAATATCACACCATGCTCTTAGGAGGCATTTGTATTTAAACATGATGTTTTTGTTTCCCCTGTAAACGTTATTATGATACTACTACTACTATGTATTAAAAGGTAAATGCGTATTTATTATACTCTTTTTGCATCTTTGATTTGTGCTATTACAATGTAAAGATTTTCAAGTAATTCATTTCTAGTCAAAGACATAAAATAATATAGTTACAGACTGGACGTCAAGACCCAATTTGTGCTCCAAAAGATATTACCCATTGGTAACAAGTTGGTATCTTATTTGAAATGTACGCGTGACAAGATGTCCCAACATCCTTATGTAATATAAAATGAAATAACAGAAAATATTCGCATTAAAAACATGCAAATCACGATATGGAAAAATATGACGTATTTTACATTGAAGTTTCGCTATTTCACGGTAGATTGAGAAACCGTCGCTTAAGCGCGAAATTTTTGAAAAAGAATCTTCCCAGTGTCCTTTCTCTACAATTTTAGAACTCCCTTTCTCTAATACATGTAAGTACCACCCATTTCTCTAAAATGGGGCACTAAAAAGAAAATTGTTAAAAAATAAATGTTTTAATACCTTCTACGCTTTCATGAGTAACGTCTAAAAACATAAAATCCATATTGGTAAGTGTTTTTATAGAGAAACCGAATTTAGTTTGTGTCCGTCTACTCACTGTTTTATTAAACTTACTTTCGAAGCGTTTTCTTACCCGCAATTGTGATATTATTTCGTAGAAAAAACATGATACAAATTGATTTCCCCTAACTTTTGTTTTATAACCACTTAACGTTATTACATTTCAAGATGTAGGCTAAAACAATTTTATTATTTTTAAAGTCCTTTGTTTATGTAATTATTCAGAAAGCAATCTTAAAGTAATAGTATACAATGTTCAGTCTTCTCAAGCGTATAATGTTCGTGTAATCAAAATATTTACATAATGTTAACGTTTTTGTAAAATTCAATTCCCATACCGAGCAAAATGGTTTAAAACAAAATACTTTATGTAAATATACACGATACTTTCTTTTCCAATTAACATAGCAGCATCGTTGAGTACTATTATACAATAGAATGGCAGTATCCGCGCAGGTAGGATGTATTATAACGACTATCCAAAAAACATGTCCGCTTTTTTTATGGGCGCTGGTTCTTTATTTCGAACAAATTCCAATCAACCTCAACCTCAAGCAAATTAGATATGAAAAAAAAACCGGCCAAGTGAGAGTTGAGACTGCCTCGGTGGCGTAGTTGTATTGCATGCCCGGTACAATAGCGCTCTGAGGTCCTGGGTTCGAATCCCGCGTCGGGCAAAATGATATTTGGGTTTTTCTGCTCAGTATCAGCCCGTAGTCTGGAATTTGTGCCCGATATGGCGATAGGCTCGCCCCCTATCACATCATGGGACGGAGCATACTTGGCGAAAAGTGGGTGCCCTAGTTGCGCCTCTGCATACCCCTTCGGGGATAAATGCGTGATGTTATGTATGTATGTATGTATGTAAGTGAGAGTTGGACTCGCGCACCGAGGGTTCCGTACAAACGTGAAGGTCTATAAGTTCACCCATCACAACAATCGAGTCATAGTTATGGTATTTTTATTGCAAAATTAAATTCATAACATTACAATATGGAAAGCTGGATGAGCATAAATTAAAGATGAAGGTCTAATAAATTAGGTCTTCGGAATTTTTCTTTTATATGTGCTACAAAACACTGTTTCATGCCAAATTTCAAGATTCTAGGTCGACTGGAAGTACCCTAGGTTTTGATTCCCTTACGAGTAGGTGCGAGTTTTAAAATTTGCGGCTTAAATTGCTGTTTCTTTGATTGCGTTGACATAGAAGTTTGATTTTGTTACAGCTTTAAGGTATTATAGACCTATTATAAAATATATTTATTGTATGATGTAACTAAAAATTTACAGTTTTCGCAATTTTCCCTTTATCCGTACTATAAGACGTTGCTTCGCACTAAATTACAAGATTCTGAGTTCAGGGGAAGTTCCTTGTAAGTTTGGATTCCCTCGCGAGTTTTGAAAATTTGCGGCATAAACGGCCGTATCTTTTGATTGAGTTGGCTTATAAGTTTGATTTCAGTTCATCACAGCTCCAAGGGACAACAGACCTAAGTATTTGATATAAATTTTATCTAAATACCTCCACGGCCCACACGTTTCGGAGAAAAAGGGTCTTGACAGACGGACGGATACCAAAGTGATCCTATAAGGGTTCCGTTTTTTTCTTCTGACGTACGGAACCCTAAAAATGTAGAGCTTGAAACCATTAAATTAATAATTTTAGACTCCATTTATAGAAAATAAGAAAAAAGTAAGAAAGGAATATGATGGAGTAACTCATAAGATTAACTTCATTGATTCATCGAAAGGGGTGGAATAAGTAATTATTACCTAGAATTTTGTTTTTTTTTACGTAAGTAGCTGTTAGTTAGTCGCAAATATAAAGGGAAAATAAAAAAAATATACATTAAAAAATATTATATTTGCGGTTACTCTCCAATTCCAATTAGTTGTAATTGGCTGTATCGTTTTTACAACTATTCTGCTAATGTCAAGTTTGAAAAGCAGAAAATATTTATATTTATTTATAATATAAACATATAGTATATTATAAATAAATATAAATATATAATATAAACGAAGGGAATAAAAATGGAAAAAAATCCTTGAATAGGAACATTTCCGGATTGAAAGTTCTTTAGATTAAAATAAAAATAAAATAATAATGGTGGTTATTTACAGAGACAAATAAACTAATTTTTTGGGAACTTTACTTCTTTTTAGGTGCGTTCTAATGTAATAACATTTATATTACGGAATATTCATCTAAGTTCTGAAGCGTTCATATTATGGAAAATAATATAAAATTACAAAAACATAAAAATCGGACGTTTTTAAAATTAAATTATTTATTTCAATGCGCTAGGCTTGACGAGCGACTATTGTAAGTAAATAAAATTTATGTTCATTTATTGCCCCATTGTATTTGACTCTGCAAATTTCCTGTGATTCTATTAGCATTTTATCTGAAAAATATTTTTTCTGAATTATTTGTCACTCGAATGACAGGGTTACATTGTAATCTACATAGTTTTGCAATGCGGTGTTAACTGCCCAGGTACAAGACGCAGATCCTTGGAAGGAAGAGCATTGCTGTATTAATTACAAGTATAAGCCGCGGCTTAGAGGCGACACAGTTGCAATCTGGGACCATATTTGCTCCCGAAAATTTGGCCTGTCAGTCGGGCCCAGGACTCGAACGTGTGACCTAAGCACGATATTACACGATTGAGTCAATATACACTAGTTAATAATATTAACCTTTTACTACATACTATTCCATTGCTGGGCACGAGTCTCCTCTACTACTGAGATGGATTAGGCCGTAGTCCACCACGCTGGCCTAGTGCGGATTGGTAGACTTCACACATCTTCAAAATTCTTGTAAAGAATTTCTCAGGTATGCAGGTTTCTTCACGATGTTTTCCCTCACCGTTAAACTAAGCGACAATTTACATAGAATACACGCATACTTTTCTTAGAAAATTCATAGGTGTGTGCCCTTGGGTTTTGAACCTGCGGACGATTCGTTTGGCAGTCCGTTCCACACCCAACTAGGCTATTGCCGCTTTTGACTAGTTAGATTAGAATAATATCATATGCGCTTACTATGTTATACTGATGCCGTCAATTTTTTCGCTACGAATAAAATTGCTTTGTAATCGAATATTCCTATTAACTATCTGGTCATCAAAGCGTTGGAAGTTATCGATCGAGGCTCGCTGCACAATAATCAGATTTTTGAGTTCCTGCTTCATCTAGGCCAATGTAATACTTTTAGGGTCAGATATGCACTATTTATAAACATGTCAAGGACGAAACTAGACTTTATTGTAAGTACCTAAAGGGGATTCTACAACCGAGGAGACCAGGCATCCAGCGCTGAGTATGAGGATTCACTTTACCACATAAATTTCATTTAAAATTTAAAACTAAGTTATTAAAGACACGACCCCATTTGATCTATTGGAAAATTTATTACGTTTCCTAATAAATGTATCCTATACAAAATCACGAATATTTTATATAACTTGTGTTTTAGATAGTTTTGACAACTTTTCATCGTTACTGGCGAATAAAAGTTTATCCTCCCAGCAAAACGACATGTTAATCGTATTTTCGGAATTTCTCTATGCGAAATTTAGAATTATATATAGAAAAAAATAAACCATATTTCTGCAATAGCATGTTATTTTCACTTTGGTCAAATCTCTACTAATATAATATATCAGGAGACATTTTTTGTTTGTTTGAACGCGCTAATTTCAGGAACTACTAAACGATTTTTTTTTCATTAATAGCTACATTACTCCTAAGTGTACACCCTAAGGCTACCTTTTATCTACGTTTTATCGAAAAGTTCACGCGGCCGGAGCCGCAGACGAAATCTATCCTTACATATTATTAAACAAAATCACTCGCCGCGTACAGACACAGGTCTGAACGCGATAAACTCAAACACTACCAAAAGTTGTTTGTTAGTGTTTTTTAGGCGCTACTTTTTGTAATTCAAAGATATTACAAGTGTAGTAAACAGTCCAACCGTTCCAAATAATGAAACCACACCAGCGCTATTAATAAGTATTTAATTATATTGAACTTATATATTTTAACATAAATTGCCAATCTGGCTTAGAGACAAACTTGATACTTAAACTATTTCAACATAACAACCATTCCTTCTCCAGTTCAGACGTCGGAATCCCTCTCGCCATTCTTTTTTCGTTTTATATATTTTTTTTAAAATGACAACTTGTAACTGCCATCACTCTGATCGTTATTCCTTTGTGCTGTTGTGCTGCCAGAGTATTAAAGGTTGATAGCTCAATTAACAAATCTATATGAATAACGATCAGAGTGTTGGGGTTTATAAACTGAATATAATAATTTATTAACATCTGTATTTTATTTTCTTTCAAAACCTTACACAAGCTAACGCATTGGCTGTTCAGTTCAGCTCTCATGCAGCGTTTTTTGGTCTGTTTTCAGGGGCGGTTTTTAATCGTGAAGGGTAGAACGTCCCTCAATTTTACATTAAAGAGGATTAAAGCCTATTCGATAATAAATAAATAAATCTTTGTTGCATAGTGATAGAGTCGGATATTCAAATGAAAGTGTAAATTAAACAATAGTAGTCATGTAGAAAGTCGTCGATACAATTTCCATCTCATTTATGTTGGTATTGTCTGGTATATACAATTCAGAAAACTAACTAGCCAATGAGTTGCCATTACAGTATCTCACTCGTGTCAATTAATTGTTTGTATTTTTGGAAAATTACCGAATATTGCATACAATAATATCTATTATGCCTGAATAGAGAATTAAAAGTAATTTTATGAAAACTTACACATTCTACTAGGTACTTATAATACTCATTCTATATTCCATAATATACAAATTATTATCATATTTTTAATAAAATGTATAGAACGTATGTATAGAAATTGTTAATTCATGCGTCATATTAACAATTAGCATTAACATAGTTATTTTATGAAGATTGACATAATATGTATGTAATTAATTCGAAATAGCATTAACAGCCATCACTAAAATATATTATAAAACAAAATACCCTTTTCTGTTTGGGGATAAAAAAAAATAAAATTAGACAATTTCGAAATGAGTAAATCTATAGACAAATCTCAGGGCAATGACTTAAGGTGCCATGAAGCAAGTGGATGAACCGTACAAAATACTAGTTTTGAAACAAACTTTTCCTTGCAACAATAAATCTTAATTTTAATTGCAAGAAGTTTTTAAACTTCTCAGAATTTTAAGTGATTTAACTTTAGAGAATTTTAACAGCTTTCTTCTTAGTATAATAATCTATATATATTATAAAACAAAAATCCTTTTCCCGTCTGTCAGTATGTTATAGATTTTCTCAAACCCTTCTGAACGGAATTTATGAAATTGGTATGGAGATAGTTTAAGACCTGGGAAGGTTATAGGGTACTTTCTATCTCGGGAAAATATATAAATATGATTTTAGAAAAGTCAGAGCTGTGTGCCCTTGGGATTTGAACCTGCGGACGTTCGTCTTGGCAGTCCGTTCCACACCCAACTAGGCTATCGCCGCTAATAATAAAATTACATTCTTAAAAATCTTTTTTTTTCTTGTACTTATTTTGAATCCAGATAAATATAACATTATATTTTTAATGTATTAAAGTCTGTTTCACAAGTGTATAGTCGTCACATAAATGTTTATAAACCGACCAAATACAAAAGTCTAATTTCCCTCCCAAATAAATGGTAATTTTTTTTATTTTCTTTATTTCTTTAAATGACGAGACGAGCCCGTCGTTCTCCTGATTGTAAGCGATACGACCGCCCATAAACAGCAGAAATACCATCCAGCATCTTGAATTATAAATATAAAGTATTGTTTGGTATTCAACTGCGCTCGCCATCCTGAGACATGAGATGTAAAGTTTTATTATGTCCAGTAATCGTAGTTACACTGGCTACAATTTCCTTCAAACCGGAACACAACAGGTAATAATAGAAGTAGTGAATAAAATGAGAAGCAGTAGAGAGTAGGGAGTAGGTAATAAAATGAGTACTATCTACATGAGCTATTAGGATAACTGTTAAATAAAATTTACTTGAAACTTGTGAAACAGACTCTAACATTAACGTATATTATACAGACACGAACGTCCGTATAAACTATTTTTTCAAAATCTGAACTAAACTGGCGACCAAAACGTCACTGTTATAACTTACTTATTCACTTGAACAACAAATAATTTTTCTTATTTGACCAATATTTTTTATTCAGTTCCAGCTTTACACCTAGAACTCGTTCTGATATCACGAGCGCTACTCCGTACAACCACAAGCTGTCAATATTGACCGTACTAAAGTCCGTTTGAATGGATTGCAGTTCAATTCTGTTGAACACATTGAATATTCGGAACGTCAAATCTAGTACGTAGTAAATATATATCGATGGGCTCTAAATATTGTTAATACTCACCACAAAGTCATGGTGGCGTACGGTAGCCAGCAGCAAGCGAACACCGTTACTATGGTAACCGTCATTCGAAGTGTTCTCCGGCGCGCGCGTGCTAATGGACGCTGATCTGACCGCCGCAGCATCACGCGACTGTGGTCTGACTCATTGCTCCTCTCTGCAAATTAAAATCAGCTCTTTATAGGGGATCATTTTGACATTGCGTTAATAGATGAAATCACATACTCGTTTCTACCTCTGCTACCATTGTGCCAAACACCATGAATAACGAATATTTTCACCAAAAAACCCAGTTTTACTTTTAAAATTTTATGATCATTTTGTTGTGTGAATATGGTGTGTGTGAGTGCATTTTTGACTGAAAGTGTGATGTTGCTGTTGCAACGAATTCTCTACGAGTATTAACGGTGGCACTAGGGCGCGTAAATTTTAAATCAATTTTTACTGATATTTATTTTGTTTGATACACTTTTATATTACATGAACGGTCAAAAAACATAATTTAAAACGTTATTTGAACTTGTTCTTGGATTTGGAAAGGTTAGGTTAAACAAAATTGTAGAACATTTTTTTAGCATAGATTATATTTTATTTGGCAGCATAGATTAGAACTCGACTATTCTACTTGGTCGGCTTATAATTCATTTGATGAGTAACATTTACTCGGAAGTTGTGAAATAGGCCCTTAATTACATACTAATTAAAGCGACAATTATTTTTTAGGGTAATTAGTATTACGGAAAATTTATTCAAGGTGAGTCTTCTCTGTTTACCTTTATTAAATTTACTTACATGGTTTCTTTTCATTTCGTTATTAAATTAAAACAAAATATTCAGCAAACAGGAGTAGTAACAGTCATTTTCGTAAAAAAACAAATCAAATAGCAAATTTCAAACTCTCATTTTTCTTTAGAAAATGCACTATAACAATTTTGTAACATACTTTATTTTTATTTAATAACATAAAAATAGCATACTCTGACAATATGGGTATAATTATTAATAGAACAAAGTATTATTCTATCAGGCCTGTCTCCCAAAAATATAATACTAATCTAACAAGAACA
Source organism: Manduca sexta (assembly GCF_014839805.1). Lineage (NCBI taxonomy): Eukaryota > Metazoa > Arthropoda > Insecta > Lepidoptera > Sphingidae > Manduca > Manduca sexta. The sequence goes on from NC_051122.1 coordinate 9,266,340, forward strand.
CTAGAAAATATGACGTATAAGTATGTGTAATATTATTAGTTATTAAGAATTTATTAAAAAAAACTACTACATAAGACACCTTTATCGATGCCTATAAACTAATGAACAATTTTAATTTAAAAACTCATTAACGCTTATACGCCCTCGACGGAAACATAAGTAAATATAACATACTATATTGTGATATTGACGTGAGCAGCTGATGTAACTCCGATACACGTATTGTCGTGTAAATTTTGAAAGTAAACCTAGTAAATTACGTCTGGGGCCTTATGTTTACAAAGTTAACTCGTAACACGGCGGTGTTACGTTATTTTCATGAAATTTGCGTGGAATTCCGTATAATAATTCTTTTTAACTTCGCGACGCGGTGCGTTATGAGTTTGTTATAAACTGTCAAAATAACGCGAGGCATAGAGAATAAGGCCCAATGGCGTAGGTGATATTGTCGTGGAATCGTATTTCGTAAGGATATTTTTATTGTCTTAAACGCGACACGATGCGTTACGTACTCATAAGGCATTGACAAAATAACGTGTGGCATAAAGAATAAAAAAATATATTTTGCAATCAATAATTTGAAAGGAATATTTGAGGCGTATTTTTTGAGAAAATTGTGAGTGTTAATTTTTATAAGTATTTAATTTCCAGTTCTCTTAGCAACATATTATGTGTGTAGTTTTAATAGTCTCGCTCGAATGTTCGAGAAAGCTTAGGTTAACATAAGATCTCGATATACCTTTTAAATTCTTATGAAACCCGTCGGGCATGTGAGCGGGTGAAACAACAAAGACATGACAAGAAATGTTAGTCATCTTTCTTGGAATATCAGGACGAAAATAAAGGTCAGTGACCTGGGATCCTATCAGAAAACTATCTCGTCAATTACTATGAATCTTAGGCTATCGCTGGATATTAATACAATATATTAAATAGCCCTGTTCGGTCCGATATATGCATACAAGTAATCTAATAGTATTCCTCCAATAAAATAATATATAAACATGAAAAATCAAAATATAAATACAATTTCTAATATGTCTCTAGTACTAAATAAATTTAGATTTACATGTTCAACTAATTTTGGTATTACTTATATTCCCAATTGGATAACCAGAACTAAATATCGCCTCGAAATATGAAATCCGATCGGTCCTAATAGGTATATTAGGACCGATCGGACTGGGCTTTTTACATACAGTATATAAACATACTAAAGTTTTAGTTCAGTAGAATTTGTACTCGATGTAAAGAAAATTATGTCATATTTTTATAATTATTTTAGGACTATTTTACAATTCTAAGAAAATGGTACTCGTCACACAAAAGTCACTCTCTAATCGATGCTCCCAAATAAATGACAAATGAGAACTATCTATATTAGACGTTGTCTGTCAAGTTACATTTACTTGAAACTTGTGAAACAGGGGCCTTATTCTCTATCCCGCACGTTATTTTAACAGTGCGTAACAACACTTAACACAACGTATCATGTTTAGGACTATAGAGATTTGGCTTACAGAATACCATTTCACGCACATTTCTCGAAGATAACATGACACGGGCGTGTTACGCGTTTACACTATCATACAGAATAAGGGCCCAGGCCTATAGCGTTGTGAGATGTATATAATTGTGTGCTTAAGCCGTAACACAATCTTACTGCGGTGAAAAACTACCTTCATTGTAATGAACATGACAGTTGTAAAAGGAATTTAGTACTTTAGAATTAAGGTAATTACAATTCAAATTTGATAATCCTTTTTGTTGTTACTTTACGGAACACTCAGGTCTTCAAATTATTTTTAAATTTAAATGGACCGGCATAATTGTGGCAACTAGCGAGGGATAGTCATCATTCGTCAATCAACAATCTACTTGGACCGAGCACTGCTTACCATCAGGTGCCATGTCGGCTTAAACATAGAATCTGGTAAAATAAAATACAATTTACACAAGGCTACTCACAGAACCTGCGAATTCTTGGCCTTTACAATCGATATCTTTCCAGTACTATTGACATATTGGTATGCATATAAATTGTCTGCGTATTTTTATTTAATGAAATTCCTTCGCGTAGAACATACGAACATTAATACTTTCTCGTACAATCAAGGTATTTCAAAATTAATTATAGTTTGTGGGAAAATTTTATGAGAAAACTACAGCCAAAATATTAATAATATGAAGAAATAAATACCAATATTCAAAATAATTTCTAAGCCACTATTATTATTGAATATTAGAATCATTGTGGTTTTTCCATAGTAATTAATTAAATATTGTAAGATTTAACTCTGTTCTGACAATATATCGAGGTATTTGGTTAATGTATGTGGGCGAAAAATAATAAAAAAAATACCTATAAGAATATGTTTTAGTCGGTACCGACGCAAAAGTCAATAATGAGTCCATTTCAGATCAATCATTATAACACGAATTTTGTTAAATATTGTAATATGATACGATTTATTATATATGATATATTTGTATTGACAGTTTTTTCTATAAAAGATTATAAATACCGTTCCTAATTAAGCAATTGTATTGATTGCTTTCATATAGTAGTTTTATTATAAATACCCTCAATTCGAAGTAACGAGACATTCTGTGTTTGACCATGAGGTAATAAAAATATCGCAAAAATCTTGTGATTTGTCGCCGACATATACAACTCGCTTTACAGTTATCTACAGTCAGCAACAAAAGTAGCTGAAAATTTTGAAATTTTCATAACGCTTCTACACATTAATTACAATCGATATATTTATTTTGTAATCTTGTAATCTATGTTAGTGAAGATAAAACGATTGTTGATACGGACACAAAAGTGTAAAGGCGATTTGAAATGTTAAATTTGTTTAGCTACTTTTGTGCCTAACTGTATAATTAAAAGATATTTAAACAAAAACTATGCAACACTCACCTGAATTTTGTTTTGAATTCTTAAATATTTCGTAAAATATACACACGTAGCAAACACTTATAATCAACAATGGCAGAAAATACATTGCACATAGACAGAACACATTATACGCTAGTTCTTGACTCTGGTTTGCGAATGCTTCAAACGACACGCACTGTTCAAATTCGGGAACTTTCGGATGGTGCATCACTCTGAACACTAAACTCTGGAACAAAACATACTTGTAAGCGACACGAACGCCCATAAACAGTAGCAACACTATATATAACTTTAAATTACAAAATACTGCGTGATTACACTGCGCTCGTCACCAGTGGCGCTTGCGGTTGTCATCAATGGTGGTTGAAGTTTTCTAAAAAGGAACCCGACATAAAATATAAGTACTAATATGCGCAAATGTAGTCTGTACATCGATCTAATGATAATTATATTCTGTGTAAAGGACAGCCGCCAGGTATCGGGTTATATGGACCCTTCATTCAGTAATTACTAGCTATAATAACGATGTTTCTCTTTACCCCCAACGAACAATAACTGTTAAAAATACACGTAAGTTCGAAGTCAAACGTGTATGCGTTGGGTTTTGAACCTGGAAACCATTGATATATACGTCAATGCTGTGGACATTGTCTCGGCAAACGGATCCATTGCTAACTAGATTATCATTTATATTAATTATCATGCACTTTGTTAATCTAATTATAATTCCAAAATTATCTTTGAAATCCATATTTGATTCAGGGAATTTCGCTTACTGCCTCTCCGTGTGTGCCAATTATGCGTTATTTCTGGCATAGGTATTAACAAAACCATGCGACTTGGTCTATTTGAAAACTATCAATAAAAAAAAATAAGAAATATAATGTTAGTCCAGGACACGGTACCTGCTAAATTTAATTTTTATCGATTTAGTTGTGCGATACGTCTACTTACAACTTTAGAAATGTTAACATTTAAAAATATTTTTAGGATATAAGAGATGGCGCGGAGTATACCCCTTCTATTTATTATTTAATAGCCAAAAAGTACTTTAAGAAATTGTCATCCAACCATTTGTGTTGATAAAACAAAAAAACTATAAATCATAGTATGAAAACACTGACCCACGTTTAGCCTCTATTCGATAGATCATAATTCGACACTTGAAAAAAATTATAGCTAAGCGACAAATATACCTAAAATTAATTATATAAATATTTGTAATCCCCAGATTTTACTGCGTGGTTTTTTCTAGGTTTTATATCTTTTAGACAATTTTAATATCATTACATTATATTTTTATCAAGTAAAAAGTTTCATTGTTATGAAATTTTCTTGTGAACTAGAAAAGTTTTATTGGTTTGTTCTATGTATTAGGATACGACGGGACTGACATCCGCTGTGCGTAAATGTCCCTAAATTAATAAAGAAAAAAATCACATTAAAACTTTAAATTGCTCTATTCAAAAGTTAACCAATTGTCGCTTAGATATTATTGCTTTTCAAGCATCGATATATACTATAATAAGAAGGAAAATTACCGAACCGACTCAGGTGAATAGCAATTGACTTCAAAGGAAAACTTTCTAGTACGGGTGTAGGGTCAGCCGAATAGACGTGATTGAGGTCACTGGGCCAGAAAACGAAAGATTTTACTTATACAACGCAATTATAAAACTATCAAACTGTTCACATTAACAATAAGAACACCATATGGCTTGGGTCTTGAACTTCGCCATCGGAGAGTCATTATTTTTTTATATTCTAATATGCATGTTATTAAAGAATATATATGTAAAAATGTGAAAAAAAGCCCTTAAAATAAAGAGAACACCATATACCATGATATTAAGTTTGGAGACGCTTAAATTATAAAACTGAAACTAGTGCATAAAAGTAATTTAAATTATAATTAGAAGAAAATGTCTCAAGACAACTTTATTGAGAGTCGTATCACGTGTCCTAAAATTTAGGCTTGTAGCTTCAAGCAATACGTTGGCGGTCTATTTTTTAACGGTCACAGCAAACCGCAAGACCCCACTGTACCAGATAATAAGAATGTCGTCTGACGAAAGATAATTACCCCTCGACGGTCGACATTATTATGCCGGCCTGTTGGAACCGAATATACACAGGCTAATCCCGGAACGCGATACGCTTACGTGGAACACTGTGGCGGGTTTTTCCACCTTGTGTACAGCGGTATGGTATGGTACGCTATTCGGGCGGTATCCTACCACCAGCGGGTCTGACAATCAGTGTTAATAACTATTATAAAAATTTGTTGTGAAAGTTTTTATGAAATATTAGAATAACATTGGCATTATATTCGTTCAACCTTTGTACCACAGCCTTTGATATGACAAAGACGAGTTAAAATTTCCGGTGAGACAGTAACTCTTTTATGGCACAGTAGATGCTCTCTTTACTCTGCATTATATATTGCCGTCAAGATAAAATCTTAGGGAAGAAAATAGTCGAATTTTCCTTATATTTATTTTGATAACTCATTCGAAATGTTCTCAAAAGAAATAATAATTTAGCAACAGTCCCTGGGGATTAAAAAAACAAATTGGAAAAATTCGAAATGAGTTAATCTATAAATAAATCTTAGGGCAATGACTTAAAATTCCATGAAGCAAGTGGATGAACCCGACAAAATGCTAGTTTTGAAATAAACTTTTCCTTGCAACAATAAATCTTATAAAGTTTTAAATCACTTAGGAAATTATAACTTTCTTCGTAGTAGAGTAATCTAGACATATTATAAAACAAAGTCCCTTTTTCAGTCTCTCTGTATGTTAGCGATTTTCCTAAAATCTACAGAACGATTTCTTATGAAATTTGGTACGAAGATGGTTTAAGACCCTGGGAACGTTATAGATACTTTCTATCCCTGGAAAATATATAGAGCTACTTTTATCCAGGAAAACTCCTTCACGCCAGCGAAGCTTCGAGCAAACGCTAGTATATACTAAAGCCTTAACATTAGAGTTGAAATCTTAATGACTCTTACGAATGTTTTGCTAAAAAAATTCTGTCAGTCTTGGCCTACATGTGGGGAAGCCGATAGTAACCTTACCAGAACTTTAGTGTACGTCCCATTATTGTAAGACCTATCTTATATGGTTGCTAATTTAACAAAGCAGTCGCAATGTTTATTAGGCTTAAAGAGAAATGTTATTATTTTGCATCATTTTCCAAAGACGAATGAACATTATTTACATTTATTTTTAAATTTTATAACAAATATTTTCTCCTCATCATTGTTTAAATAAGTATCAAGGCATGTTCAAAATAGCGGGTATCCAATCTAAAATATTCATGTTAATATGTTAGTTAGAATAGGGTAGTTTTCTATGTTTGACTTAGTTTATTCTTATATATTATGTAAAGTAAGTAATATGAAAAATAAATTATTCTGTGAAATCAGCGTCAAAATTGGTTGTAAAGCATATTTGGAATATTGTTAAGGGCAAAGTGGTGGCGTGGTGGGGTTATAACGCTCTCCTTTTCTAACTCAAGCAGCGTTATGGCCGGTGGCATTGGATGAAGTCACATTTCACAAACCAAAAGCTTCGTAACCTATTTATCATTGTGTGCATTTTGAAAATTCTTTTTCCGATCGATATTTGATGGAATACATTTTTGATAAATATATTTAAAAAAAAGTCGTCAACTACCCTATTACGTACCTAAATGAACCTCGGTATGGATTTGAAATAAATTAACCACATAGATGTTTAGGATAACGATTTGTTATGTTTACGTGAATGTTGGACATTACTTAAGACTAGACTACCATAGGGAGAAAATTAAAATATAAGAGCCACGATAACATTCGAAAAATGTATTAATTTTAATAGATGTTTAGGATTTACGTATACACCACTATTGCCGCGACAAATTTTATATTGAGTTTTATTTAGTCAAGCACGCAAGCAGAACCGCGAGCAAACATAATACGAAATATTTTGAATCATGTAAACGAAGCTTTTACCTCCTATTACACAAATACGTCTAATGTATACACAGGTAGTCTCTATGAAATTATAATTTCATACTTACTCGGAATCGCAAAACTGCTTACAAAAAAGTCCAAAGAAATTAATCTTAAGTAAAATCTCATTCATTTCTTAGAAAACATAATTTGATTATAAAACATTCAAAATTATTTTGGAATGAATAACATTCGAATTATTTTATCACTAACCATTTATTTACACGTAAAGTAAGTACCGAATCATTACTTATTGAGTGAAATCTAACGTTTTATTTAACATTCAACTTTCAATATTTCTGGAAAATATTCGTCTTTTAGTTTAGTACTAAATTTAAAAGTATTACTTTTTTTTCGGTCACGGTTGACTTTCTCGCAAACTTTATCGTTGGAGGCTTGACAGACCTCAAAAGCGGTCACGAAATTATTTCTTTAATGTTTTGTGTGTACTCTATAATGATTTCTTATTGTGTGTACTCTATTTGTCGCTTAATCCGTAATGGGCTTTACGCGTACCTCTTAACTTAAAAATAAATAAATAATATTTTATTTTATTACAAGACTGTGGCAATAACAATTTGGCGGCTTTTTTTTTCAGTCTTTTTTTGGCGGGCGATCGGGTTACGCCCGCCAGGCAGAGACGGCCTTGATAGTGATGTGCCAACTAGGGATAAACACAACTTGAGCTAACTCGAGTTGAAATTCACGTAACTCGAGTTCAACTCGATTTAACAGGGAAAATGAAACTGAGTATTGATTTGTTTTCGGTTATTTTTACAAATGTAATGACTCACCAGGTGAATTTAAATAAAAAAGGAATTTATTTATTCATCATGTATTTATGTTTTATGTATTTAAGATTAAATCTTCGTAACATAAATAAAGTAAGTATTTAAACTCGAGTTAAAGAGAGTTCAACTCGAGTTGACTCGATCTAAACCCAACTCGAGTTAGTAACTCGAGTTGACACATCTCCAGGCCCTGACGCTATAGTGTATCCCAATATAGATATTGGGATCTGTTTATTTTTCTTAACATGGCGTATGTTTTATTGGAAATCAATTATTTCCAATAAAACATATAACACTTACTCTTTTATGAGTGTATTTAGAACTGTTGTAACAGGATAGGTTCTTAACGAGAGCGAGGCCACGAGGAATACATAGTATCTAATAAAAGTGCAAATATGTACTATATTTGTACGCATACACCGCTGCATGGGTATGAATGAAATTTGTAAAGAAGAAAATTCTTAAATAATACATAGTTTTTATCCGACAAAATTAGTTTAAAGGTAAAAAGCTAGTTTCTGAATAAACATTAATAGACTTTCTAGTTAAAATTACGTCAAAATAGAAATAGCTTTTATAGTGTCTATGTTTCAAATCAATTTGACAACTTTATACTGTCATCCAATTTTTTTTTAAAGGCATTGTCGCTTAGCTTCTATATCGCCTAATAAAAGAACATGGATACATTCAATGACTTCACCTTAAAACTAGCCTAAATATTGCTTTAGTTCTATCGAATCATCTTAAATTTAAGAATTATGTAGTTTGTGTTTAAAGGGTTTCGAAATTGAGATATTGAGAGCGAAAATCCGTTTTTTAAGACTTTTTAAAAGTAATTGCTTTCGCTTCGTACGGCTCAAATAACTTAAAGATTTTGTAGGCCAAAAGGCTTTTAAACGAGTCGCGAGCAATACCTAGTAATAAAATAGGGCAAATATTTTCCACATTTATTTGAAATACAGAAACCAAGTTATGTACAGTCCATCACGAAAGTGGTTGAACTAATTCAAAATTTTAAAACGCTTCTAATTTTAATCGAAATATCATTCTTTCTTTATCGAACAAAATCGTTTGAAGTATAATTTTGTAAATAAAAACCGATTGTTGATAACGAAAGAAAAGTTTAAAGGCATTTTTAAATTTTGAATTTGTTCAGCTAGTTTTGTGGCTGACTGTACAAGCGCACAGATTATTTATGACAAGATGTCACAGCGTCCTTAGATATTAATACAAAAATAATATTTTCAGAAAACATGCAATATTTGCATTAAAAACGTACAAATCATCAAGTATTTTACATTGGAAAGAATATGAAGTATTTTACATTGATGTTTAGCTATTTTACGGTAGATTGAGTGACCATCACATAAGCGCAAAATGTTTGTATGACTTTATATCTTCCCAATGTCCGCTCTATATAATTTTAGAACTCTTTGATAAAAAACAATATCGTTGAAATAAATTAACGGAGGAAACTTTTAAACAATCAGCCAGGTGCAGTTATTTCGCACGGGTTATACATTATTATAGGCCATATCTATTTTGAGTTGATTAATTCCGTTCTGAGAAAATGCTTTTACAAACATAATTCCAAACAAATCAAATATTTAATGGTGACAACAGGCATATTTGAGTGAATATTTGCTTCGATCAATCCAGCAACAATTCTATACTAATATACAGGGCCATTTTTACATTGCGTTTATAAATGAAACCGCATACTAGTATTCACCTTTGCTGACATTGTGCCAAAATTCATCCATTAATAATTAATATTTTCACGAAAAATCCTGATTTTAGTTTTCTGATTTTTTGATCATTTTGTAGTTTAATGCGAAAATGGCGTGTGCGTGGATGTATTTCTGACTGAAAGTATGATTTAAACGTTCTTTATGATCTAAACCGATTTTGATTTTTTTTATAATAGGAAGCTACATTACTCCTGAATCCTGTAGGCTAATTTTTATCTCGAGAAATATTTATCCCAGGAATCTATTTCACGCGGACGAACTCGCAGGCAAACGATAGTACATACTTAAAAACACAAAGTCAATATTACTTCGCATTAAAACGCTAATAATAATACTGTTATTTAAACGTGTAAACAAAATGTAAATCCATTATTGGCCTTAAGATAAGTGTGTCAGATTGTGTCACTCTAGTATTAAGGGCTGTGGATTTTTAATAATTAAAATAAAAAATACTTACTTGAGGCAAACTGCAGAGAAGTGCAATTAACCAGGCGAGGGACAACATAGTTTTGCTTCTTTTTCTCGCTACAGGCAATCTCAACGGGTGCAGAATTGCGAAATATCTGGAACAAGATATGTTTTTAAACGTTCCTTATATTACAAAAGTCAAAAATGCTTCTTTCATTTCTATTAACGAGGTGTGGAATCTGGTATGCAAGTAAACTACAAGTAAAATTACAATTTTAAAATTATGTTGAAACCAGTTTTTTATGAGCTATATTCTAGATTCACGCCTTTTAACCCCGAAGAGGTAGGCAAAGACGCAACTGGCGCACCCATTTTCCGCCGCGTGTATTCCGTCCCATGATGTGATAAAGAGCGAGCCTATCGTCACAACGAAACAAATTCTAGACTGCGTTGATACTGAGTAGAAAACCCACCATCTCTGCTCGACCTGGCATCGAACCCGAGGCGTTAGCGCTGAAGTACCGTTATACAACGCCACCGTGGTAGACTGGATCCATTGTTAATAATTCTGTATAACGAGTAGACACGCTTAAAATAATAATCAAAGCGGCTTAATAGTACTTGATGTTGCGTAAAGACCAAAGAAAATAATATCGATCCTCAAGAAACTTTGTATAAATGGATACGTCTAGAGTCCATTGGTTGGAAATTTTGTCAATTGTGCCAACCTGCCTTTTTTCTTTATGGGGGGCAATAGAGCTGTAATGTTGAGGTAACTGTGCCTTACGGTTCGGCGTTGAGCCGCCCGGATTTGATGGTGACCTTCGGGCGACCGCCGGGCCGGGCCGAGTCCCTAACACTATATACATCCTACACACGGCCTACGAACTAAAACTCCGCGAAGGCCCTCTTCTTTGCATTTGGGATGGCTGCAAGCTTCCTCCGTCGGAAGTTTCGACCCTCCGATGGCCCCTATTAGTCGCCTCTTACCATAGGCAGGAGATACCAAGGTGGAATTCTTCAAATGCTCCCAATCCACAGGGCGGGTGCCAACCTGCCTACTTATTTTACTTATATCATTAATTTATAACATCAATCAACAGTGACTATCGAGTTAGTAAATAACCTCGTTAAATTTTTTATGTGTTCATTTTTAATCATTCATTCTTTCTTAATGCATGTTTATAATTAAATTTTATTGATCATATACATCAAAGGACACAGAAAAACAAACGGTTGTTTGACAAAAGCACAATTTCTGTTATTGAAAACGTAAATAAATAACGTCTTTCATATTAATAGGATAAAGGACAAAAAGACAGACGTATTACAAAAACAATAAAGCAATTCTCACTACTGGTATAGAAACGTAAATAATTCTGTATTCGTTTATTTTTGTCTTGTTCTGACGTCAAATTTGTCCAAATGAAACGCAATTTTCAACCCTTATTTAAATGTATTCACATTACAAATATAAATAAGAATCTAATAAATCCAACAAAATGTTTGAAATACATCACATATATCCCTACGCAATCAAAATGAAATCATGTAAGTAGATTTCATCTCTTGACCTGTTTATAAGGGACAGAGAATTTAGATCAAGGATCGGGATAGGCTAGAAAACTTTTATGCCCACAATATTATGTATCAGGATTCGTATTATTATTTATTACTAGCTTTTGCTCGCGGCTTCGCTCGTATGAAGGAGTTTTCCGGGATATTTCTTTTTTACGACTTACTTGACGTTATATTATGACCAAATTACAAAAAATCATTATTAACTGTAACCGTTGTGTTATTTTCATGCATAACGAATTTTACGGTAAAGTTTTATCCAAATCTGTTCAGTAGTTTTTTCGTGAAAGAGGAACAAACACACATACATCCGTTCACAAACTTTCACATTTAGTTTTTAATAAAAGACAGTGAAATTCTGGAGGAAGGTTAGGATTAATAGTACATTACAGTTTTATGTAAATTGACTAAAATATAACGATTATATTTGAAAAGGTCGCGTGGTTGTAAATAATCTCTTGGATCGGGATCGCGGCTTTACCCGCTTGTAAAAGTTATTCCGCGTTAAATTCCCGCTATACATTTACCCCTTTATTCATAAACGTTTTTTATCTAACGACCGAGTAAGGCTGTGATAACAAGTCTGTTTCTCAGTGCTGACGGCATGGCAGTCTTCACAGTGCGTAGATAGGGCCGTTGTGATTGGCTAATATTGAACACAACAATAATAACCAATCACAACGGTTCTATATATTTCTCAGTGCCGTTGGGCACTGAGAAACAGGCTTGTTATCACAGCTTTACTCCGTCCTTAGATAAAAAACGTTTATGAATAAGGGGGTTAGAATAAAATGAAGTATATAATATCTTTTCCAGAGTAAAAACATCACCATATTTCGTCGAAATCCGATCAGTGATTTTTGCGTTAAGATGGATAGACGCAGCGAATATTTTATTTTATAATATTATGTATAATGTATAATAAAGTAAGTAGAGTGGGAATATCAAAGATTTTCGCCGATATAGCCAAATGCAAAAAAATGGTAAGTAGGTTAGTATTATACGTATTTTAATAATACTGGATTTTATACTTTTTAACGTTACGCATGACAACGCCCGGATCAGTAAGCGATAGATAATATCATATGTAAATTATTGTAATTTATTCTATACACAACAAACATAAAAATATTCAATTACTGTCGATGATATGATGATGGTGATGATGATGATATGATATGCACGGAAAAGCTCATCGAGTTTATGATTGCATCAGTTAGAAGAATAAGCTGTGTATGTTTTATCAAATATGTAAAAATAAAAAATAATACTATCTTCTTCAATTGAAATGTAGTAAAGAATTGAAAATGTCAAATCTATTTTCGTTAAAGTTAATTCATGTACAAAATTATGAGTATTCAAATATGATATAATATTTGTATTCAAAGTGTGCAAGGAATTCTATGATATCAAGACATCTTTGCAATATTTTAAGGAAAGTACGAAATGACGCAACATTACTAGAAATATTATTGTTCATAATTTCAATGATAATTCTGGACAAACTTCAAAAGCAAACGCACAATAATAATTTGAGTTCATTAGGCGCCGCGCAGTCTTTAAATTACGTCACTATGAACGGTTACAATGTTTCACAACAATTAGATCACGAGACGTTTCAGTCATCTAAAATATTCGAATTATAACTTCAGACTTCAAAAACTCAATTATAAGTTGCACTGACAGGAAGTTATCACGCCAGCGCTATTTGTAGACCTAGTAAACATTCACTGGGGCCTTAAACCAAATGCCTTTCTACAAACTTTAATAGGATACAAGAATAGTGTATGGGAATGACATATATAATTATAAGTCACGTTGTCAAAGTAATCAATCAATCATTTATTCACTTGTGATACATAGGTAATGACATTGTAAAAACTTAGGTACATATGTAATTACATTGTACAAACAGATAATAAAAAACTGTAGACAGATTATAAAAAGGGAACATTTGCTATCCAACCCTGGATCCGTACTCTAAGAGTCAAGAAAATATGGCACATAACACAGACCATCTCCTGCGTACCTGGCTGATCTCCGTTGAGATTGGCCGCCGTGGTCGAAATTTGGCTAGGAGAGATTCATTCATTTTTAAAAAATATCTATTCTATAAAGGATTTTACATATTTGACATTAGGATTTGTGTGCTGTGGTTACGAGGCTGTGTTTCTCTAGGACTGTAAATACGAAAATGTTTATCAGGCAAAATTAACTTCAACCTAATATAATATAATCAAATATATTTCGAACCCAAAATATATTCTGATTTCTTAGTTTCGTGCCAGCTTTCCTTTAGTTTACAATTTTCCTTCAAGCAATAAATAATGTACGCAATAAAGCTTCTGATTTTCTATAAGAAATAGCCTCAACAAATCTATTTGTTTTATTGTAAAGTTCCTTTATTAAAAAGCAAGAGTATGTCAAGGATTTTGTTACAAAGATTTTATTTATTCGCGTTTTAGTAAAACATTGCAACATTTTATAAGAAATAGCATTTATTTGTCCCTATATCGAGACAGTAGGGTTGTATTTGTTGTGTTAAAAGAAACGTTTTCCGGACATTCTTACACTTTTAAACATAAATAAATCTAATTTTATATTAGATGTGATTTCGAATCCTTTTTTCTAAGGGCCTGTGGACACTATGTAATTTAAACAAATTGATAGGGTGATTCAAATGCATTTAGTTCAAGCAGTAGCCGCAATGCAATCGGAATCTTTATTGAAAATCGAATTATTTGTTATTATTACCAAAACCCAAATATTTTAAATAATTTTGTCCCAGTTAATATCCCAAATTAATGAACCGACTTGTCAATCATTGTCACATAGAGTAGTATTTCCGCGACATGAATAACATGTTATGCCAAAAAAGTATAATTATCAACAAAATACTATATAACACTGATAGTAGGTCTTTCATATGTGAAAGTCCGCATGGGTATGTACCGCAATGTCTATTTCTGCCCCCAAGCAACAGCGTATAATCACTATTATGTTCCGGTTTGAAGGACATTGTAGCCAGTAACTACAGTACATAATGAGATTTAACATCTCATGTCTTAGGAGGGCAATTGTAGTGGAATACCAAACAATACTTGACATTCAAGGTATTGTATGATGTTTCTACTGTTTATGGGCGGTCGTATTGTTCACTATCAGCATAAGTTAGTCTCATCATTCAAAGCAATAAAATAAATAAATAACACACTCACCTATCAACAGAAATGCAGACTAAAACATTAGATGATAAATACAATCCGAAGGCTCGAAGGACCAAGAAAATTTTACAAGCTAAATTGCCAGCCAGCCAGGCGTTCGTGGTTCTCCGAACCAATCTGAAACAAAAAATATCTATGATTAGTATTTAGTACCACTGTAATTGGTAATTTCAAGAATCAACTCATTAAACAAATGAGAGGCTCGTGGCGTAGCTAGGTAACTATGAGTCCAAGGTCAAAAAAGTGTGTTTAATGCGAAGACTCGGGCCGGAACTAAGAAAAAAAACATCCGAAATTTCATCTCAATTCCCGTCGCGGACTTATTTACTAATGATGAAATAACATACATTTTCTACGTTAGATTAACATAAATTGTTATTTGATGTTCCTTTTTCTACCTCAATTCAAGATTCGTGCGCCTGTAATGTTTCTTATAGCAACATAATCAATCTACTTTACTAACACGTGTTATAAATTACTTACGAACAGCAATTTAACTGTCTACTCGTTATATAAATAAGATAATTTAAAGATAAGAAGTAAACAAAATCCGTGGAATGGATTTGTATAAAATTAACACATAGACAATTTCGCATATTATAATCATCCTTAAATGTTTTAAAACAATTCCCCCGCCGGGAGTATCTGAACGCGATAAATTTAAAAACTAAAATGAAAATTTGGTGTGGAGATACGCGCCGATTTAACGCCCTAGGAAGGACATAGGAAAGAACAAAGAACATAAGAAATATAAAGCAGATTTATATCCCCGGAAAAACTAACGCAGGCGGAGTTACGAGCAAAAGCTAGTTATGAAATAAAAACAATTTGCTGGATACTACCTCAATTTTGGTAGAATTTATTGAAATGACCGAGTTTTGATGTCACCATATTTTGTGCTTCAATTAATAAGCTTTCAAAGCGCTAATATTCTGTGATCTAAGTATCCAATCACAGTGCTCAAGCACACCTAATAAAGTAACTTTCCTGTAGTAGGGAATAATTAGGCAAGATTACTTTGACACAGTTATAGCCAATTATAATCCTAAATTAAATCCATACTGCAAGTTTATATATAAAAGTGAATCTCTATTTCGCTTAGTTACACCATAACTTGAGAACGATTTAATAGATTTCATTTTTTTTTCAGTTTTCTTATACTTCGTAGAAGATGTCAATATTGTAAAAGAGAAAGTTTTTGAATGTTTAGATGTTAAGATATTTATTAGAAGTAAACTCAGAAACATCTGAACAGATTTAGATGAAATTTGGACTATGGATACTGGAGACTCTTGTACCCAGTAAGCCTTTACACGCGGGCGAAACCGCGAGCAACGTCTAGTTTTACATTAATATTAATTCTTTTCGGTTCTTGTGTACACGCTATCACATAGTATTATAATAACACTCTTTATGTCTGTTGAAATATAAATGGTGTATACCTTTTATATTATAAATAATAGTTTCGCCTTTTCCCCACGGCCTAACAAAGATAGGTTTTATTAACCCTCTCATGTTCAAGGTTTTTCAAGCATCCGAAACCCATCAAGGTAATATAAGTAGTTTAGCCAGACTCAAAGTCCTTTGTTGCTTAGCGACAAATTCTACTCACATTAGAATATAGATAAAGTTTTATCAAGATATAACGAACCCGCAAATATTTAGTTCGTATGAAAAATATCTATTTATTTTAAAAATATTAATCTATCTACATACCTGGATCATATTATGACCGTGCTGTGAACGTATCAAGCAGGGAAAGAAACACGAAACAGACTATGCTCACTAGGACGTATCAACAGCTTATCATCATCACCATCATCATGCCGTCATGAGGTGCAATAAGGTTTGCTTCGCCGTGCACGCATAAATAAAAAAAATGCTACTGTTTATAAGCTATCGTGAGGCTTATCATCAAGTGAACGGCTGCTCGACTGATCCCACTAGTCAGAAGTCAGTTACCATTCCAGAACACATATATTAATCGATAAATTATATATGCAGTAACGAAATATAAAAGCATTAACAAAATCTTGTAAAGTAAATAAACAAATTATATAAAATAAGTATCTCCTCATGGATGAAAATGTACGTGGCGAAAAGTTGGTGTAGTCTACCTACCTTTTCGTGGATAAAACGCGAGCCTACGTGTGAGAGAGAGAAAGAAATAGCTCATGTTTATTGAAGCCAAGGAACGTACAACAATTAGTCACATAAGTGATTTAATAAGCAAAACATGACGAAAACAGTTCTACTAAACAGATACGTGAACGTAAGTTAATATAGCAGGGGAGAAAGGTGACATTTTCTTAAAGACAACCCGATACAATATATACGTACTAATATCCTTGAATGCGGTCTATAAATTGTTCTAATAACAATTAAATTCTACATAATACATTGGTGGTAGGTCCCTCATATGTGAGAGTCCGTCTGGGTAGGTACCACCGCAATGTCTATTTCTGCCGCCAAACAGCAGTGTGTAGTCACTGTTGTGTTCCGGTTCAAAGGCCATTGTAGCCATTGTAACTACTGGACATAACAAGACTTAACACCTCATGTCTCAGGATGGCGAGCGCAGTAGAATACCAAACAATACTTTGTAATTCAAGGTGCTGGATGGTGTTTCTACTGTTTATGGGCGGTCGTATTGCTTACAATCAGGCGAACGGCAAGCTCGTCTCGTCATACAAAGCAAAAAGGACATTAATTATACATAAAAGGAAGACGTCAGGAATCGGTTTACATAGATCCTTTGCCATTGTAATATAACACACAATACATTGTTAATTGGATCCAATTAAGAAAATTCGTGTAAGACAGGTTACGTTCTGAGAAAACAACGGGATTAAATTAAAATGTATGAGCGAAGGTTCTCCGGCAAAGGCATCGCGCAAACTCTAGCACCTCGTTGCTTTAGATCCATGTTTGTACTTATCTATGTCAATTTTGAAATATTTTCTAGACAAACAACAATTACGAAATGGACAGTTCTTTCAAGTATATTGGTGAACTATTTATAGTTGCTATATTATATAAAGGAGCATCTTCAATGTAAAAGTTTAAAAAAATACATCACGGTCTTGACCATAATAAAAATATTTAAAGTTCATAGACGATATCTTGTATATTCTATCACACACTTACATTAGGGAAGGAGTAATGTCTTTTAATTTACCTGTATATGAGTCGGTAACAAAAATTAGGGATATCACTTACCAGGCATTATATTATATTTTCGTGAACGAAATATATATATATATATTAAGGTGTATTCGGTTAATTTCGGCCGGCTTTTCATTAGGGTAAGTCGAGAAGCGCCGCGTTTTTTTTTTTATAAAATTCTTAAGTTATACCGGCATTTTATACATTACACTAGTTATTATTAAAATTATTCTATGTGATAATTTAATCATCTTTCAATTGTCTCCGTGTAAGATAAAAAAATAGGTAATATCTCCTTAAAAATTTAAAACCTTTAGGAAAGATCGGACGTTCGTAGGATAAGTTCGAACTTCTTTTTAATAACGTTTCTAAAGCTAGTACGATAAGGTCCACACGATCAATGTTAAGAAGAGAATTAATTATTAATTTAATTAGATTAATTTCCACCTCTTTTGTTTCATTGCACACAGCACACCTATTTTGGTTGTAACATCAACTGCGGTATATAGGGCAGGGTAAAAAGAAACAGCCTTTCCGCATAATATGTAGCTTAAACTAAAAAAAAAACATAGTTTCGTGGTATATTTACATTATACGATTTTATCCCGTATCCGATCTTACCCGAACGCGGTATATCGAATACAAAAAGGGTCAAACATGTTCAAAGTTGTGTGCGTGTTGTAAGTCATTCATCTAAATAACGCCTATACTCGCCGAACTAATCTGACCATAGTGTGTATTAATACATTGCCCTTCAAACAAGTCTTTGAAACTCAACATTGTTAATTGTGATAATCTAACTTGTTAATCCGGTTTAAAGCGTATATGCCTTACTAATATATGCTATAAACGTCTGTCCCAGTTACACGATGTTTTGTCTCGCTTCTTCTGTAAATCGAATTCAAACTCCATGTTTCATAGCCTAAACATACTAATAGACCAATGACAATAATTCTTTTTTTAAATATTTGATTTAATTTAATTATCGGTGGTTCTAAATAAGGAAACCAAAGGCAGGAAGTTTGAAGGACGAAAGTTCGAATGAGGAATGTAAAGCTCACCCTAATTCGTAAGCTGTTCATTGTCAAACTTGTAATAATTCAATTCGCTTTTCCAGCACGCTCTAATTACTTATTTTAATCCTAATGGCAAATGTTGCCAATCATTGTTTTAACTAATCACAATTTTGTTTCTATCTGAAGGCCTCGGTGACGTAGTTTTACTACATATATAGAACTATCGCGTTGAGATCTCGGATTTGAATCCCGGGTCGGGAAAAGTGATAAATTAGGTTTTTCTACAGCGGAATCTTGATTTTGCCTGTTACGATGAAAGGCTCGTTCCCTATAACATAAGACATAAAATACGTGGTGAAAAGTTGGTGTACTAGTTGACTGCGTCGGTGGCATTGTGGTAATTGTACACGGTACAAGTACGACTACCGCGCTGAGGTCCTGGTTTCGAATCCCGGGTTGGGTTAAAATAATTGTGACTGGGTTTTTCCATCTTAAAAATTACTCAGTCGCAGCTCAGGGTCGGGAAGTTGGCGGTGTGATACCCCCGTGCCTTGTAAAGCTGTTGTTGGTCCTGCGTCTGATCTTTCTCCGGTCATGTTGGATTTGCCGTCTCAACAGAGAGTGCACCTGTGGATTGCGCACACACTTGAGTACTATAAAATCTCCTGCTTGTGTGACTGATCGCCGTTGAGATTAACCACCATGGCCCAAACGGGGCTAGTAGAGATTCATACTAGTTACACCTCGGCTTGCTCCTGTGATAAATAGGTGGGTATTTGTTGTTTTCAAAAACAAAACAATTACTAGGTTAATACACGATTAAATGTTTATTTGTAAGAGTGTGATTCACAATTTAACTTAATGTTATCCTTCGCTAAGCGTATTATACCGCTAATGTAAATAGTACTCATTTGTTAAGGAGAATAGTTGACTTTGAAATATTTGTATTTGGCAGTATTATATTTGAATTATTGCAATTTTCTCAACACATTAAAATATGTGTTTAGGCGCTTAAACAGCTATGATAATTGTATCATAGCTGTTTAAGAGCCTAAATACAAACTAATAATTGTATTATAAGTGAATATTCTATTAATATATAATATAGTCATCTATTGAATATGGATATGGAAATTTCTGTACAGTAAAATTGATTACTTTTTATTGGTAATTACGCTGTGGCTTACATAAGTTTTAACACTTCAATACTCGTAAAAACATTATATGATGACGCCTGTTAAATCAAAGGAGTGAGCAGAGGCGCATCTTGTGTGTCCATTTCGCCGAAAATATTCATGTTCCTAAGTGTAATAGAAATGTATTCTACAAATTATAACAAAAAACGGTACGAACATTGAGTGAGAGAGATTGAGGAAACCAATTTAGAACCTCATTAATAACCTAATTATGATGAAAATAGACTTTTGGTGGTGGATATATTTTATATCCGCCCTGATAGACCATCGCACATAAGCTGACCAGTTGCAACAGGCCGGCATAATAGTGTCCACTGCCGAGGAGTAATCATCCCTCGTCATTCAGGTGCTTGGTCACTTTACCGTGCTCATATAAAAAAAGACTAATAAAGTGAAAAAACAAACTCACCTCAAGTGGTATAACAATAAAGGTGACAATCAAGTCAGCGACAACCAAGTGAGTCATCAACAGATTGACCCTGGATTTCCTCCGCCTTGATCTGACCAGGGAAGCGAAGACCCCAGCATTCCCCACAGCTCCCACCACTAATAAAGCACTGTACATCCCCACCACAAAGCCGTGCTCCGGCGCAGGCATCACGTCCGCACACTCGGTAGAGTTCAAGGCTTCAGTTGGCACATCCATATTGAAATAGTCCCATAACTTTTGTTCCGGATTATACTGAGGGGGTGTTTGGGTCATTTTGTAGATATTTTAAATAATCGGAGGTGTCCCTTTACCACAAATACTTATTTCGTACATTATCATTTTATTTTTATTATAAAACATTTTATGTTATGGAAATTCTTATTTTGAACACGTATTCCTACAAATATTTATATGCAACAGATATAGTTTAAGACTAGAAACATAAACTTTTATTTTTTATACGATAATTTTTTTTTGAACATTTTATACATATAGATAATCTACCTCTGATTTATACAAATTATACACAATTACTATCCAAATCAAACTTCAACAATTAAGTATATTTAGCTTAATTCACTTTCGAACGCGCCGCGACTCGGACACAAAAATTCGTAGCGGCTGCTACACGTCTAACCGGCGTAGCGACGTAGCTGAGTATAACGTAGCGCGAAACGCCGCCTACGACAACCGACTAGCTGTTGAACAAAATAGTGCAATAAGCTTCATTCATAAGTTACTGCTTAACTTGCTTATCTAATATTCATTGAAGATAAAATTATGTATTGGATTAAAATTAGTTTATCTTCGGATTCACGGTTAATATTTTCAGCAGTATCACTTTACAAACAAATGTATGAGATATATCTACATCACTTGATTTTTTCAATATCTAAAATTAATATGGGATGATTTATGAAATATCGTATAAAAAAACTTTATTTACAGTTTTTAATGTTATTAAATATATCTTTAATTACTATATTCATTGTTATTAAAATGTATATCTCAAAGCTCAAACTAACTAATAAAGAACTCAATTTGTTATTTGTGTTATTAAATAAAGGTCATAAAAGCCGCTTCAAATATCGACAAGGATATTAAATATATAATGAGCAAATAAGCTCCTTAGCCTATTATATTTCTTAAATTTTCTAAGTATCATATTTCGACCTTTTTTGCAAAAACAAAGTTGTTGTGGTATTTTGTTGAGTGTGTTGTGTATTAATAAATCACGAAGTAGTCCAATTAACTGAAGATTGTTGGTGAATATATCTGTACATATTATAAAACAATGTCCCCAAAAGCTGTTTGTCTGTATGTGATTGATTTTCTCAAAATCGACTGAATGGATTTTTGTACGGTTTTTACTAAAAAATAGTGTATTTCTTGAGGATAGTTTTGGTTAACAGTATGTACCGTTTTTATTTTAATTGAAATATAACGAACATTGTTGAAGAGGTGGCGTGGTTGTAATAAATTACGTGGGTCGGGATTTACGCCGGAAAAACTTTGTCACTTACTAATTTCCATGCGGGTGAAGCCGCGGGACACAGGTAGTAGTAGCAATAAATGCTAAAGTGTTTGTTGATTTCTTTCAAGTAGTAACAAATCAAATTGATATGACTTATTAGAAAGTATGTTTTGATATAACGACATGCTTCCTTCTCAGACAGATTTTAACTACACCGCTCCTGTAGGATTTTATTTCGGTTAAAGATATTGCCACGCAGTAGCGAAGGGTCGATGTAACCTGATTCTTGCCGGCTTCCCTTTCATAATTATGTAAAATCGAATTATCATTAGAACGATATGTAGACCGCATTTATACATATTATTAGTACCTATGTACATGTCGGCTTTCCTTTCGGAATATTGCATTCTTCGCCACTGATGCTACGAGCGGAACAACGATAAAAATATATGAATATATATTTATGCTATTTCTACCTACCTACTTTATATCCACACAAGTGTAGTGCTGTTTGCTAGTGGTAGGACATATTTTATATCTGGCTGGATAGCGACCACACACAAGGTATTAAAACCCGCCGTACTGGCCGACGTAAATATGTCGGGATCCGGGATTAGCCTGTGTTTCCAGTGCCAACAGGACGGCGTAATTGTGTCCACTGCAGAGGGGTAATCATCTCTCGTCAGTCGTTATTCTATTGAACCCTACTACATCAGATGCAGGGAAGTCACATTATTTTACCCGTATTAAAAAAAAAATACGCAGGTAAATATTTGCAATTATACGTTTGTTTCAATATTATGTAGATTGGAACAGGGTAAGGTATGTTTGAGATATGCTTTGCTACAGTGGTGAAGGGTTCATATAACTCGATTCCTGCCGGCTTCCCCTTCGTAATTGACTTAAAGACTAATTATCATTAGTAAGATTTACAGACCGCATTCATGCATTTACCTATATTATGTAGTGTCGGGTTTGCTCTCAGGAAATTTTGCCCTTCGCCACTGCTTTGCTATAATAATAATAATATCAGCCCTGTATTATATACTTGCCCACTGCTAAGCACGGGCTTCCTCTACTACTGAGAGGGATTAGGCCTTAGTCCACCACGCTGGCCTAGTGCGCTTCGTTCGTTCGCTTTAACGGTGAAGGAAAACATCGTGAAAACCTGCACATCTGAGAAATTCCTATAGAGAACTTCTCAGGTGTGCAGGTTTCCTCACGATCACCGTTAAAGCGAACGATGAATTCAGAGAATACACACATGATTTCAGAAAAGTCAGAGGTGTGTGCCCTTGAGATTTGAATCTGCGGACATTCATCTTGGCGTTCCGTTCAGCACCCAACTAGGCTATCGCCGTAACTAGGCTATCTGCATTGCTATATAACTATGTTATTATAGTTCTGGGAACGTCCACTAATAGATTTAGTTTGAATACGCGTTACCTACAAAGGAACTCTGGAACTTTTGAAAGCCTGATGACGCATATACTGTCTGCAGGTTCGTGTTGTTTAAGTATTGATTTTATAACTAGAGAAGTTCATATAGTCTGATTCTTACCGGCTTTCCTTTCGTTATTTGTGTAAAATCCAATTACCATTAGAATATGTAGATCACATTTATGTATGTCAGTACCTATATGTTGTGTCGGGTACGGAAAATTTCACTAATGGTAGGATATATTTTGTATATCGGCTCAAATAGCGACCACCGTAAACGATATGTAAAACCCGCCATGGTCCACGTAAGTGTGTGCCATTAGGGAATCAGCTTGAGTATATCCGGTTCACACAGGCCGGCATTATTGTGTCAACTGGCGAGTGCTATCACTTCTCGTCAGTCGACTTTCTACGTGAACCCTACCTCGCTTACCATCAGTAGCAGTAGGGTTACTGTGTGTAAAAAAAACCTATGAAAATATTTTTTTGTTTACATATTTTTAAGCTGACATATAAACGCAGGACGAGTTACATTTTGACATACAAATAGATCAAGACTAGAAGCCGTAGCCAAGACGCCTTTGTACAATCGTTAAAGTTGTTAAGTGCTAGTTTGCCAGTGGCAGAACCGATCCCTATGGCGATCAATGGAGAGGCCTATGTCCAACAGTGGACGATTCCCGGCTAAAAATATGATGAAATACGATATATGTATATGTAGATTTTAAATACATACTTTTGTGATAAATGTCATCTATATAAATAGTTCCAATACTAATTACTGTATAAATATAAAGATTATCAAAATTTATTATCCACTCAAAATCTTATCAGTATTCCTTTGAAGAATGTACCAGGATAAGATAATGCATCCTCAGTATCAAACAAATAATTATATTGATATTAAGTGTCTCAGATAAGTTACTGCGGCTATGGATATTACAAAATCTTTTGATTATAGCAAAAGAGGACAATTCAACAACCACGACAATGCTTCTTAAATAAAAAAACATAATTCAATATGAATATGGCTAGAAACTTACCAACACCTCACAAAGAACTTCTAAATTAGAGCTAGTATAAAAAAAATCCCCATAGTCAAACTTACATTACACGCCTAAAATAATATTGGCTAATACTTTTCAAAGTGCGAGTCTAGTTGGGAGTGGAACGGACTGCCGAGACAGATGTCCGCAGGTTCAAAACCCAAGGCACACCTCTGACTTTTCAAAGATACGTGTGTATTGTTAATCATTTATCGTTTGCTTAAATGTGAAAGAAATCATGCGGAAACCAGCGTAACCGAGAATTCTCCATTAGAGATTCGAAGGTATGTGAAGTCTGCTAACTACGCTAGGCTAGCGTGGTGGACTAAGAATCCTGTCAAAAGTAAGGAAGGCATCAGCTCAGTAATGAGCGATATGTAATACAGGGATAGTATATTATTATATTACATTATAGAAACATATAAGTTATGGACTTAAAGGTTCCGGGTTTGACTCTCAGGTTAGGTAACACGTCGTTTACGCTTTTCATACATAAAATAAAGAAAGCGGTTTTGTAAACTGAGTTAACTCGATTCTACAACATGAATGAAATGGCAAAGACAGCTGCTTGGAAGTGGAATAAACGCAATAGGGAAATAAATTTCTAATATTATCTTACTAATATCATAAAAGCAAAATTTTGTCATAATGTTTGAATGTTTGTTCGAAATAAACTTAGTAACCGCTGAACTGATTTAAATGAAATTCTGCATCCGGATATACCGTGTCCTTAATTCGTATATAGACTATATTTTATCAGGGTAATTTTCTCCCGATCGCATTGCTCCGATGGCGCTACGGATAGCTTCAGTGATTTAAGCACTTTTGTAACAGATATTCTCGCAGGCCAAGCCGCGAGCAACTCTTAGTAATTAATATTATAAATATTGATGACAGCCTTGGTGCAGTAAACATGAAAGCGGATATTAATCGGAAGGCTGGTACGAGAGCCAACGAATAAAATGCTTGTGTAATCTGCAAATATTTGTTTCACGTCTCATTGTTTTGACAGTTAGCATAATATATTGTGTTGGAAAAAAATCCGTGATCCCGCTGGTAAATAACAATGGAAAAAATAATACGGAAACTTAAAATATCGTTTCTTTTAGTCCGCAACAAAGGTTTTGTTATGATCTAATTATTCACACATGACTTCAGTTCTGTTGAGTTTCATTACCTAAGTCGTAGGCGATAGTAATGTTAGATAGTTGATACGTCTAAACAAGCGTATCTTGTATGTGCTTGACGATGTTCACTTAATTAGTTGTTTGTTTAAAGTTAACGCGCAAATATAGGTAAATCATAAACTTTGAGAACTTTCTTAAATTTCGCAGCCATATAATTTATGTTGATTTCTTTTTTATAATAAGTAAGTCATTGATATCAATTGGGTAGTTGACGACTTTTTATAGTAAATTTATCAAATCTGTATGGCATCTAAAATCTATCGGAAAATGAATTACCAATATCCACGCAATAATAAATAAGTTATAAAGCTTTGAAATTTGGCGGAAAGCTGTTAAATTACAGTAATAATAACATCATCACGTCACCCAGGGCTACTGGCCATAAGGCTACACGAGTGAGAAAAGGACAGTGCAATAACCTCACTACGTACCCACTTTTGGTCCCAACAATATTTCAAATTTGTATAACTCTTTAATTTTTCAACTAATTTTGTTACTGTTTACACATAAGAATTTCTTTTTCGTATACTATTCTGTAAATATAATTATGTAAAAAATAAAATATAGGAAACTAATCCATTACCTTCCATTTTAGATGCGAAAGTTTTTGAAGATGTTTGTTAGAAGTCATTTAAAAAACCGCTAAATGGATTGGTATAGAATTTTGGCACATATCTAAGATTAAAATATAGGCTACTATCCTGGTAGATTGTGATTTGCATCCAAGGATGTTTTTAACGCGGGCGGAACCGCATGCAATACGAAGTTAATTGAATATCAGATAGCCTATCTTAATATAATATCATTGAACATCGGTACTTTACCGAACATTGTCGTGATAAGAAGTTAATTATCGATTTCATTGAAAAGACGTGGTGTTGTGATTTTTATAAAAAAAAATTGTTAGCCATTGTGAAATTAAGTGCGTCATATTGAATTTAATTGAAACTTGATTTATAAAAGTGTTATACTCGTTGGTTAAAATTTTGTTTAGGATCTGTGTGTGAATTGTTTATATTGAATTACTTTGGAAATTTGTGTTGTTATACAAATATTTTAAGGTATTGTATTGGATTTAATTTTAACATAGCAGTGAAATTAAGTATTGTAATATTTTACAGGGTTATTATGACGTCACATATTCTTTATCTCTGCTAGCAATGTGCCAAAAATCATCCACGAACAATGAGTATTTGTTAAAAAAAAATCATTTTTGCTTTTCTGATTGTTTGATCATTGTGTAGTTTAGTACGTAAAATTTATTTCTTACTAGCAGCATGTCGTTTCCACTGCGATTAGTTCTTTTAGACCATGAGTAGTGGCATTAGGACGTGTAAAATTAATTTTCTTTTTACTGATATTATTTTGGTCAAAACTTACACTTTTTTTTACATCTACGGTTCGAGCACCTTATCGTAAAATGTTATTGTCACGATTAGTATATGGTATAATTTAGCAACGCAAGATCAAAATAACCCTGTATAAACGTAAGTCAAATCAACTCCAATCCATATAATAATATCAGCCCTGTATTATATATTGTCCCACTGTTGGGCACGGGCCTCCTCTACTACTGAGACGGGTTTCGCCTTAGTCCACCACGCTAGCCTAGTGCGGTGCCAATTCATATAGTCATGTGTTATTGATTTGCAGCACTTTGCTCGTCATTACTAAATCAGTAATACAAATCAGAAATTTGATAAGATTAGTTGTAAGACTACCTAATTTTATTGTTTTAACAAAAACAAATAGATTGTGCTGCAATATTAAAAGACAATAGTCATATAGTCTTTAAAACAAAATATCAATATGAATTGTTTTTAGGTAAAAACCTTTAAAAATAAGGTACGTAAATAAATAGATTCTAAACATGAATTCAGGCTACAGCGGACAAGACGCAGGATAAGTTAGTGCACAAGTGTGTGCGCAATACGCATGCGCACTCTTTTTCTTTTCATTCTCATTATCCGATGAAACAGTAATCCGACATGACCGGTGAAAGATCGGGCAAAGGACCAACAGCTTTACGGCTTACTTTAAGTGAAACTAAATGAGAGAAGCCAGACCTCGTCAGAGTTTAAGAGCTGTATAAATAAATCAATTCACTTCGAGCAAAATCTCAAGTTCATGAGAGGCAAAAGGTGAAAATCTCCGAAAGAGAACTCGACAACATATAGGTACTTATATGCATATATGCGGTCTGCAAATCGTTCTAATAATTATACTCTATATAACTTCTACACAAAGAAAAGCCAGCAGTAATCGTGTTATGTGGACCCTTCGCCATTGAAGTACATATTTTATGTATTGACTATTAAATAAATCAAGGTAAAGCTGCCATTTAAGAGATTGTTCACGACTTTTCTAAGTGACCATGAAGACTACAAAGTCTTCGAAACGACAAGAGAAGATAATATAAAAAACAACGATAAAATCCGGAAAATAGTTTTATTTCAACCTCATTTAGATTCTATGGCCCACTGCCCTTATATTACAGCAGTAATTTTATAACGGCGTTAAATATGAACCCAATCGAAAGATAGTTTGCTGCACTATGTAACTAAATCATTTTGCCGGCACATAATGTTCCCTCCGCTATATTGATCGCATTAAAATGTACGGGTAAGGCTATTACAAATAATAATAGCGATCATCGAGGTCTACATTAGTGATTGCCTTATATTTTAATAGGATTTCCATTTTCCATCGGATCAGTGTAATCTTTAGACGAAGCCCCGACAAAACAGCTCGATAAACTTATTTTTAGAAGCTATCTATTTATAATACACTTGGCTTTTCCTGCAAATACGCCCGCGTGACAAAGTACTATAGCACTCAGGCTATGTAGCTTCGTATTAGTAAAAAAAAATATTGAATATTTGGTTCACTAATTCATGAGATTAGCGCGTTCAAACAAACAAACAAACAAACTCTTCAGCTTTATAATATATTAGAATACATATAAAGAGTACTTAAACGGCACATTTCTACCATATGCTCTGTTTATTTTTTTTATAATATTATTTCATAAATTTCATAATGAGATTGCCACTAAACGTGATTCTGTGCATCTCTTGTTAAAGTACACATCATTTTAATGTTCTACCACTATTAGATAGACTTATTAATAAATAATACTTTGGTAGTTTAAAGTACTCAAAAATACCTTAAATTGTTATTATAAAGCAAATTCATAAATCTTTACATATTCTCGCCCGTAACTCATCATCAACCCTGTATCATTATATACTGTCCCACGGCTGGGTACGGGCCTCCTCCAGTACTGAGAGGGATTAGACCTTAGTCCACCACGCTGAAGTGCGGATTGGTAGACTTCACACACCCTCGAAATTCCTATAGAGAACTTCTCAGATGTGCAGATTTCCTAACGATGTTTTCCTTCACTGTTAAAGCAAGCGATAATTCACAAAGACCTCCGTAACTTATGAGCTCTTAATTTATGGAATGAATACTCAACGCCATCTTCTTAGAAAAGGGCTTTAAAGAAAAGCATATTATGCAATAATACCTTTTAGTGGGTACTTTAGCTATCTTTAAACATCTTTTAGTTTTTATCTGATGCATCCTGCTTGCCTTGTTGACTCATGACTGATAAATACTCAGTAATACTCAACAAAGGATACTAATCATTACAATAAAAATATTTAATGGAATTTATCAAGATTTTTTTTATATTATAATTACATTTTATATATTATGATGCTTATCATTTTAATTAATCACTGTTTTTATCAAATTGCTTTTAGTAGCAGTGTATAATAACATTAACTCGTGAAGTTCTCAGTTCGAATTCGACAACAAAAAGTTGATTTTTTTTCGAAATATGAAAA
This sequence comes from Manduca sexta, assembly GCF_014839805.1. Taxonomy (NCBI): domain Eukaryota; kingdom Metazoa; phylum Arthropoda; class Insecta; order Lepidoptera; family Sphingidae; genus Manduca; species Manduca sexta. The sequence continues at coordinate 9,295,802 of NC_051122.1, forward strand.
TTAATTAGTCCTTAAATTTGCCCAAGCGCATTTGCTGTTTAAATTATATCTCAGGCAATGCGGTTTATTTTCATTTCATGGATATATTTTATAATATCACTTTATTTCTTATACATTACTATACAGTGTGTTTTCTCAACTAGGAGAGGATGAGGAAATCCAAAACTATAAGAGGTACAGGGAAACCGTTTTACTAAGCATTAGGTTTTTTATGAAAATAGTCTTGGAATGGTCATTTTTTCGGTCAAGCGTAAATTGTTTTTTTTTTTCAAATAAAACATAAAACAGTCGAATTGAGAACCTCCCCCTTTTTTGAAGTCGGTTAAATAAGGTACGTAATAAGGTATAAGTAAAATTGATCAATATTTTTTTGGGCTTGGCCTCAATTTTAAGGATCATTACGGCACACGATCCGGTTATCGGGACGTGAGCACTAATAATCCGCCAGCAATACTGAGAAATCATAATTTTAAGATATCAAACACTGGATAGTAACGTACAAAATCTCCCGCCGGGTTTTCCACGGTAGCCGGGAAATGTAAAAATATTATTGGAAATATTTTTTTATATAAATGACGAAATGAATATAGCACCTGCTGATAAGATTCACTAAATCCCAATAAACACTGGCAACATCGAATTACGAACTATAAATATTTGCGTAGAACCGCACTAAACTCGTCATCTTCACACAAGTCATAATGCAACGCACATTTTTACCTTCAACCCTCTGGTTTAAGGAAATCCAACACATCAACCACCAACATCTAGTCCCCTCCGTGACCTTGAAGGATGCAAAACATCTGGCGAAATAATAATATAAAATACCGCGATAACTGTAAAATAGTTTTATTTCAATGTCTAACATTCGCGTAAACATAAGAAATCATTATACTACACACGTCAAAGTTGGACGATATCGCTTTAATATTTTGACTTTTATAGTATTTTGTACCACTAGCACGTTTTTAATTTCTTCTATGATTTGATCTATTTGGCAGTACTCGCTTTAATCTAACAGGAGATAGGTGTAAATGGGCATACTTAATTAATATTATTCCTTATAATATAGTTAATTTGCATATTGCATAAAATTGTATGAACTAAAGTTTGTTTTGTTTTTAGATCAAATAACAATGCGAAATGATACCGCACGCGCCAAAAGCACGAGATGAATTGCAAGATGACGAACTGGAGTTTGCATACGAAAAAACCAAAAGTGAGTAATTTAATTAATATAATAAAACGCATTATTATTTATATATTCTGAAACAGATGTGAAAAAATGCAATGATAAAGATACCAAATCACGTCTGCCCTCTCAGAATGACCAAAAAAATGCGACTCGTAAGACGATGTCGTTCAATTTCCATGTTTATGATTGAGCGAGCGGCCAAAGCTTCAGTCACACGTCATCTCTCAACCAATCAAAATATAACGAAACGAAATCCTGTAGTATTTGTTTATCACACTCTAAGTACACAGGATATTTTCCAGAGGTCTTTGAAGCCAAAATAATTCACAATATTTTTTGAGATACAAAGTAAATTAATCATCTAAATTTTTTATACACTTTATAATGTCGTGCTAAGCTCAAAAGCGGTATCTTAAAAAAGAACAAAATCTTGATTTTTATGTCGTCAGATAGCTTAAAGAAATACCCATCCAATGAACTTACCGAAATAACGGTATATTGTTTAGAACTTATTAAAAAAAATCTTAAAAGTGTTTCTCTATCTCAGTTTTACATACAAAACTATAAAAGTATATTTACAAAACTTCCATTATCTCGAAATAAGGTTTCGCTGACATACCGCTTTTGCGCTTAGCACGGCAGTATAGACGTATTTAAGTGAGATATTATAACTAATAATTATAAACAACACTTGCGATTTTTATTATGTGTTGTAAGTTGTATAAAGGAGGTTCTTTAACTTTATGAATCATTTATTAAGTTATTATATAATATAGCACTCTGCTCTGTCTATTTTTACATTAAGGCGATACCTCAAGGTCCATTTTCATACATTTTGTTTCGGCTTTAATCTGGGTAACTAAACAAGTATTGGCAAGTAAAGAATTTAAATTCACGTCTAGTTAGTGATTAGTTCTCGCAGTTGAAAGAAAAATGTAAAAATAATTAATAATCATGGATATAAATTCTTTACTTGCCAATACTTGTTTAGTTACCCAGATTAAAGCCGAAACAAAATGTATGAAAATGGACCTTGAGGTATCGCCTTAAAATATTAAATACTTATTTGATCTTTAACATGTTAAAAGCTTTTGCATCAATGTTAATATTTAATTTACTGTAAATTTGGCCATACTGCTTTATTAACTTCAGAAAATTCACGTAGTTTCTATTTGTGTTTCACGCGAATTAGATGACATTTTATGTACTACACTCACATCCAATAGATTGTCAACGGACGAGAAATGATTACCTCTCGACAATTGACACAATTATGCCGGCCTATTGGAACCGCATGTACACAGGCCGATCCCGGAACGCGACTCACATGAAGGGGCCACTATGGCGGATTTTGCAACCTTGTGTACATACGTTGGTCGCTATCCGGGCGGATATAAAATATATCCTACCAACAGCAAATATAACACCAGCAAACTTCAATTAAAATCGTGTTGCTATAAATTGTGGTTAAAGAAAATTACTAGATTAGGGGTATTATTTTTTTAATAGAGTTATTTCAGTTTAGGTGCTGCTATTATTGTAGTACCTACTTATCAATATTTCTGTCTTATAAAATAAAACATATATATATGAATATACGCCGCAATGAAAGATGTTTACCTCATCTATTTTCAATACTAACACAAAATTCAAATTGAAAAATATATTGTAATAACTATATAACAATAAAGTCTACTTATAGTCAATATTCATTTAAATTTTATAATTTGACAATCAACACATTGTTAGAATAAAAATATAGTGAGGGTTTTTGAGACGTGACGAACATTTAAGTTTAAAAGATTTAAATGAACCCCGATATAAAAATAACCCTAAAAAGTAAAAAATAAAGTGTATTTGTCCTTTAAGAATTAACTAGTGATATTTTGTCCCAAACGGCGTCGAGCATTAGCATCGTCGGGGTTCGGTCCCCTGACGCAACGAAATTTGGGTAAAATATTACTAGGTACTTATATTATATTTAACACACACAACATCACGCATTTTATCCCCGAAGGGGTATGCAGAGGCGCAACCATGGCACCCACTTTTCGCCAAGTGTGTTCCGTCCCATGATGTGATAGGGGGCGAGCCTATCGCCATATCGGGCACAAATTCCAGACTCCGGGCTGATACTGAGCAGAAAAACCCAAATATCACTTTGCCCGACCCGGGATTCGAACCCAGGACCTCAGAGCGCTGCCGTACCGCGCATGCAGTACAACTAAGCCACCGAGGCAGTCATTAGTCAGTATTATATTTAATCCAGGTCATAATCTATATAATAACATATATAGGCTACTTTTTATTCCCAGTGGAAGTTTTATAGGGAAAGGTCACGCGGACAAAACCAAAAGCAACACTAAGTCTAGGAAGAGCTAGCCATCTTTTAAAAAAACTTTTCTATATTCCAGATGTGAAATGGCACCACCGCCTGCTTCTCAACAGGCCTTCAAAGGTGGTGTTGCTGGGATTATTACTGGCCATAGCAGCCCCACTTCTTATATACAGATACCTTTTCTTCGTGAGTATCGACCTGCCACCCTCTGACGGGTTCTCCGTCGGATCATGTCTCGTAGCAAGATCCTCGAGAATTAGATGTGGTCTCGGCAACGTCACTAGCGAAGAATGTCATCCCCAATGCTGCTATGACCTGAATAGCAACATGTGCTTCCACAGATTCCCGTCTCGCTTCAGCTACGTCATGGATAGAAAGTGGTCTGAGAATGTAATCATGAATCCAAGAATCGCAACAGTTCCCTTCGCATCCCAAAGCAGTATAACTCGTGTCAGGTTATCGATGGATGAAATATCTAAAACCCATCTATCGCTGACATTTTACAATGCAGTCGAAGCGGATTTAGAAGGTCAAAGACTTGAAGATAAGGAATACTCGTATACAGTTGCATCACCTGAATTGAACGTTATAGTCAGTTCGACTCAAGGTATAATTTTCAACACACTGCGAGGACCTCTTATAGCATCGCAAAACATTTGGGAAATGACATTCCAATTGACAAATGAGACGATGTTCGGCCTAGGAGAATTGCCTTTGGAAGAAGGCGTAACAAAAGTAATTTACAATCACGAAGGTGGAATGAGTACCATACCATTAATATTTGCGAAATGGAATGGATCCTACCACGGTTTGTTGTTCGATGCATCGACGCCGACAGAAATATCGATTCGAAGTGAGAAGTTAATTGTCGTTCGGAGCATCACCACTTTCGGGTTGAAGTTTCACTTGTTTGTTGGCCCGAAACCGGTTGATATAATGAAAGATGTAATGAAGTTCATGGGATCGACTAAACAATTGAGATATTGGATGCTCGGTGCACATGTTTGCGGGTGAGTGAACCTAACTAAGCTAAATCTCTTAGGTGATATTAATATAAGATATTAATTACTGTCAATGTTTGAGCATGCAAGTCATTTAATATATTTTTAAATATCTTGCATGCTTACAGGTTTAGGCAACCGTAAAATTGTTAGTCAATTCACACCGCGACGCGACGGTTCAAATTAACATTCTAGGCTAGGCCATTAATTTTACTGTGACAGGAAGAAAAAATGCCATTTTCTTTACATAAAAGGTTATAGTAACATCTTAATATATGCCGATTTTTATCTATTTATTATAAATGCGAAAGTTTGTGTGGGAGTTTTAATTTTTTTTAGAAATACGCTAACAACGGTTTAGATTTTGGATATAAATGGCTCAAAATAGACCAAGTCCTGGGCTAACATAATATAAATGGGACTGGTGTTTTGGTAAAGGTATTTACGTGGCTATAGCCATTAGCACCACCTAGACCTACTTAGAAATACGTTGTTGAATATATTGTTAGAAAACTGATTCGATTTTAATTAAAATAAAAGAAATATCACAGACCAACCGACCGGTACGACTGTCAACAACCAACTAACTCGATCTGTCAAACGCTCAGTGGTTTTATAGCAAAAACTGTTACAAATACCCTCACTAAAATGTTCTATGCTAACAATATTTTATATGCAAAAATAATTCCAATTCATTGCAATGTAAAATAATATTGTTCAAAATAATCGTCTATTTCATTTACATATTTTCAAAAGTTGCCAAGGGAGAGTTTGATTGCACATCTGGGATATCTTGTACCAGCTATACTCAACAAATGGCCGATCTGACTTCAAATACTTCATTAAAACTACTGAATCCTCCAAGAACATATGAACGTATAAAACTAAAATTATTTAGTTAATTGTGAATACTTTAATTTTCATTTACTTTTGTAACAATGTTGAATTCGCGTGTGCGGTTTGAGGCACAATAGCTAAAACGTTCTGTGGCCCGTATAAAAAAATATGTAATGGAATTGAGAACCTTCTCCTTTTTTTGAAGTCGGTTAAAAAAGGTTGAAGTACGGCTGGTTTCTATTATTTAGGGTGAGAGACGTGATAATGCGTAGTTAATTACTTATTACCCAATTTCTTGAAGTTACCCTTAGTTCTAAGAAATAAGAACTTAATTGATAAGCAATTAAGTTCTTATTTCTTTGGTTCAGTGAATCAAGTGAATTATATACTTGGAATAAACAAACCAAATGATATTCTTGGTATAACAAAAAAAAACATACTTTTTCTCTCAAAAACTTTGTCAGGAATCACGTACCATCCAAGCATGTGCTTGCCTACATACCAATAAATACGAAGGAAACATACATTTACGGTGATCGGAAAACAAATTGCGTGGGTGGTCCCGAACATTCTAGGTCACCAAATTACGGGGTACCTTAACCCAGCCACGATGTCAATAGATTAGTAATAAAAATTCATTGAATCTTCTACACGTGTAAGCATCTTGATATTCATATAATTCACGAACCAGACAATTATAATGCTGTAATATTTATTTGGTCCCTAAAGAATGTAAAGATGTCAAACTCAAGTAAACCACAAGCGGAGCAGTTTCACTGAAAGTGCTAGATACTATGACGCCAAAATGTTAAAATGTTTTGCAAATAAATAGCTTAGAGAATGTAGAAGCAGTAGATGCTATGGGATTGATTGCCTTCTTCGAGTAGTTGTATTGCGTACGTGATTCAAGTACGACTATCGCGCTGAGGTCTCAGGTTCTTGGGCAAAGTGATATAAGGTTTTTCTTCTCAGTATCCGTCTGTAGTCTGGATTTCTGCCCAATACGGTGTCAGACCCACCTCCTTTCACACAGCCCGAATAAACATTCATTTTTTACCATCCAGTTACTTAATTTCCATAACAATTTGTTAACTATATAATTATGGTGACATTGAGTGTTTAGTAGCGCCCTCAGAAAGTAGCGCCCTTCATCAACTGTCACTCACGTTAAAAGCCTTGTCGATATACGGTGAGTGGCGTAACTTCAAGGCTTTCTTCTATTATTGGGCTGACGTACTACGAGAGTTAATTTGCTTTAAGCATCAAGCCGCTGTCTGAAGCAGCGCACGTTGCGATAAATCATTGAAGCGCTTGATATAGTAAATACAAACTTACTTACATAAATCAATTTCATAATATTTTTAAATCCCTCTATCACTTATACTTCTGGGTTTCTGTATAATAAAAAATCTGCGCTGTATTATATACTATCCCGCTGCTGAGAACGGACCTTCTCTACTACTATTTATCGCCTTAGTCCACGCTGGCCTAGTGCGAGTTGGCAGTCTTCATATAACTTCGAAATTCTTAGGGAGAATTTCTGAGGTATGCAGGTTTGCTCACGTTTTCCTTTAAAGTTAAAGCAAGCGAAATTATTGCTTATATTTAAAATACAATCTGTCGCGGTTCCGCCCACGTATCAGACCTTTCCCGGTATAAAAGTAGACTTCATTGTTTCCTTTTCTGAACAAAAAAGGACCTTTTATCATATTATTATGTTAATCCATTGTTTATGAATGCAAATCCACAACAATTCAAATGCAAATCCAAATAACTTCACAAACTTCCACATTTATAAGATATAGAACTTATTTAGACGGGTCATTTATTGCCAGAAATAATCGTACGACAATCGGCGGCGATTAGATGCATAAAGCAGTCAAGCAGCAGACTGGACTCTATGGCTTACCTTGGGAGAGGCCTGTGTCTAGCAGTGGTCTACAACGGGTTAATGATGAATAATCGTATGCAATTAGTCCTTAAGAAAGTTGCCGCATCTGAACGTGCGTAGCTAAGCAATTTTCGTGTTAACCTATAAAAGTCTTTTGACGTATATTTTAAAAACGGTCGTAATCTTAATCTTTGATCCGATCCTAAGAATAAACTTATCAAAATAAGCATGTCAATAAAACTTTGTTTTGATTGGTTCATTTTCACGAGCGATAGAAAAAACGATTGGGATTGATTATTGAAAACGACTGTCAATGAGACTTTAGTTAAATTTCGAGATGTCCGTTTTCTTTTCCACTTCGAAAGTTCTGTACGATCTTGATTTTAATTGAATTATAACCATTCTTACAGAGATTATCGAGGAATGACGGTACAAGCAGCCGTGACTACGCTGAGGACCTTCATAACGCAAACAAACAATCAGAGAGTGCCGTATGACAGTCATTGCGGCATAACACCCATTATATTCGACTCTGAGTGCACGGAGAGGACTCGAATCACTCAGGTCAATGGAGGAATGACGCTGATCAGAAATGCGAGAAAAAAGGTCGTCCCGCACGTCTCTCCTTACGTAAGTAATAGAAATCAAGCATGATACGGATTCTTTATTTTCAATTAGGACGCCCTTAAATTAACAAGTCAGTCGCGCGTGTCTTCTTTATATGAATTTACGTCGCGCGGCTAATTTTTAAGCGCCCTGAGTCATTACAACCATTGACTACCACTATGTAAGGTGTAGTATATACTTTTATTAATGAATTACAAATTATATGACGGTAAATCCATACTTTATCAGTCTACAACATTGGGCCGTGTCTGAGTGTAATATAACGAAAAACTGGCATGAAGTTACAGCTCGCTCTTGGATTTCATAATATGACACAATTTGTTACTTATTGCTTCTACAAATTTCCTTAATTTCTTAAATTTAAACCCTGCATATCCATATTTGTTTAGAATAGTATGTTTTATGAACAACAATAATCACTTATAATACTCCATTGACTCACAGTTTCATATGTTTACGCAAAGAAAAACATAAGTGGATAGATATAAGTATGTTTCAATTTCCAAACCCTAATAAGTGTATACACCACACATATCTGAAGATATAGGCAAGGGCATAATGCATATGGTTAAATATCCCTTGATCTGATCTTGTTGGTAATTTATCATAGAGTATAATAACGCGTTACCCTTCCTTTAAACGCTTCAGAGCGCATCTAGAACGCGGTTCAAGGCTCCTATCATGTTATATTTTATTAAATTCTTCAATTCATTTTGCACTATTTCTTGGAGCAAGTTTCATAACGCTTGGCGTACTCCTGATTTAACCGTATTTCAAAGGATATAAGGTTGTGCCTAGCTGTTTAATTTTGCCTCGCCGGCAATCGATCTGTCTGGGAACCTTTATTAATTGAAATCACTGCCCTAGCTCTATCAGTGGTACTATATAAATTTGTATATTCAAAAAACCCTAAGGGTATACGCGTGGGCTTATGTGTATTTAAAAAAGTCTGTATATTATTATAAAAGGTCATAAAAACGAGCAAGAGAAGTTGCACCCGTCATCATCCCTCAATATGACGCATATCTATCTATCAATACAAAACTTATGTATTATGTATTCCATACCAAACGTTAATAAATTCAATTAAATAGGTTACCGAGTAAAACATAATGTGAAGTCAACTTAACTATATTCAAAACCCGTTTCACTGAATCAAGGTCGATAGAAAATTATATAACGTAATCTTATGCTCGGTCATATCCAAATGAAGTTACTCAACTTTATGTATCCATAATGTATCTTGTAGAATTAATTTGGTACATGAATAATGTATAGAGAATGTATAAACTGGTGGAAGGATATATTTTATATTCCCCTGGATAGCGACCAATCCAGCAAGTTAAGATGTCGCGTTCCGGGATAAGCCTGTGTATATCCGGTTCCAGGCCGGCATAATTGTGTCGACTGCCGAGGGGTAATTATCTATCATCAGTCGACATTCTATTGGATCCCACTCCACTTGCCATCAGGTACAGTGGGGTCACTTTGGCGTGCACGTACAAAAAAAGAGTTGATAATATGTTACAAGATAGCAGTAGCAAGCTTCCATACAACCCGATTCCTACCGGCTTCCCCTTTAAGTTTATTAATGTACGTTTATGTTTTTGTTTTCTGTTAAATTGATCGCGATATGTTAACTAAGGCATTTTGTTTGCCTTGGGTTACCTTTTGACAAATTTCACCCTTCGCCACTGCAAGATAGAAATAAAGAATAACACACTTATTTAGGAATCAGACCAAAATTGAAGACCATGAGTTTATTCAATTGGAACATTCTAATCATGTCTAACAAATAACTTACGTATATACCTTTCTATCAGCAGGTTGAAGCCATGCTATTAAAAAAGTAGTTATAGATTGCCTCGGTGGCGTTACTACGCCATATTATATGTATGTACGTACGTACTTATGTACGTATTGCGAGAACGGCACCACGCTGCTTTGCAGTCTCCGATGTGAATTCCTGGGCGGGCAAGTGGTATTTGGTTTTTTCTGCTCGGTATCAGTCCAGGTTCGGAAATTTGTGCTTCATAAGGAAATGTAGAAAATATTTTAGACTAGCTTTTGCTCACGACTCCGTTATGTACATCTATATTTATCAATGAATCCCTATTTCCCTTGGTCACGCCATCACGCGTGAACGGCTGGACCGATTTCACTATTTTTTTTATTTTAGTGTTTGTTATTGTCAAGATAAGGATCTTATGAAACAAAAAAATTAAGGAAGTTGAGCGGACGTTAGAAAATTTAAGAAAAATAATTACAGTGATTGACAGAATGCGCGCTGCAAATTCATAGTTAAGACGGGACAAATTCTGTCGGGTCAGCCAGTCCGAGATAAAAGTAGTCTATATCCTTGATTCCATGGGCGCCGCCAAGATTTGTTTTAGGGAGGTGCACTTATATTACATAATATCAATATGCTTTATCATAAAAATACCTCTGGGGTCGATAGTTCTCGATGTTGCAGATTTATTCAGGACTTATATCTTTTTGTGATTTATTTCTGGGTGCACGAAATCTATTCACCCTTCATTATGATTTATGTTTACTCTAACCAAAATTTCAACAAAATAAGCAAATAACAGACAAACGTACTTTCACATTTATTATAGAAGTGAGCATGGAATATGTGTGTATTAGGTATCAGTTGATACCCTATCAAGTTAGTCAGTATTTTGAGATCGTGTTTATTTAATACCTATGAATTACGTTACTTCAAAGCCTATTCCTGGTAGCGGTTACGTAAAATTGCTGGTTTTGAGAATTAGCTTTTATGTAGGTCTGATTTCTAAAAAACAATTTGATTTATAGAGTTAATTTATTTAACAGTACCGATTAAGCTTATAAAAGGGATCAAATTTTGTTTACGAAATAGTTCTCTATCATCTAAGCGCACATTGTTTCCCTCCTTCACACACCATTCATCACCGCTTTGGCTGTGAGAAGCGCCTTCCACTTGTGGTTGTATTTGTTTGTATTAATACTGATGACGCGCCAAGGACACGCTCATCAATAACGCACGTCTCTACCTCGTTTATTAAGTCTGATGCAAAAGCCCTTACATGTTTACTTAAGGCACTACTAAAAGATGCTTTAATTTTGTGTAACAACTACTTATAGACACCAGGTAGAAAATTCTGATGATACCCAGCATCTAACTACCGTATTCACAAACGTTACTGAGCAATGCCATAGAGTCCGTTTTTCAGTGCATTTGGCGTAACCACCTCCTCAGTGCGTAAGCATATGGTAGAATAGGGTCATGTGATTGGTTAATATTGAGATATAAATTGGCTATGAGATAAACAAAAGAAAACTATTAAATAGTGATCGCTATGCGTTCAGACTCGCTTTAATTTCTCATAGCATGGTTTGTGAATATCGATGATAGTCTACCGTCATAATATATTTTTTTTTATTGCTTTGAATGACGAGACGATCTTTCCGTTAGGCTGATGGTAACCGAGACGACCGTCCATAAACAGTACGTATACCATCCAAAACCTTGAATTACAAAGTATTGTTTGGTATTCCACTGCCATTCTGAGACATTAGATGTTAAATCTTCTTATGTCCAGTAGTTACGCTGGCTACAATGTTCTTCAAACCAGAATACAACAGTAACTTCACACTGATGCTTGGCAGCAAAAATAGACATTGCGGTGATACCTACCCAGGCGGAGTCTCGCATATGAGAGACCTGGGTGTATCATTCTCATGCACATTTTTGTTAGCCAGTAGTTATACTGACTATAGAAATGAAATGAAACTATACTCATACAAATCATCATAATTTAGATACATTTATCTGTATGATCTAAATACCAAATATCTTAGATTATCGTCGTTATTAGTAGATATTTTCGGCGTTCCAAATAACTTATTACCTTTCAAGACTCCAATCATCCGGCATTATTATTGACCCGAATATCTTTCCGGACTCCTACACGTGAAAGAAACATCATTAATTTTATCTATTCAAGCAAATAAATAGGTCCGTTATCGCTAGTAAACCGATATGAAATTGTTGTCACGGACATCATTTTTCGCTTTGTTTAATACACATATACAATTAGGCTGTCTATCCTCGAAAGGTTAGATAGAGGCGCAACCAGTGCATTCATTGTTCGTCAAATATATTCCTTTGCATGATATAATAATGGGAAAGCCTATCGCCATATTGGAAACAGATTTTAGACTACAGGAACAATAGGAAAATAATCATTATCAGACCCCAATACAACTGCGCCATTTAAATAGCCTTTAATAGGGTCATTGAAATTTCTCAATCGCCCATTTAAAACGCATATAAATTGATTATTTGTTTTTCAGATTTTTTACGAAGAAATAATCCCCGATATTTCTGAAGACAACGAAACCTCAATAACAAGAACCACAAATAATCTATGTTTCGACGTCCAAGATTACAAGGATTTGATGTTACACAAGCCTCAGTCAATGAAGGTTTATCACGGACTAGCTCGTAATCAGAGCGTTGTGTATCCAACTTACCAAAACATCTCCGAAAGGGTAATGAAAGCGTTGTGGGTGTTTAATAATGGGTTTGAGGGAGCCATCCTTGAAGACACATGGCCTTTAGATGAAAGTGAGAAGCAAGTCGATCAAATGCAACAACATTTTCCTTATTTTAATCAGGTTTGTACTCATCAGCTATGTATTGTCTCTTTATTTTTTTTGTCTGCAGTAAAATTTTATACTGGTGATCAGACGACTACGACAAATATTGTTTATTTAAAAGTTGTTCAGTCAGAAATACGAACGTAAAAAAGAGCAATTTAAAGAGTTACATACGACAATAATCATAATTATGTGTACTTCCAGAATTTCGAAACAGTCTTCGAACGCACACCGCTGTGGAACGCCAGTCTTCCTGATAACACAACGTATTTTTACTCTCACAATCAATATCCCAACAGATTTGCAGACGCTATGCAATTAGTCAGAGGCGAGATTGCTACTTACTCTTCAAGCCAATGGTTCAACTTGAACGTCGCTATTAATAGACAAAATATTCCAACCTCCTGGACTAGTTTACGTCGGGAACTAATTGCGGCTGCTTTAGGAGGCGCATCAGGACATTGGCTTTGGTCTTCGCCTATATGCGGAGACACAGAAGGCTTTGACAGTGCAATACATGCCTCCTTATGCATTAAGTGGTACATGGCAGGGAGCTACATGCCGCTTATTAAAATTCACACCAAAGGGGTTAATAGAGATCCCTTGTCCTTCACTGGTAACCCTCGAAACTTAGTCATAAACAGTTTAAATGTGAGACAGAGTCTGTTGCCATACTTCTTCACTGTGCTTCAAGATGGACCTTTACTTCGTCCAATGTTCTTCCAGTATCCTGAAGTGGAAGAGCTGGAAGAAATCCAGACTCAGTTCAGCGTTGGAGACGATTTGCTCATTGTGCCAAATCTTCAGCCCAGTCAGAGTCACGTGCATGTCACGATGCCGCCTGGATCGTGGTATGAACTCTGGAGTGGTTTTAGGATTATTGGAAATGAAAGTGAAACAGTTACCATGGAAACCACTGAAGCTGATTTCTTGACTTTGGTGCGCGGTGGTTCTATAATTCCATTACAAAGAGTAAGTTTGACAATCAAAACATCTTGAGTTAGATTTAATAGATTCGTTTATACACATTTTGTTAGAAAAATCATTCAACCAATACCTGCCACGGTTTGAACTGTCCGAGATTCTAGGATTACATCACGCAAATACGAACCTATTATTTAGTAACATTAACCGAATCTTTGTGACCACAGATAATTAAAGATAAATTAATTGAAGTAAACATAATATGATTACTTACTAAATACTATTACATAGAATAACGTGTAGATTTTATTTATTCTATTAATGCTTATATAAATGAAGTATTTGAATAAATCAATATACAACGAATTAATAACTTCTCTTTGCAGGATGTAAGACTGACGGCAGAAGAAACACGTCTTAATTCTCAATACAGTATCACCATAGCATTGCATTGTGAAACCGTTAACACTACACTAATGACAACAACAGCGCCCGACTACGAAACAACAATAGAAAAACTATCCAGAGACAAAGTAGCTGAGAGTCAAGATAAAAATAATAAAACGAGTGAAATGGAAACTCGGTGCGAAGCGTCTGGTCATCTTTACATGTCGCCAAACATGACGCTAGCTTTTAAAGCTGACAATGAAAAGTTAACAATAACTGCGGTGGGTGAGGATTATGCTGTTTTTTGTACGAACGGACCCAGAGTGTGGGCGAATCTAATCAGAGAAGTATATGTTTATGGTTTAGATGAGGATTCAAATAACCTTGATAACGACAGACGTGTTACAGCTAATATTAATTTGTGCACGTTACAAAACCAGAAAAATATTGTTTTTAATTTTATAACTTAATTGGAATTATATTTGAAAGGGTTAAAAAAGTATTCGATGTGTGTTTGTGTTTTATTATATAACATGTTTTAGAAATTGGAAAATCTTTATCATGTAACTGATTTATTTTACACTCGTATTGCATAATCGATCCCAATCTTAATCTTCAATCCGATTCTGAGAATGAAGCAATGAATTTAACTTATTTGTAAGCGTGTCAAAAAACTCTTCCGATTTGTCCATTTTTGAGATACACTGGAAAAAGCGATTGAGATGATTTATTGTAAATGGGTCAGTCCTACGAGCTTCAATATAAATTAAATATCAGAAACAATAATATAGCTGGCAAGATTAATAATTTACCTAATATTTTAACTTAGTCTCATCAATTTATTCTCCAAAAAAATTTCTAGGAGAATACTAAATTAAATAAATTCAGAAATATTGATATCACTTTTTAATTCAAAAAGTTTATTTCGTAACACTATCGGTGTTGAGAAAACAAAAAACAATATAGTTGTTAAGAAAACAACGACCACGTCCATACAAACATATCTATATTTACACAACGTTGATCACTGACGCAACATTGGAGTTATTCGTCTTATCATTGCAATAAGTGTCACAGGTCGGGGGCGATACTCGTTCGATGGCTTTATTTACCTGGAGGTAGCCCTATCATCAATATTTTGCTATACAGTTCGGTTTGGTTAAACGTATCTGACAC
This sequence comes from Manduca sexta, assembly GCF_014839805.1. Lineage (NCBI taxonomy): Eukaryota > Metazoa > Arthropoda > Insecta > Lepidoptera > Sphingidae > Manduca > Manduca sexta. The sequence continues at coordinate 9,310,822 of NC_051122.1, forward strand.
AATTTTGAAAATCGAACCCTTGATTTAAAATTTTGTAAAGTAATTTTCGTTTTACATTAATTTAAACAAAACAAATTGGATTGGATACATAAATTTATTATGCTATACTTGGTTATTTGCAAATTTCTATACCAAATTTCAAACGCGGGCCTTCCATTTACAAATTTTACGAACATCAATTATTTTTAATTAGAACAAAATTTCGTGCTAAGGGTAATTTCCGAATGACTTGTTCCCATTTCCAAAGTTACAGAAAAAATATTCTCAATATTTATTGTAAATTATTCACTTCTTTTATATCTTAATTCACGCGTCTTCTTTTAAATATTAAATCGGAGTGAATTCCCAAGGACAGCAACATGGGTAATGTTACAAAACTGAATAAGAATTATACACCTACACTCTAAATATTGTCGGTACAATTTAACTGTTTATTATGATATAAACGGTTAGTAATATATCCTGTCGCCGGAATTCCGCCATTCGTCAACGGAAACGGCTATTGTTCCTGGACTTGTTTACGTTACTAAATAGGTGAAATAAATTATTGTCCTTAAATAAAACATTTATTATTCTTAATATATTAGTATCAGTGCTACGTATACTTAACACACGAACATAGTGTTTTTGTATTACCAGTTATAAATAATTTAATATTAAGATGAAAATATATTATTTTTGCATTATTAGTACACAAATTCAAGATCCGGCCGTCATAGACAATACCTACCTACAAAATAGCTTTTATGAATCCTTATACACAAAAAGGACATGATTTAACATAGATTGTATTTATAATATAATTTTTACTGCAATCATTGTAATATTTTATAATATTAACTGCCTCCGTGGCGTGCGCGGTGCGGCAGCGCTCTGGGCTCCTGGGTTCGAATCCCCGGTCGGGAAAAGTGATATTTGGTTTTGTCTGCTCAGTATCGGCTATGTCTGGGATTTGTGAGCGATGTGAATAGCCTCACCCCCTATCACATCATGGGACGGAACACACTTGCCGAAAATCGGATGCCCTGGTTGCGCCTGCGCTTGTCCTTTCAGGGATAAATGCGTGATGTGTGTAATAATTACTTTAAGTATAATCTGTTGGGCAATTTTCTTCAGGGGATGCAAACGTCATGGAATTCCGTAATTTTATAAATATCTTGTTAAACGCTCTTTTTACAGTAAACATTATATTAGCAAAATAATTACAGAATAAAATTTTTATACATTCTTTTGACAACGTCCAACCAGAAAGAATAAAAATAAAATAGTCGCCGCGTGACAATCTTCTCTTCTGCCAGCCTGCCCGCGCAGCCGAATACTTCCGTAAACGCCCGATGTCATCGGCTAGGTTAGCGGCGCGTAACAATCTAATTCTAATTTTATATCAATCTTTCAATTTTATCCCTCAACTTTCATCAATGAATAAATTTATTGCGTAATTGTTATCAGAGCTGTTATTTTTATTAAAGTTTAATATACTACGCGCTCATGTGATTACGTGAGGATTGACGTAAGTCCTAAGTTATATTGCATTGAATAATTAAATTATAATGCGTCCGTAATTATATTTATTATATTTGTTGTGTTAGCCATGGATAGGATTCTCTATAGTTATCAATAAACGATCCCAACTTTTATCTACGATCCGATCTCAAGAATGAACCAATATCAAAACCAAAACCAGTCGATGGGGACTTTTGACATTTTATTGATAACTAGCTTTTGCTCGCGGCTTCGCCCGTGTGAAGGAGTTTTCCGGGATAAAAGTCCGGCTATATATGTTCCTGGGATAGTAGCCTACAATCTTCCCAGGATCTTAAACTATCTCCATACCAAATTTCGTTTAGTTTTACCACATTGTATGTCACGTCCCGTTCCCATGGGAACAGGATAAAAAGTATCCTATGTCCGTCTCCTATTTCTAAGCTACCTCCACATCAATTTTCAGCCAAATCGGTTCAGCCGTTCTTGAGTTATAAATAGTGTATTTAAGACAACTTTCTTTTATATATATATATATATATATATATATATATATATATATATATATATATATATATATATATATATATATATATATATATAGATGACGTATTTAACGTGTATACCAATTTTCAGCTCTATGCGCTCTATAATTTTTCCTTATTCACATGTTTTTTTGTCTATTTTGACTGGACTACAATCCAAATTAGCCATTTGTAAGCGTTAAAAACTTTGTGCTGTTTGGTCTATTTTTGCGATGGATTGAAAAAAGCGATTGGGTTTCGTATGTTGGAAACACCGATACCTCTATAGGCCGTATTTTCCGTCTCACATTTTCCTGCTAGAATTTAATTTTTCTTCTCTATTGGATTTATAATCGCCTCAGAACAATGACAAGCTGAGATAATCGCACAGTCCATACTGTCTATGGATTTACGAATACTCATGAAGTCTGTCTATCAAGACTGCCTATAGCATTTTACAACCTTATTTATTAAACGGTTGTCATAGCACCGTAACAGTTACCATGGAATTCACCAAAGAGAATATAACACTACGTTAGAGAATTCACCTCAGAGAATTCACGAATGCTTATTGTCAATAAGACGTGAATACAGCAAATTTAGCAGCAAAAAATAATCCATGGACGAGAAATTGGCACGCATAACACGCATGAGAAGTAAGGCATCCATAAGAATTGCGTATGGAACTAGACCTGTGGTACGAACGGTTCACGACCTTTGAATATGATGAAAAATGAATATCAAAAGTATGGCAAATTCGTAAACGGCTTGATAAAGACATTCGTTCGGGTCAAACAAAACAGATGGGCATATACATGAGTAAATATGTTGATTTTTTGCTATTGATCATTGTTTACTTGAATAAACACCGATAAGAAACAGTATACTTCCATTGGGGTACAAACAGATTACCAAACTGACCTCCTCGAACTCAGATAAATCTTCGTTCATAGCAAATAACAGTTTATTTCACTATCGTTTGCTGACGTGAAGTGAACGCTTCACTTAAACGAGCGCTGATGAAAACTGACGAAAATCAGGAGAAAGAAGATAAACGAGAAAGGAACTTTAATAATCCAAGCGCAAGGATGCCGAACATTAAAGTGTTTACGGGAAGTTCTCACCCTGAAATTGCGAAGAAAATTGTAGCACGTTTGGGTATCAATCTGGGGAGAGCTACCACGAAAAAGTTCAGCAATAAAGAAACAAATGTCGAAATTGGAGAATCGGTGAGAGGCGAAGATGTATACATAGTACAGAGTGGATGTGGCGAAATCAACGATAATTTGATGGAGCTGTTTATTATGATCAACGCTTGCAAGATCGCGTCAGCTTCAAGAGTGACTGCTGTCATTCCTTGCTTCCCATACTCACGACAAGACAAGAAGGAAAAAAGCCGGGCACCTATCACGGCGAAGCTGCTAGCGAATCTCATATCAGTTGCCGGAGCGGACCACGTCATTACCATCGATTTACATGCATCACAAATCCAAGGTTTCTTCAACATCCCAGTGGACAATTTGTATGCTGAACCAGCTATCACTAAGTGGATCAAAGAGAACATTCCAGAATGGAAGAGCAGTGTGATGGTGTCTCCAGATGCTGGCGGTGTTAAGAGAATGACTGGCATCGCCGATAGGTTAGACATTGATTTTGCCATCATCCATAAAGAAAGGCAGAGAGCCCATGAAGGAGATTCAACCGTTCTAGTTGGAGATGTTAAGAATAGAATAGCAATTATGGTTGACGACTTGGCTGACACTTGTGATACAATCGTCAAAGGCGCGGAAGCATTGCGTGAAGCTGGTGCTAGTAAAATCTATGCGATATTGACTCACGGAGTGTTTGCTGGTAACGCTATTGAAAAGATCAATAACTCTTATTTGGAAGGTATTGTTGTGACGAATACGATACCACAGGACAAGCATATGAAGCTTTGTCCGAAGTTGCAAACGATTGATATATCTGTGATGTTGGCCGAAGCGATCAGGCGTACACACTACGCTGAATCCGTTTCTTATTTATTCACTAATGTTCCTTATTAATGTTATATAACAGAGAAAAATATATTGTAATTATTCTAGAATAAGTACAGACAGCCTTCAGTTAAATAGCTCCGAAGGTAATATTAAATAGAAATTGTGAAATTATAATTCTATTTTATTATTTTTTTTCAAGAATCACAAAAAACATAATAGATTTTTACCGATGTTGTAACGTAAAATTTCATCTAGTAACTAATGTACATTATTATTTGGAATTACAATTTCTTAGAGTTCTTAATCTGTTATTATCTTGAATGGGCAATTAATAGAAATCTTTTTTACTTATACCTACTTAAAAGCGATAAGTAACGTCAGATAACAATAAAAACATAAAAGATTCAATATTACAGCTCAAGAAAATACCAATTTTAAATCTTTTAAATTAGAAAGTGTGTTATAATAACAATTACTAATCTCAGTATGTTATATGACAACATCATACCAAATATAATATTGGATGATTATGATTAACCTCCCTTTTGGAGTTGAAATGGGTAAAGAATTTTAATTAAATTATAATATAGTAAGATGCCTAAATACCTATAATGAAATTTTTATTTAAGTTATTTCGGTCACACACTATTACAGACAATATATATTATATAGATATAATGTTGTACTGTAGATATGAAATATTATGCAATACTTGTTCCAATAGCAAATTATCAACAAAGTAATCAGTATCACACATGCACATATTGTACTTTATAAAGTCCACAAAACATAATTTAGCAGCAATAGATAATTATGTCAAGTATCATTACAGATAAAGGGAACTCGAATAATTCGTTGAAGGTTTGACAAACAAACGTCAGTAGTATCTGTATATCCAAAACAATAACGATTAAGATTATTGAAATAATTTCGGTACAGTACTTTTGAACATGATACAAACTACGATAACTTCTCAGTTCCACACATGATTATCGATATAAATCTCAACACTATTAGATAGACAATATTTTAGTAGTTTAATTTTTTAAAAAAGATCTTAAATTGTTTTTTTTTTTAGAATTTTTCCGTTATTCTGCATATTCTTGTAATTCATGCGCCTTAAACGATTGAATGAATGCTCAAAACCGTTTCCTATGGGGGTCTTAAAGATATATAAATTATAATACACAATTTGCGATGTTAATTTCTAATTGAAAGACTTGTTTGTGTTCTGGAATAAAGTTGCGCAATAGAAACTACTATTCTAGCCGTCGAATGGGAAACAAATAGGTAGGTAATACTTAACACTTCTTTAAGTCTACTTATTTTACCTCACAATACCACAGTAAAACTCCACGGTAAGTACAAAATAACGAGACAAGTCTAGCTAGTCTCGCTCTGCAGACATTCTGTAAGGCTCTTTCGCCCGATTGCACTTGTTGAAGTCTTCAACTATAAATAAAACTATTGCTCTTAGCTACATCCGTATTTTCATATGATAGCATATGAGAAACAACAATAAAACCTCTGCGTCACCTAGATGAGCCTTTGAAGAATGAACAGCAATTGTTCTCTTATGTGCGTTTTAGTAATAACTAAATAAAACATTGTCCGAGAAAATTAATAAGAATTTATTAATTGATTAGCACGCCATCTATTGGTATTACTCCAAACTAATTTATCAAATAGAATGTTATCATAATATTGCCCTGTATAATATTTTTATCTTTGATAATAAAAATGTGTATGATTGAGGTAACTACAAAACAAGAGTCAAAGTTCAGCTTTTAAAAAGAAAACAACTCAACTAGTTCGTATATAATTAAATCTTTTGTACTTTGCAATTAGTCTTCTTGCAGAGTTCTAAAAGTTAGGTTATAAATAATTCTTGATTACTAACAACTAGTTTCGAAAGTTTTAAAATGGGGAAGCCTCCGATATTGTATAAGATGGATGCAAGCCCCCCAGCACGGGCAGTGATGATGGTTGCTAATATATTGGAATTGAGTATTGACAAACAAGACTTGAATCCTGTTTTCCGGGAACAAGATACACCGGAATTTGTCAAGGTAAGTAGGTAATTGTTACCTACATGTTCCTAGGAACTTTCTTTTTTATAATGACTTATGTTTTAGCAGATTCATGTACCTAGGTATATGTATATCCATATTATTATTTTGTGAGACAATTAGATATACTTACTTGAATTTTCTTTATTACGGTACCTACTCATCCACTTTTACAATTTAGTACGTTTACTTATTACTATTGTCAGGTATTTTTGTTAAGCCTTGTTACCAAATCCTCTTCATAGTTCAACTTTACCTAATTTCCCCTAATTATTAATTGATTTTTATGCTTCTAGAAAAATCCAATGAAGACAATACCAATATACGAAGAAGATACATTCACATTGGCAGACAGGTGAACTATTACTTAACTTACAAATGTATTTTTTTATAAATATTTGATTCTAAGCCTTTCTCATCAGTTAGTTTGATATTCACCTAGTTCTTTTTCTTCATTTTACGAATTCAATTAATAAAAAAGTCATCACAACATTTGTATGGAATATGAACTAATAAACAAACGCTAATATGGCAACACGCGTATCTTTACTTCAGAGTTTAGACCGTTTATTTAGCGGGTCCAAAGTTAATAATGAGGAAGTATGTATTTTAGAATTACTTGTAGCAGAAGTAGCACTTGTAGAAGTTTGATAGCAGACATTTGATAGAAATTAAAAGCAGTTTTATAATTCTAATTCAATGGCGAAGGGTCCATATAAGCTGGTTCCTGCTGGCTTCCCTTTCGAAGTTATGTAAAATGTAATGATCATTAGAACGATATGCAGACCACATTGACGCGTATTAGTACCTACGTATATGTGGCTTGTCTTTAGGAAAATATCACCCTTTGCCAATGTTTATTTCATTGGTAACAAACTGCAAAACCCAAAACTTATATAGCTAATAGACTCCGTTCAGACATGTTAGACGTGCGTAACTTTATGTATTTCATGTCATAAGCGCGTTAACATGTGAACGGCCAGATCAAAATACACACAGACACGCACGTCTAAACCTTGTCATCTAAACGAGGTCATGGTGTCCGCAGTGTTATATAGAAATCATTTTTCTTACAGCCACGCCATAATAATTTACCTAATGGAGAAATATGCTAAACCCTATCATTACCATCTCTACCCGTCGCATCATAGAAAAAGAGCCGTTATACACCAAAGGCTATTCTTCGACAGTGGTATTCTATTTCCGAGACTGCAAGCTGTTATGGTAATTATTAATACATTTACTTATATCAACAATATACCAAGGTATGCCATTGCGTTACTAAATGAAACCACATACTCTTCTTTGAAATAACATTTTTCAAGTTACTCGAACCATAGATGTAAAATAAAAAAGTGTAAGTTCAAACATAATAAATATCATAAGACATTTTAATTTTACACGCTCTAATGCCACTACTTCAATCCTAAGAAAATTCGTCACAGCGACACCACACTTTTAGTCAGAAATACATTCATGCACACGCCTAATCGAACTAAACTACAAAATGATCACAAAATCAGAAAACAAAAACTGGGATTTTTGTTGAAAATATTTGTAATTCATGCATGATTTTTGGCACAGTGTTATGGTTTCAATTATTAACAATATATCGAAATGCCCCTGTCTTTGCGAAGACAAGATGCAGAAGGGGAAAAGGGGAAACGTGGCAGTCGGAAGCTATCAAATTAAGCACACCTGTCAACCAAACTTAGTAATAATCAGCAAAATACGGGCAATGACCTCGTGGAAACCTGAAGGTTGGAGGAGTTGGGAGACAATAAAACTTAGATTTTTGTGAAAGTTGCGTGAAGTTAGTTGTGATCTCTCTGGATAATTTTTTTGTAAAACCCAAATCGTTTCCCACCCAAATCTTTCGGTGTACTATCAAAGTAAATTATTAGTGGCTTAACTTATGCATCAAAATCGAACTAGTTTTCGGATTTTATTGCGGTTTTACGTATAATTTCTTGGAACGCTTTAGAACCTTCATGATAACGGGACGGACAGAAGTGTAGGCCGCCTCAAAATTAAGATCCTTCATTTATAATTGTTACAGATTTGTAAAATGAAGGTAGATAAAATCTGAAAACTAGTTTTACTTTGATGTCTAACATTTTCGTCAACCTAGGTGGTTTCTCATGAACTTATGCATGTTTCATATTTTTAGGCTCCTACTTACGTCGGCCGGTTGTCAGAGATGACGCGCGGCATGATAAAGAATATAGAGGCTGCATACGATATCCTTGAATCTTATCTGGCTGATACTATATACATAGCCGACGACTTGATTACTATAGCAGATATTAGCATTATATCTACTATGGGGACTTTGGACGGACTACTGCCCGTTAATGAAAAAAGGTTTGTTCAATACTTTTTATTGATAATGCAAGGATCATTCTTTAGTTAGGTTAAGGAAATTCGAAGTGTAAATTTTACCTCGAAATTATGATTTAGGTAGCGTAGTTATATTACAGTACGACTGCTGAGGTCTCGGGTTCGATCCCCGGGTAAGACGATATTGGGATTTTCTAATCTGTATTAACCGGAGTCTGGAATTGATCTACGATAACTCGTCCCTTATAACATCATGGGACGGAATACACACAGCGAAAAATGGGTGCACGACCTGCTTACCCCTTTAGGAATAAAAGGCGTCAGTGTATGTGAATTGATGGAAAAAAAAATCAATGTTATAACAATGATTTATGATACAATTGTTAATTCTCTGTAAATAGACTCGTGTATAGATGACGACATCGCGGACGGATATAAAACACACTCGAGGATTGAGGTCTTGACGTTTTATCTAGATTTAGTGATAATTTTTATGGTATTGCTGTCTATTTAATGGTGCTAAACTAATTGTTTGCAAAATTAGTAGATATTTAATGATATTACGCGAATGTTAAAATAATTTAAACAATAAATAAAACAGTTTTGCGGATTTTATCACGGTTAAATACGCAAAATAGTTTTATTTTAATATTTTAATGGGTAGATATTTCCATTATTGGCGGTATAATGATTTTACATTTCGATTCGTTTTCAGGTTTCCCAAATTAAAACGGTGGATGGAAAATATGAATAAAACGTATTATTGCAAGAAAATAAACATTCCCGGCGCCAAAATGCACGTAGAAAGCCTTCTGACGTGTATGGAACTTACTAAACAAAAGAAATCGAAGTTATAAATGTATAAGGCAAAATACTTGCACTAAAATTACTTTTAAGATAGGGATGGAATATATAAGGCGAAAGATCAAATGCTTACACTATAATTACTATTAACTAGCGCGGCGATAGCCTAGTTGGGTGTGGAACGAACTGCGGAGACGAATGTCCGCAGATTGAAATCCCACACCTGTTTTTTTCTAAAATTATGTGTGTATTCTTTGCGAGTTATCGCTCGCTTTGACGGTGAAGAAAAACATCGTGAGGAAACCTGCAACCTGAAAAATTCTCTATATTCATTTTGAGGGTGGTGAAGTCTACCAATTCGCAAAAAGCCAGCGTGGCCCACGCGTGGGACAGTATATATAACAAGGCTGATATTATTGTATAGGAATGGTATATTTATAACATATTCAAAGGTAAATGGCAACAATTAAAATCCAAATAAAGAATCACAGGTTTTCATTTATTTCAATAACTAAAAAGAAATGCAAAGAATTTTTTAACTTTACACTCCAGTAACGTCTAGGGCTACCATATGGATAACTTTAATGAGAAATTAATGATTACAAAAAACGTTACACATTTAAACATTTTCTATAAGTCTTGGTAGAGTCTCTCGTTACCGCCCGCACTTAATTCAAAACATTTAATACCACTTAACGATTACAGTACACGTACAATACTCGAGAAATGTCCATCAGTCATACTTAAACACATACATTGAAGTGCGCGTCGCGTGAAACAAACTTTACGGAATCATAGTAATACGCAAACTGAGTCACTAGTCGAATTTAGTGTGTTGTTGGGCGTAACTGACATGGTCGCACGTTAGTCTTAAATTACGACGGCTGGCGTGGCCGCGATTAACCATCCTCCTTCGGCGGTGTGAACCATCCTGGAATAAATGAGTTTTATATCAGTTTTTATCGTTTAAACGTTATATTTTGGTAATGAGTCGTTAAGGGACAAGTAGCACTTCTGCCTTAAGCTTAAAGCGTCATTTACTGCTATTTTAAAATTTTAATAAACAATCCCAATATCAATCTTCAATCCGATTCCGAGAATGTACCAACTCAAAAATAAACAAATCAGAACAGTTTTTTTTGGCCATGCTTATAAATGACTTATTTTTGATTGGTTCATTCTCGGAATCGGATTGAAGATTGAGATTGGGATCGTTTTTTGAAAAAGGCTGTTAATCCAAGCTAAAGCTGGATATATAAAGAATATTTTTTCTAGTCTTTAAACATGACCATTGTGTTGAGTAAACAAACAAAACATTCTTTTCAGCTATATTGTATTCATTATAATAATGCAATCAGACACCCAATCAGAGTAAACCAATTAGCAAACAGACATCATATCTTGATTTGTTACCGAGTCAATCGCAAATATGACGATCGGCATAGATATCACCCAATAGTAAGTGTAGTGAGTTACCATTCTTCTCATGTATCTGCACGAGACATTTGAAGCTCTGCTGCGCACGCGCAAGACTGTACTGCGACTGCGACACCACCTTGGTGGCTCCGAACTGGATACGCGCCTTGCCCTTAACCAGCGTCGCGGCGATCTGCATGATCACCGCCTCCACGGTGTACGCGGACGACCAGCCCTGCTTGGTCAACAGTTCCATGCATATCGCGCCGCCCACCAGCACGTAGCCTCCTGGAAACAATGGCAAAATAATGTTAATATGGTACATTGTCGCATTTTTTTATATGTGTTAAGGGTGGTACGGAATATATTTGGCATTAAGTTTGTACATTAACAGTTTGAAGTTCATTGTATACCTTTTTTCGGAGAAAAAAAAATATTACTTGTTCCTAACTACATTATAGAAATATATTACGTTCGCACCTAAAATAAAATTACTGGCAATCTTAATACGTTTGAGCAACTTCGAGATTAAGATGAGAAAAACATAGGTAAATAATTAATATAAATAAAAAATATATTTATTTGGCCCAATATAAAAATATACAGTTACAGGTTTTGGCGTCTCCTTTTGAGTATAGCAATACTTTAATATTTTAATCTTAGCTATATTTAAATACAGTGTTCTTCCATATCTATTGAAAACTATTAATTAAAATCTAAACAGATCTATATACGTTTAAAAGTACATGTCCATTTTATATGGGCGCTGATTCTTTATTTCGAACAAATTCCAAACAACCTCAAACTTATTGTATAATTAAATGTCAAAAATGTGGATCTTGGAATCGATAAAAGAATAATTTATGACCAAGTTTTCGAAAAAAAAATACTATTAGTAGTTTTAAATTCATATAAAATAACAACTATTTCAATCATATTATAAACAAATCAATGGAACAATCTAGAGATAACGCCATTGGCATTTGCTAAACAATGTGAAAACCATAACATTTATGTATTATTTTTGCACCAGGATAAATATTAGTTAATAATTTTGAAGTAAATTATTTAGTCATTTAATAATTTATTTTATCAACATACTACCTTTTGCCCGCGACTCCGTCCGCAAGGAAGACCAGGTCACATGCGAAGGTTCAAAGAGTCTACAGACAAATGAGCATTTTAAATTTATGCCCCTAGGCGCCCTTGGGTGGGTTAAATTGAATCTCCAACTTTGCAAAACTTGATAACCAAACTTTTTTACTATAGGGCACAAATCACCACACATATTATGGGTTTCATCTGCCAAATTTTCATAGAAATAAGAACCCCAGCGCTAGACATGGACATCTGTAGGTTGCGTGACATTTACAATGCATATCCTTTACAAAACTGCAAATTTATTAATTATTTTGCGCAACTTTTTAAATATGTGCACAGCAAAGCGACTTCACGGCATCTAGTAAGGAGATAGTAATCCAAAATAGACTACATCGACCATGTCGGCCTCGTGGCAACTGCAAAAACATTACTAGATGATTATCCAGGCACTAACTGAATAATTTAGTTAATTTAAACAATACTGACCTGATATAATAGGATAAACAACGCGCACGAACGGCGGCTCGAACGGGTACGTCTCTTTGAACATAATGTTCAGCAGTATTGAGTCCTTGCCCTCCTTCTCTTTAAGCAGTAACAGATCATTGTGCAGAGGGCTGTCCGGATCCACCGAGCGCAGCCTTATGTTCCACTCGTATAGGGAATCGTTTACTAGTTCTGTGGACAATATCAATATAAAAATCACATTTACAAAGAGTTACGTGTTTTACACCCGAAGGAGTAGGCAGAGGCGCAACTGGTGCAGCCACTGTGCGTATTCCATACCATGACGTGTAGGGGCGAGACAATTATCATATCGGGAACAATTTCCAGGCTCCAAGCTGATCGAATATTAAATAAAATACTTTATTTATCACGTAAGGCGAACAAAGTTGCATGATACGTCAAAACAACTATTAAAATTACTTATATAACTATGGGCATTCTAAATTAGGGATAAAATTTATAATAAAAACAAGGTACAAACCGAAGTAACCAGCACGGGCTGGCAAGTAGAGGGAAATAGAAGGATAACGCGTCGCGATCCTCACCGGCGAGGACATGAGCCCTAACCTAGCTAACCTACCAGCCTGTCACTAGCTACCTAAGTGATGACTACCCGAAGAAGAAAGGCAGAAAGAAACTCCGGGCTTTCTTTTGGCTATATCACAAAATCACTGCCCGACCCGGGGATCGAACCCGACACGTCAGCACTGCTATCGAAATGAAACTACGCCATCAGTGTGGTAAGCATAAGGATTAATAAAAAATCACAAGAATTGTTGCAATGACTGTTAGCACCAGCGGTTCGTAAACCAGCCAGAGCCTATACTTTGGGAGATCTTCATGAGAGCTACCAAAAAAAATATGAGTACAAAATTAAAACTTTGAAAAAATTAGATAACGTCCTACGCATAAGTTTTAATACTTACTAATATAAATGCCAAAGTATGTGTAGATATTTGGTAGTTTGTTAGAAGTAAACGGAAAAACCGGTGTGAAATTTGGCCAACAATAAGCCTATATCCTATATTAACTACTGTCATATAGGTTTATTTTAATTCTGTAACAGGATTACCACGCGGGCAGAATAACATCTGATTGATAATAAATAAACCTAAAGCCTTGTGCCAGATATAGTAATTAGCTCACCCACATCATTCCATACCTTTTGAATAACAGTGGGTGCATAAGCGCCTGCGCCTTCGAGAATACAAACGTCAAGATATGAGTTAAAATTATACGATGTACATTTCTAGCGATGGTAATGACAAATGACAAATTTAAAATTAGATGGTAATGACTAATGACAAATTTAGAATTGCCATTGCAAATAATGTCAACTCACCAATGGAATACATGTTATTTTTGAACGAGTGCGAGCGGTATATGTCTCGCAACTCCTTCATGAGTCTGTCTGTCGCCTGCAGGCTGCCGGACACGCTGCCGGACAAATAATCTTGCCTCTGATTCTGCCGCAGCCGTTCTAATGTCGCTAAATGTTCTGTCTCCATATCATCCTGTAATTTAGAACATTTTATTTAGCGAAACCACTGCACAGGAAAAAAAATTAAAGTCGATCTCGCGCAAACTTGCAATCACATTCGCCGCGAGATTAAATTTGCCCTTACTTTGTGTTGAAGTTAGTGATAGAGTATAAAATTAGGTATTTTAAATCTTCCAAATTCTACAGCATACGCTGAAAATGCAACTGTATTCTCTTGGGACCACCGTTCAAAAGTGGTAAGGCCACCACACTAGCCCACGCAAATATATCGCATTCCGGAATCAGCCTGTGTATATCCAGTTCCAAACAGGCCGGCATAATTGCGTCGACTTTCGCAGGATAATCTCTCGTTAATCAATAATCTATAACCCCAGTCCACATACCATTAAGTCCAGCAGTCACTCTATCGTGCCTACGTAGAAGGTTTTAATACATCAAAAATGCGCACCCGTACCTTGCTGCTACGGCCGGCGTCATCGACCATCTCTAGCGGCAAGTCATCCTCTCCTTCCGATTCATCCTCCTCGGCGGCCATTTCCTCATCCTCCTCCGTGCCAGACTCCGCACCGTTTGATGTCACACTTGGGACTCTACAAGCGCATGTAGAGATTTGTTATTGACTTAAGGAGATAAAGAATTATATTAATACACCTGACTATGAAAAGTGGTTTTGTGAGAAATGTATATTAAAATGCCAAAAAACTAATCAACTGAATTTCCATATTTGACGGCTATATTAATTACGAAGCATACAATTGTAACACAAATTATCTCAACTCATTACCGTGTCATTTAATTTTATCACTACAAATATTCCGAAATGCTATTTGCATAATTTAATTTTGTAATTAATTTGTCTTTAGATAAGTTAATAATGATACAGATTTGTTTTAAAGTCTAGACTTCCATTCCGATCTATTCACCTTTGTTGCGGGGCTGGGTGCACTGGTAATGATAACGAGTCCAAATCTGGTGGTTCAGGCACGCCGTGTAACTTGCATAGTTCCCTCAGTAATATACCCACCTGGAAATAAAATAAACCCCTATTAAGTTACTATTCATTACCATACTACTTTTAATGTCCATCGAAACTAGGCGAATTTATGCTTAAACTAATCTAGATGTATGTAATCCGCAATTTTTATTTCGTAATTATGCCCTATACAAAGACCGAAGAGTTCTAATAATATTTGTAATAACCACATGATTAACATTCTGTTGTAAAGGACTGTAGGAGAATGAAATATAATAATAATAATATCAGCCCTGTATTATATACTTGCCCACTGCTGAGCACGGGCCTCCTCTACTACTGAGAGGGATTAGGCCTTAGTCCACCACGCTGGCCTAGTGCGGATTGGTAGACTTCACACACCTTCGAAATTCCCATAGAGAACTTCTCAGATATGTGCAGGTTTCCTCACGATGTTTGCCTTCACCGTTAAAGCGAACGATAATTCACAAAGAATACAGACATGATTTTAGAAAAGTCAGAGGTGTGTGCCCTTGGGATTTGAACCTGCGGACATTCGTCTCGGCAGTTCGTTCAACACACCCAACTAGGCTATCGCCGCTTAAAATTAAACGTTAACGTTAACGTTAAAAACGTTAATGAAATATAACCGCTTATAATTTACTAAGTGGATTCAGTACAATGAGCAAATACAACGATGATAAGCAAACAATTTTTTACTTGCCATCACCTCTAACTCATTCAAAAATGGTTACTATATTATTTAACTAATCGCAAAAGGATACAATGAAGGAAATTTTATCTTACTTCTTACTCTTACTTATACCTACTATATTATGAATGTGAAAGTCTGTGATAATTATTGGATTTTTGTTAGATGTAAACGCAGAAACAGCTGAATGGATTTAGATGAAATTTGTCACGCGGGTAGACCATGTACTGGATTAACACATTGGCTACTTTTTAAACCAGTAATTAGGGAAATAACGTTTTTTTTTTTAATAGATGAGGCTAACGTCGTACATATGCATCGCAACAGTATTTTTGGGTCTTTTGTAGCGGGAAAAAAAATTACGCGGGCGAAGCCTAGTAACACTTTGTGACTAATAAACATGGAAAACATTTCGTACTTGACATTTAATATCTGATCGATAATATTAAAAGTTGCATAAAACCAAAGACATTAAACTATATAGTTAGTTATATACCGGATATTAGTGCCAAACTTTTGCTCCAAAAGTCATTACCAATTGGTAAATAAGTCGCTGTCTCGTTTGAAATGTGCGTATGACAGCGTACTTAGATATTAATATAAAAATGAGATATTTACAGAAAATATGCTAAAATGCGCATTAAAAACGTGCAAATCATGATATGGAAAGAATATGAAGTATTTTACATTGATGTTTGCTATTTCACAGTAGATTGAGTAACCATCACATAAGCGCAAATTTTTGTATGACAACCTTCCCAATGTCCGCTCCATATAATCCTAGAACTCTGCATAAAACGAATGCTTCAGTCACGACCTTAGACCGTACTCGAAAATTGTGATATTGAATTGCTCAGCTGTCTGTCTCGTGAATATATGAACGTAATTTAAATAAGTGCATTGCCGTCTCTAGCTTGGAAGTAAGAGGCTACGTATTTATATGTTTAAATTAAAATATTGCATACATTATTGTATGAATGGTAACAATAAGCAAACTTGATACTAAAGTCGAGACATATTGGAATAAACCTATATCACATCCTTAGAATTAAGGTGACCTGACTGAAAAAAGGCGATCTGTGGGAAACAAATAAAAAAGATTTGAAAACAATATAAAAGGCAGTGAATTGGGCGGTCGCGGCGAAAGTTATAATCTGTTTCTATTCTACAATTTTGTCTTTTTCTCGTTATATGGTTACAGAGCACGCTTTGGAAGGTAATTTTTTAACAAAATAAGAATATATATACATTTTCAAGGACATTTTAATTCTAAGGGTACGTACGATATTTACTAAACAGTAAAATACAGATAAAATGTGTGAACATAGACATTATTTCCAATGGTATTATTTGCCTAAATTTCGTTCTTCCTTCCTTGAATATAGGCAATTGTTGTTCGTATAATAATAACAAGGCATGACGGACAATGATTCATAATATTATATTTTGTTTAACTATGTCATATGTGTTTACGGGTAAATAAAATCAATGCGCATAATTCTCCTCATAATCTAACAACTTCACTTGACGAACAAGCTTCTTGTTCCTCCATTACGTAATGATTTCATGACTTCATGAGTGACGTGTAGTTAGCGGTTGGTTGGTAGATTCTGCTAAAATCATATGTTCAGAATGGTATCGGGTACCTACTATTATTAACAATAACAGAAGATACTAGCATCTCCAATATACATCATACTGTGCCTCTACGGGCGATGGCAGAAATATAAAAAAATATATAATACATCATCAAGCCTAAGCGGCGATAGGTAGTTGGAACGGACTGCCGAGACGAGTGTCTGCAGGTTCAAATCCCAAGGTAACATACCTCCGGCTTTTCTAAAATTATGTATGTATTCTTTGTGAATTAATGCTTGCTTTAATAGTGAACGAAAACATCGTGAGGAAAGCTGCATATCTGAGATGGTTCTATACGAATTTTGAGGGTGTGTGAAGTCTACCAATCCGCACTAGGCCAGCGTGGTGGACTAAGGCCTAATCCCTCTCAGTGGTAGAGGAGGCCCGTGCCATGCAGTGGTACAGTATATAATACAAGGCTGATATTATTACTATTAAAATAATAATAATAATATCAGCCCTGTATTATATACTTGCCCACTGCTGAGCACGGGCCTCCTCTACTACTGAGAGGGATTAGGCCTTAGTCCACCACGCTGGCCTAGTGCGGATTGGTAGACTTCACACACACCCGAAATTCCTTATAGAGAACTTCTCAGATGTGCAGGTTTCCTCACAATGTTTTCCTTCACCATTAAAGCGAACGATAAATTCACAAAGAATACACACATGATTTTAGAAAAGTCAGAGGTGTGTGCCCTTGGGATTTGAACCTGCGCACATTCGTCTTGGCAGTCCGTTCCATACCCAAGTAGGCTATCGCCGCTTTTTATTACTGTTATATTACTATAATCAAACCACCCAACCAAATCTCGTTCAACATAAAATATAAATACTGTAGTTCCACGATTATTGATAAGATGTTTTTATTTACTCACAGCGGAATTCTTGCAGTAATTATTTACTGGACGATACTTTTGACATGTGAATGAAACTTGGTCGCCATAATTGGTTGAAATTGATATATCCTCGAAGTGTCAATGGCAAGGTTACCCGCGCGACAATACGTTCAGTATTTATGAATCAAATTACTAACATCTTATACTTATATATTGTACGTATGTTATAACTTTAACTTCAGGAATAATGAAGATGTCGTATGCGGAGTCGGTTTGGTTAGGCGACCGCTATGTTTACCTTTGGCATTAATATATACTAATATTATTAAAGAGAAAATTTGTGAGTTTGTTTGTTTGTAACAGAGACGAAGGGTGACAAATTCGGAAAGTAAACCCGACACAACATATAGGCGATATGGTCGTACAGCGACAAAGCCCTATTTGTTAATAGATAAAAAAAAAAACAAATAGGTATTGATAAGCATAAATACGGGCTACAAATTTTTACAATAATAATTAGATTTTACATAAGTTATGAAAAGAAAGCCGAAAGGAATCGGCTGGTATGGACACTTCGCCAGTGGTGTGAAGTTTGTATGGACTAATTTCTGGAAAAAAATCAAAATACGTTTAATAATTCCGAAGATTAGTGCCTTCAAACAAATTCTTCAGCTTTATATATTATTATAGGTATGGATACTAATAAATGTATGTATTCTGTTCTATTCAATTATTCGTCTTTTCATTCGCATCGGAATTATTATGATTTTTTCCTCATTAATTATACATAATACTTTAAAACAACAAATATTATTATCATAAAATGACCGTTGATCATAACGAAAGAAAACAATTATAATAAATATCCTAAAATATTTTTATATCTAAAATACTTAAATTTCAAAATATACGTAACTAGTAAATAATATGCAACATTAAATAAAAGAAGTCCGCTCTGATTGCGTACTAATAATATTAATACAAAAATTTGTTAGTACGTCATTCTATCACACGGTGCCAGATCGATATGATTCTTTGTAAAGGCGTTTTTATAGGCCGGAGAGTGACCTAGCCTACTTTTTATACGGGAAAATTGTACAGTTCCTGTGGGATTTTAGTTACGGGAAGAGGCTTTCACGCCGGCGAACCCATAAGCAAGAAATATGATGTTATTCATATAAATGAGCTTTTATTTATAATATAATAATATCAGCCCTGTATTATATACTGTACCACTAAAGTAAACGGGCTCCCTCTACTACTGAGAAGGATTAGGTATTAGTCCACCACGCTGGTGCGGAATAGTAGATTTTACACAACCCCAAAATTCCTAAGGTTTCTTCAAGATGTTTTCCTTCATCATTAAAGCAAGCATTAATTCGTAGAATACACACATTGTTTTAGAAAAGTCAGAGATGAGTGTCCTTGGGTTTTGAACCTGCGAACATTCGTCTCGACAGTTCGTTCAACACCCAACTAAGCTGTCGCCACTATTAAGGTTTAATATATGTTTGAGTTTTTATTAACAAAAAAAAAAAACTTCTCTATACAGCATGTACGATTAAACTAGAACCTAAATAGTGGGTACATTCAACATGCACCATGTTCATTGATTGCTGTCTGATCACTTGAAAATCCCTTTATAATCTGGCACGCAAGGGCCATTGCACCAGATGCCTGATGATAAGTACTATGCAGTTCAAGTGTAAAGTCAACTAACTTCAAACCTAAGTGCCTCGTTGGTCGCCAAAATTATGTCAGCCTGCTCAACTCAATGGTACTTACACGAGCTTATCCTAAAGCTATGTTGAAACTTACAAGTTCTCGTTGTAATATATTGCAGAAGAATTTCCCGTTGCGTTTACACACATGCGACTTGCGCATTTCGGCAGACTTTGAATTAACAGGAGTCAGCTTGCTACAATCCGGAAGCCTTCAAAAGTTGCAGGAGTCATGTTGCAAATTTATTCTAAATGTCTATACTATAAAAATCGCTTGGAAAAGTCAACTTACGCAAGTTTTCTTTCTAATCGAATTCTAAAAGACTTTCCAGAACGAACTGTTGTCGACAGATTAAAAATCATGAGTACAACGATACCTACATATGCTCTACCTACACGAAACAGAGCAAGTAATCATTACCAATCGTAAAGCCTGTCACCTAACCCTTTGCGACTTAAAAAGGCAGTTAATATTCTCTGGGTGACCACTCGCGAACAATAAGCAAATTATTACCTGGTTTATTACATGATTGTCCCTTCCTTGTGTGTTGGTGAGGATTTGAACAGCGTTTGTCACAATTGGATCTTCACTGTCGGCAAACCATACTGGCGGTGTGTTTGGGTATGTTTCCTGTAGACAACAAATATAATATTATTTCTTTGCATAAGTAAAACAGGGTAATATATCAGGATGTTTCCTTTCTTTGTGCTACAACAGTTCTTGAACATTGCTATTATTGTTTTAAAAGAATCATTACAAAATTTGGTAGCAATTATTATGCCTATACTATGTGCCATTTAAGTTAACATCCAGAATATGATTTAGGATCACTAGATTACATATACATTTTACTTAAACCAATATAATTTCAAGCACAGCGTTTGATATTGAGTATATTCAAAATTCATGGCAGTTATTGCAGACCACTGTAGAAATAATGCTTTATTCTATAATTAGACAAGACTTTTTCCTTAATGCTAATTTAAAACATTATTAGCACCAAATTCTATTACAGCGTAAGATTATTATTCAGATAAATATTTATTCAAAACTGGTCTTGTAAAGTGTATATGATGTTTCTTATCTTTTATTAGATTCAACTCTTATTAATAGACATTTGAATCTTGATGAGTTTATTTAAAAACTCCATAATCCAAACATAGACTGCCTCTGTGACGTAGTTGTATTGCGTGAACGGTATGTACCGCTACGGTCCTGAGTTCGAATCCCGGGTCGGGCGGTGATATTCGGATTTTTCTTTTCAGTATCAGTCTGGAGTTTGAAATTTGCGCCTGATATGGCGTTAGGCACGCCAACTATCATATCATGGGACGGAACACATACAATGAAAAGTTGTTTGCAAATCTGTCTACACCTTTAGTAATAAAAGTGTGATGTGAGTTTGTTTCTTAAGGTAAAGTATTAAACATGGCTTAAAACCTTCGAACAACAATCTTAAAACACACTTTTCTTGAGACATTTTTTGTCATTAGATGTGAATGTTAAAGTAAATAACTTGAAAAGTTATTGATATATTGTAATATAAACAAATTTAATCCATATAAAACAGACATCTAATTTGGTGCCAACTGCAAGTCCACATTTCATGAATATTGCACAGAGGCTATTACTTAGTTTTTATGAAAATGTATTTATATGAGTATTCAAAAACCAGTCTTGAGTTATTTGAAACAATTAATGCAATGAATAACAAATAAAAAAGTCTATATAAATGCCACACAAAGATAACATTAAATTTATGATTTAAACAAATTAAGAGCTGGAGCGGTATTTGCATTTCAATTTAGGATAAAGCACCATCATTATGCCTGACATACATCATAAATAAAGCCACACCCAGCTAGGGGCTAATCAATTTAATGGTCATATTACGGAAACCTTTGTCATATGAGTATGGCTTACGGTTAAACATCAACACTTTCTTCTTTGTAATCAAAATTTGAAGAAAAGTGAAAAAAAAAATTACAACTATAAATATTATTTATAAATTTAGTTTCGATCCAAGCCTATTAAAAGACAAACAGAAATTGTTAAATTATTCTATAGGTAATTGACTATATAAGTTGTTTAATTTTATGACTGCAATTAATAGCAAAAAATAGAGTACTAATAAAACATTTCTGTGGTTAGATTGTTACCAACATATCTAAGATCATTTCCTGTATTAATCTAACAGGTTAAATTTCAACACTGTTATTCTATATTATTTATCTGTATGCATAAAAAAATGGCAGCTAGGTTTTTCTTACAGCGTAAATCTCTATTTATATTAAGCTTTTGGTTATATATTCATCCGTGTTAATGCCCATTCTGATAATAAAAATTACTTTGTAGCACTCCATGAAAACATTTTCAAAATCATATGTGTAGTTTTCTCTTTATTATATTAGTTTAATCAACTAATTGATGACACACTAAATCTATTTGAATAATAGTAAGCGGAAGGCTCCAAAACAAAAGAAACACTGTACAGAACATAGCACAGCATTGCACTCTTCATCCGGGGAAGTGTGAGATTGTCCCATAATTCCCAGAAATAACAGCTAATAACAAGCTACAATTACTTTCAAACTGGAACACTACGTTGCGGTGCTCTGTTTTGCTCAGTGTTAGAACCAGACATTGTGATAGTATCTACTGAAATATTACCACATACAACGGACCTTCCCACATGTATGTTAGCACAGTTTTTCATCATATTGTTAGCACAAAATAGTATAAAATATAAAATGATTCTATGTATTAAAATTGGAAGAAAATTTTTTTACCCTATTTTTAACATATTGCATGCACTCAGGGGATTGAGATTTGGTAAAATTAAAGTTCATTCAGGAGTGCAGCAAATAAAATCTATGTGTTAGAAATATATTAAATACAAGGGACAAATTTCAGCTACTAGTTAACAGTGGTTTATATTGTATACATTGGCTTTATATTGTACTAGTCACTAGTACAATATAAAGGGCTTTGTTTGATACCAAACATTTCAACATACACATAAATGAGTGCAATATGTTTCTCAATTGTGATTATTATTGCACATCAAATTTCAAATAGGGCAATGTATTCCAATCATATAGATAACAGTGCAAATAAATTCACCTATTCATCCATACAAAAGGATGAATCACGAATATCCATCAAAGATGTGTCAGGGAGCTGAGTGGACGCTAGGAATCACGCATCAATATTTATTTATTTATTAGTTTTATACTTTATTGTACACCAGGGACAATGATAATAGTACAAAAAAAGAGAAAAAAGTACAAATAGCAGTCTTATCGCAAAACGCGATCTCTTACAGACAACCATGGGATGGATATAACAGAAAACAGAATAAAATAATAATAGTGTCATTTAATTACCCAGCCTTGCTTATATCATCTCTAATGGGAAAAAAATATCAGAATACATCATACCATTTAAGAGACCTATTATATGTCATACGCAAAGCTTAGCCATACATATCTTTTGATAGAAACACATCCTAATTTGAATAATTTTTGTGACTTGTGATTATTTAAATGCATGAAGCCATCTACAAAAGACAGTAAACCTACTTTGAATCATAAATTTCATGTAAACCATACCAGAATCTAACAGCAAAGCTAAATATTTTATTGCTAGTACCTACTAGTTAACATTGTTTTTGTTACTTATGTTTGTTATTATGACTAATTAAGGGGGGAATGGCAGCCCAAAATCAGGTATTCAAAAGTAATTTCAGAATTTAACCAAAAGACTATCGAGTTGAGAAAACTCATAGAATATGGATTTATAATAACTATACATATTTGCAAATTAAAAATTGCTTTTATTAAATAATTTCAAAGTAGATATGTTTATTTAAATAAAACTTCTTTAACTATACAGCAAATTTATTTTGCTCACCCTAAGAATCATGTGTAGAAACTATTTTATAATATTGTATAAATAAATAAATAATATATTTTTGATTTTATCAAATACTATACTTAATTTATACTCAGATGAAGACACAACCTTAAGACATTTCTATACTAAGCATGTAGTCTGCCTTCTGATTGGTTGACCCATTTGGAAAATCAATACTGTAATTTACCACATACCTACGTACTGAAAAAAGTGTAACACTATAAAAGTATGCAATCTACACTATTTGCAGTAAGTACTGTATTTGTAATAAATATGGAATACTATAAAATATTTACTAAATGTTGTTGACTAGTTTTAACTACACATAGTTAAAGGTAGCAGTAATTTAGCTAGTTGGGTATGCTGCATAAGTCAATATTTCCATTACAACAATCTAAACAAATCGTTTATTTACATATGAATTGTCAACATTGTAAAGAAAATAAGCTAAAAACATACATAAGAAAACTAAACTAACACTTGATACAATAAAACGCATTTCGGCATATAAAAAAATATATTCACACGACGAAGTGTATTCGTGACAAAAAGCAGGTAAATAGGATGAGTAAGAGCCTTTGTGCTCAAAACCGAGCCTATATACCGTTACCCAAACAAAACAGATGTTACATTCTCTGTGAAATAGCTGTAACATCGAAATTTTGACGTTCTGAAAACTAGATGATCGATAGAATTCGTCACGCCGACGAAAACCAATAATCACATCGCCGCATCAACGCATTCGCACCATGAAAACATACAATTACTAAATATTGCATTTCTGTAAATCCTGGTGAAAAGATTTAGGTGTAACAAGGAAATATAAATGCATTTCCGTAAACCTTTTGTTGACAGCCCTGCCCTCATAAACAACGACCCTTTGTCCCAGCTAAAGATAATCAATACGCGCGACCCTGCGGTGTAACCTTAATTACGGTGCACATTTATAATGTAAATTATTTACTTACAGTGATATTTGCATGTATTTCGTATTTCTTTCCATTTCTGCCAACGAATCTGCAGGTCAGTTCGTCGACACTAGCTGACATTATCTGAAACCGTTCATGGTTCTTTGGAAACACTTGCTCTAAGGTCTTGATTTCTAACTTAAGTGTATTTAAGCAAGCCATTAGTGTACAGAAACACTAAATCTAAACTAAATAACTGATAACCACAATAAAATACATGAGAATAATTTTACGTTCACTCCGCGACCAAGCAAAATGGCGGAGCGCAATGGCGGAAACTAATATAAAAATGTGTTGTACACGCAACAGAGGGCGTTATTGAGTAAGAAAAATAATTGCTATTGGGACTAAGGAACTTAGGTCATACGGAACTATAATCGATACATCGAATTACGCGATATGATATCCTCATACAAATAACGTAGTAAATAATAATTGCATGAATGTTCCATTTATATATTATGATAAAAGTTTAATTATTTTCAGTGATCATAAAAAATATTGTAAGTAGTTGACTTTACGACTTAATTACTCTAGCAGGCTTTTACTCAACATTATATAAAAATCATTGATACAGATAACAATTCAACTTCCATAATCTAGATTCCTCAAGCTCAGGCATACTTTAGGTGAGTATGTTTATCATGCATTCGGGTATTGAATTCATTAATACCACCATTATTTAACAAATCCAACTTTGAACTGTTTTACGGATTTTATGGCGGTTTTAATATTTTATGCCATAAAATATTTAAATTTAAATGTCTAACATTCGCGTAAACATGAGAAATCATTATGCAAATCCAACTTTGACTTATGACTTGGCAGCATGATTTTAGATCTTCGCCAGTTCCTTGCTTGCGGATTGCATAAAATAAGTTACAAATGACAACTTTGACAAGCTGTTGACTCTGCTGTTGACAAGTGTCACTGATAAGCCGAGTAGGTACAAATAGCTATATAGTTTATAGTTTAATTTGGGTGATAGCTAGAATAAAAACAGTGTGCATTAAATTATATTTTCTATAAATTTCTTCTCTTTTGAAATACCAAAATGGGGCGAAGTCCTAGTCCTCGCCATAACACAAAAAGGAGGCGCCTAACTTCTCCTAGTAAAGATCGCCGCAACACAAGAATTAGCCCCACATCCACTCAAAGTACATCTAAAAATTTCGAGACAGAATTCAGTTTCTTTAATTATAAACGAGATCTAAACAAAATATTGCTATACAGCAATGAAAGTAACACAGTAGTTAATAGTTTGGAAGATTTTTGGGTATTTCTAAAGAAATACGAAGCTACAATGAGGAAAGCCGGCAAACCTATAGTCGATGTCCAAAATGATTCGGACACTTCAAAGTTTTCCAAATTCAATTGCATTAATTTCATAACAGTCATAAAATTCGTAGATACAGCTTCTGAAAAGCAGAGGAGGTTGGATAAAAAATTGTTTGAAGCATTTTTAAATGTGGTGTCGATTTACATTGATTTTAAGAATAAAGAGAAATATGAAAAATTAAAGAAACTGCGGCAAGCTCAACAGGAGTTGCCAGTGGCTAAATACAGGTAAATGAACTTACTACTTTGAATTCAGAATCTTGTATGTAGTCAGTTCAATAACCACAGTTGCTCAAAGGCAATGGCAATCCTCTACATAATTAACTTTGAATATTGCATCTGTAAATATTCTACAAATTTAAATAATTTTGTGTTTTAATTATTTATTCTTGTGGATCAAAATCTTAAAAATTATAAGCAATAAAAACTCCTTTTTTCAGACATGAAATTGTGTCAGCAGTACAAAATGAAAAGGTTGTGGTTATCGCGGGTGATACTGGATGTGGTAAATCAACACAAGTACCCCAGTATTTACATGAGGCGGGATTCCAGAATATTGGTAAGTTTGTTAAAATTTTCATTACCAAAAAAAAAAAAACTGTAAATCAGTTCTTGCTTCTTACTATAATAGCCTATTAATTACTTTTCAAATAAAAACATTTATACTACAAATAAAAACAATTATACTGGACCTATTTAGAAGTATGGTTTAAATTAAAAATTCATTTTCTAAATTGGTTAATGACAGAGTCCTGTGGTAACAAATATAAAATACATGTTGAATAAAGAACCGCTTCCTTTTTTCAAACAATTTATTTATGTTTTTTTATTAATTAATTTATCTCCAGCATGTACTCAACCAAGGAGGATAGCTTGCGTGTCCCTGTCAAAAAGAGTTGCATATGAGATGCTCACACAGTTTGAATCAAAAGTTGGGTATCAGATAAGATTTGAAAAAAGTAAGACATCGGATACAAAAATATGTTTCATCACTGAAGGACTGTTACTAAGACAGGTCAGGTAAAATGTAACCAGTAACTATGTTCTATTATAAACTATTTTTATTTTTGGTAATCTAGCAAAAAAATTGTGAATTACTGTTGATTCTGAGAGTGATATTATTCAACAAACTAGATGTCAATTTAATGCAAATAGCTCTTTCATTAGTAGAGAAGGCGTGTACCAAACAGTTGGGACAGATATAAATAATTTAATACCATTCAATTATTAAAATTAATAATAAATGAAATATTGAAGAAAAAAGCAGAATTAGTTAACTTACTTCTGCAAATACATTCAGGCAATCTAATTTTACAGCTGAACCTCCTCACCAATGATCCTGTAGTGCGATATTAAACAGATTTTTTTTTTAATTCTCACTTTCAACAAAAATATTACCTTGGTTGATTATTCTCGACGAGATTTATGAATAATAACAGATGGCAATCAGCCATACCAATGTCACAGCTGTACCTCATCACCAATAGGGCAATAGCGTGAGACTAAAACATTTCTTTTTAATTCTAGCTGTCATCAGAAAATTTACCTTCTTATGATGTGATTATTCTCGACGAGATTCATGAACGTCACCTAATGGGCGACTTTCTGTTGGGTGTGTTGAAATGTTTGATTCACACTCGTAACGACATTAAGTTGGTACTTATGTCCGCCACAATTAACATCAAACTATTTCAAGATTATTTTTCTGCTGAATCAGCTGTGGTTATACAAGTGAGTAGAAGTTATACTTTTATTTATATTATGCACTTGGATATGAATGCCTATCACAAAACATACATACAGACCAGGGATGTTATGGATATGAAATTTCGGATATGGATACGGATATGGATATAGGAATAAAATTATATCGGTTTCGGATACGGTTACGGATATGTAATTATTTCGGATTATCCGGTAGTTTCGGATAGTTTCGGTTACGGATATTAGATTAAAGTAAAATAAAAATATTATGTAATACAGTAGGGCGACGATTACTAACTATCGTTCGTCAGCATCGTCAATTATTAATTATCGATAAACTAATTGGGGGACATGGGTTTTTCGAAAGACCTCTGTGTTTTAATTTGAGATGCAGTTTCATTGATTTAGTGCCACCTCCCCTCTGTGAAAAGTTTTTATTACACTGTTTAAGTACATTTTGCAAAAGTACCTTCAGCTTGATCAAAAACTGTCCAAATTAAATTACTTTGGACGCATTTTTATAAATCAATTAAGTACGTAACACAACACTTTTCCTTCACTTTCCTAAATTAAGTACCTACCTACTCCTAAATAAAATAAAATACTATTTATGAATGAGATTATGTTATGATTAAAAATAACAAACTATACAAAATTAACGCGGGAGCGGTGATACAAAACCTGTCGGAACATATTATCCGTAACTTATCCGAAACTTTTATAACGGATACGGTTACGTTTACGGATATATTTTTATTTCGGATATCCGATAGTTTCGGTTACGGTTACGGAGCTCCATAACATCCCTGATACAGACTTTCATCTAATAATTTTTTTCTATCTATTCTTGGACAACTAGTAGATTAGGCTAAACCACACAATAGGTCTATGCTCTTACATTTGATTTCGAACATTGATTAACCAAACAGATTGGTTGAAGGTTCCCTTTGACAGGCTATAAGGACTTCTGCATAAAGCATATTGATTAAATAACAAGTTTTGTTACTTAACCCTTCCATACTTAATTTCCTTCTTACCACACAGATAAACAAGATTGATACTACAAATGTATATTTTTTATTGGTATACTGGTACATACATAGAAATATACAGTTCTATTAGCCAAATAGACCAGGTTTCCGAACATATGTCTTCCAATTAATTCGGATGATTGACTCTATATCTGTCAATAAATTTGTAATCAAACTAGTTGAAGCACTAGAACCATTGTTCTTGATAAGTGTAAAAACCGAAAACAATATTAAAGGTGTTCTTAACATGTGAATAACCTAGCATAGATGGTGAATTAATAATATTCTTTATGCAGTTTTCATCTAAAAAAATGATATACTAAATAAATATATAAAAATAAATAAATTTCATTTCAGGTGCCAGGCCGTTTATATTCTATTGAGCTGAATTATAAGCCAATATTGGTAGACGATAAACCCACTAGGGATGACAGACTTGACCCTCAGCCTTACATACAGATCATGCAACTAATCAACAGTAAATACCCAAGTAAGTTATTGAAGTTATAATTATTGGTAAGGAACCCATAAATCCTCCCCTCCCTTTAAAAATATCAATACGACTGCTATCCTTTATCTTTTTTTTAACTCAATTAAATTTATAGTTATATATATCTACAAATACTATGATTATAATTGACAGGTGACGAGAGAGGTGATCTATTGATCTTCATGTCCGGAGTACAGGAGATAACGACGATATGCGACGCGGCGCAGCAGTATGCGGAGAAATCTAAGAATTGGATAGTGCTGCCGTTGCACAGTGCGCTGTCTTTAGCTGAACAAGACAAGGTAATATTTTGTCTTCTTCTGACTGCACTTATTCGTATGAGGAATTGGCACATATTTTTTTCAAAGATACATACATTTATGTACAAAAGCGCCTAATAATTTTCGAATAGCAACTTTGTATGTCTATGACCGATTTCAATAAACAATTCCAGTCGATATTTCCGAGCGATTGAGAGATGAATACTACTTAGCGGGCCCCAACGCTAGGATGCTAGGATCAAAATATTACTAGGGTACCTATAATAAAGTTAAAAAACAAACTCCTCTTATTTTTATTCCTTTATTTTTTTTGTTCCAGTGTTGCTTTATTCTCAGTATTAGATTGAACATTATAATTGGGATTGTTTATTGAAATCTTTTATGAATGTGTCTGTTTATTTAAATAGCGCAACTGTAAAAAATATATAATGTAAAAAATTATGTGAATTTTAGGTATTCGACTATCCACCAGAGGGCGTTAGAAAATGCATAGTATCGACGAATATAGCAGAGACATCTGTTACTATAGATGGGATCAGATTTGTCATAGATTCTGGAAAGGTAATTTATTTATTTCTTAAAAAAATATTATGCTATTTAAAATAATTACTTATCTCCATTAGTTATGGAGTTAGGGTCATTTATGAAGGAAAGGTTTGTGAGTTTTTTGTTTGTTTATTGGTTTGTATACTTACCGATTATGAAAATAATTTCACTGACGGGAAGCTACATTTATTCTGATTGCGGAGCCGCGGGCAATAGCTAGTCAGAAATAAAAGAAAATCGATACTTGTTTACGTTTTTATAACTATATTATTTTGTGATGATAGGTAAAAGAAATGAGTTATGACTCCACCACGAAAATGCAGCGTTTAAAGGAGTTTTGGATATCGAAAGCCAGCGCCGATCAAAGGAAGGGTCGCGCTGGAAGAACAGGTATGTTTTTATTTTAATTTCACTGGGCATCGGTCTCTTCTACTGAGAGGGATTATTATTATTATTAGGGCTTCTCTTCTACTGAGAGGGATTAGGGTGTGGTCCACCACGCTGGCCTAGTGCGGATTGGCAGACTTCACATACTTTTCAAATAAGAGGACTTTTCAGGTATGCAAATTTACTTAAGATGTTTTCCTTCGGTATTAAAGCAAGCGATAATTCACAAAGACTACTTACATTTAGAAAAGTCAGAGGTGCCCTTGGGTTTTGAACCCGCAGACATTCGTTTCTACAGTCCGTTCTTCCACCAACCACGCTATCGCAGCTTATTTACAATATATATTTAACCGACTTAAAAAAAGGAGGAGGATCTCTAATTCACTGTATTTTTCTTTTTTATTGTGTTTGAAGCGGCGATAGCCTAGTTGGGTGTGGAACGGATTGCCAAGATGAATGTCCGCAGGTTCAAATCCCAAGGGCACACACCTCTGACTTTTCTAAAAAATCATGTGTGTATTCTTTGTGAATTTATCATTCGCTTTAACGGTGAAGGAAAACATCGTGAGGAAACCTGCACATCTGAAAGGTTCTCTATAGGAATTTCGAAGGTGTGTGATGTCTACCAATCCGCACTAGGCCAGCGTGGTGGACTAAGGCCTAATCCCTCTCAGCAGTAGAGGAGGCCCGTGCTCAGCAGTGGGCAAGTATATAATACAGGGCTGATATTATTATTATTATGTTGTATCTTTCCTGCGGGAAATCACGGCATAAAGGCCGGTCCTTTTGGAAGGCTTGCGAGGGGACATGGATCCAACACGTAGAGGCCCCTTTAAGATACATTACTCTAGTTGGGGTTTATACACCTTGCGAGTACTCTCTCTGTCTATACTTATGGAGGAAATACAGCCAAAGACAGCGCTTGCAAGGTGCAGGGACTATTGCAGAAAAGATGTGAATTATACTGGGTCTATGGATGGGATCTAGCTGGACTGGTTGCTGGGCTATTGATTGAGACAACGGGACGCCTGCCAAGTAAAATGTCTCAATCTTATGTATTCAAGGCAGGCGGTGACTTGCCCCCACTAGATGGGCATCCCATAAGTGGCGTAAGCCAAGGACGCAACACCGGTGTGGGTGGCTTAAGGGTGTCGAGAGGTGTGCACCGATTTCACCATCGCGGGTCGCTATCGCGTCCCGGAGCGGGTTTCCTCGCTATTACGCAGATTGAGCACTTCCACCCTGGAGCTGAGGTTCTTAGCTCTTGCGACTTCCACCCCTAGCCGGCCAGTTAAGGCAAGCCAAGGGTCAGGGGGTCTCATTTAGCCCCCACGGAATCAGGGAACGCGGTGTCGCCACTCACCGTCGGCTCGCCACAAAGCCGCCCCTGCGGGCTTATTATTATTATTATTGTGTTTGTTATCTCAGAACGTTTTTTAAATCGCCGTACTGTTTTCTCAGGTCCTGGAGTCTGCTATCGAATATATTCAGAACAGCAATACTCTGATATGGACGCGTTCAGTACTCCGGAGATATCGAGAGTGCCGCTAGCGTCGATACTGTTGCTCATGAGTTCGTTGGGAGTGAATGATGTGAGACGGTTCCCGTTTATCGACGCGCCACCAGAGGAGGCTATCGAAAATGCCCTTCTCGAGTTGAAGCAACATGTATGTAGAGCTTAGCTTTGTTTGGTCTGTTTGCTTCAGAAATATATGTTTCATGCGATTTATGAAATATAAGTGGTATACGGTTTATGCTATACAAACCTCACATTGTAACTCGCCGTGTACCTATAGTTGCACGGGCGAGTCAGCATTTTACGTTACTATGTCATTTTCATTATATCAATGTATTCACGTCAATTCACCTAACGCATTCATGCAATCAATATTACTTATATTTTAACTATTTTTAACAATCAACTTTTGTGAACTCAAATAAACAACGCTAAGTGATCGTCTTTGACTTCAACTCAACCTCAACAACATTAAAAGACTGTGTGGTAAACACCATAAAAGTGGGTATAAATGAGTTGGTAAGCAAAACTGGTTAGTTTTTTACATAAACATAGTCGTCATTGGTGACTCATTTACGACTTTTTACTATACTATAAGTCATTTCATACACGAAGACGCGCTCCACCACATTTGTACCATGGTGTTGCGTGGTGTTGCAGGGTTAGGGGACTGATCCAAGCCTCAACCTCGACGCTGTCTATCGTAGTGTGTGTGTCCTCATACTGCTCACGCACTCAATATAGGAACTGGCGTAAAATAACATAATTAACAAACGTAAAACACCGCCGTTCTACGAAGTCTGTAGTCGATGAACACTGAAGGAGGCTCCAATCATTATCTGCGACTAGACAAGCCACAAATTATTGTCAAGGATGATTCGCGAGGCTATTAAAATTGTTTAAATCAAGAATTTCAATAGAGAAGATGGTTGGAAGCTTGTACAAGCCTGGGATCTAGTTCTACATTTAATCAAATCGGAACCCAAAAGACCGGATGCTAGACTTAGACACTGTGAGCTTATTCTGCGTAGATCACACAGTCAACAGCTAAAAAATATTTTTTAAAAATTGTATAATTAATTAATTTTGTAACTTTGACTTGCGGGTAACCAACAGTTCAGTCCGCCCCGTGACTATGAAGGCAGCGAAATCATCGAAACGTCGGGAGAAAATAAATAATATTAATAACTTAGATAAAATCCGTAAATAGTATTATTTACATGTCTAACATTCGCGTAAACATAAGAAATAATTTAAATATATATATTTTCAGGGTGCGCTAACGTTTAATGAAAACTTACATCATTAGGCAAGGTACTTGCTAACTTACCAATAGAAGTATCGCTTGCCAAAGCGCTAGTAATAGGGAGTGCAACTCTGCCTGCCCACAAACGGGACTCGGCGTTAGCATTGACTGCGGCGCTCGGAGTTAGATCTATATTCACAAGGAACGCGCATCGGGATTTTGAATGTGAGGTAATTCTTTTTTACTTTTTAGGTTTGTGGCACTAGTCTTTTGAGCCGGTGTACTGCTGCGGTTTTTTATGCTTTTATTTTTTCTACAAGCAAACTACTTTAATAAGGCAATTGTTTTAAGCTGACCAGATTTCGCAGCGACTATATTAATTACTTAAAACTAAAGACATTATTTTTATTTACTATAAAACAATATTGTTCATGCAACTTTCCTATATCCGCTTCATTTTAGTCCACAGTAAAAAGTAATAAAGTGTATTTTTGTGCTTCACAGAACGCCCGCAAACCAGACGAATCCGATCACGGCGACCCTCTCACACTAGTGTCGTTGTACTGCGCGTGGTTGCGAGTGAAGTCGGAGGGCAGAGGTAGTGGCGCGTGGTGTTCGCGGCGCGGCGTCGAGCAGCAACGGTTGTACGAACTCACCAAGCTCGCCGCACAGCTACGGGGACTGTTGCAGGTCGGGTTTTGTTATAAATCACTTCGTGGCAATACGATCGTCATTCTAATACGTTATGACCTCATCTAGACTATTGGCGAATAAATATGAATTATGAATAACGTCGTGGCAGTACAATAGGGTACCGGACTAATTTTTGTTCTTTACTATTATCAAATATTTACATAATATAAATTATAACACAGAAGGAATTATTAAAATCCGTTAAAAATCAACAAGTTATAAGTCTTTGAATTTCGATGGAAGGGGTAATTAACAAGAAACAGAAAAGAGACGAAATACCCGCATGTGACGTCATCGGGAATTAAGACGCGTGCGAAAGAAAGAGATGAAGCGATATCCCCACATCACGCCCACTTCTGCACATTACAATATTTTAAATATGAATTACTCGCTCATTTTTTAACCATTTTTATGCAGTTTTCGCAGGAGTGCTTCTTTTTCGTATTATTAACCATTAGATATAGAATAATGTACAAAATCAAGCATAGGCCGGTCCCCTATTAGTATACATACCGCCATCTCGTCAACATCTATAGAACTAGGAGAAGACCTACGTGGTATTGACACAACAGTAGTGATTTATCGCATAGCAATCACGCAAGATGGCGATAAACGATCCTGGATTGCGATTACAGAATTTGAGCGACACGCTGCATATACCACCTCCGAATAGGAACCGTTGGAGATGCCGCGGCCGGCCACAAGCAACATCTGCCTGACTGGAGATCTTCCTCTTCCCTAGGGGAAATCAACTACCTACCTATAAGCCGCTACAATGTTTTTAAGATAGTTTTTCGTGTACGAAGACGCGCCCCACTACTTTCCCTAATCGTTGACAGTGTGTGTGAGCAGCGTGAGTCCACTCACACTACGACAGATAGCATTGAGTCTTGGATCAGTCCCTTCACCCCGCTGCAGCCTTTGTGGATGAAATGACGTATAAGCTGTTTACTAGTATTACTAGTATTAAATTAGATATCATCATTATGTTCAGTAATTACAATATTACAATGTTACATATACAATGTTCTTTAAATCAGTGCATGCTGTTGCTTAGAAGCAGAATTAGACTTACTAAATGAGATCTGTATACTACCTATCTACCTAGAGCCTTCGAAATCGTCTTATAAAATCACATATATTTATTTCCTTACTAAACCATGTTCGCCTGCGAAAGACCTATCATGCAAAGCCTTCGAAATTGTATTACAAAATCATATTTTTATTTCAGGACAATAATCTGATGGAAACTCAGGAACCGGAGACGATGTCGTCCGCGGAGAGAGCGCTTCGACACGGACAGTTAAAACAGTTGAAGGATATGAGAAGGTAACTACAGACCACAATTTGTTTATACCAACTTTTGTTTTCGAATTATCGGCCCTCTTCGCTAAAATGCTTTTAATTAAAGCCTTTAATTTAAAGCTAAAGAACTTTAGTCACAATCAGACCGGTTGACATTTTCACCTCGCTCGTGGGTTTCTGGAAAGAACATAAAAAGTTGTTTTTTCTTAACATAATAGTTAGGGCGAGGCAACTTTTTAAAACAACTTCCTACCAGAATTTTGTCTTGTCTAATCCTTACGAAAAAAAACTTTGTATATTTCAGGCAATACAAACAGAAAGCGGCCGAAGATTTAAAGCGAAAGAAACGTCTCAAAATGGACTCGTGGGAGATAGTGGACGAGCGAGCGAATGACGATGACAATGATTTGGACATACGCGATATAGAGTTTCGTATGACCAATGACGCGTCGAGGATACAAGCGCTTATAAGCGGCTCGAGCACTTCGAGCGGACGAGATTTGGTTATGTTAAAGGTATTTTGGAATGTCTGTTTGTCGTTTAATTCAGTCAGTTGATAAATAATTTTACGTTGGCTTATCAAAGGCCATTCATCGTGTATTCGTTTTTTTGTAGTAGGATATATTTTATATCCGGATAGCTACCACCATACACAGTGTTAAAACCCGCCGTAGTGGCCAGATAAGTGCCGCGTTCCGGGATCAGCCTGTGTATATCCGGTTCCAACAGGCCGGCATAATTGTGTCGACTGTCGAGGGGTAATCATCTCTCGTCAGTCGACATTCTATTGACCCCACTCCACTTACCATCAGGTGCAATGAGTAACTTTGTCGTGTTGATATAAAAAAAAATATTTGTTTATTGATTTATTCCATAGCTTTATTGTACACCATAAACAAAACACTGTCCTTAATGTTAAAAGAATAAAGGCTGAAAGAAGGTACAATTGGCGGTCTTATCGCTCGAGGCAATCCCTTACAGACAACTATTGGATGGAATAAGAGAGAATGATGAAAAAGGAAATTATATATATTAATTAATAGGAAATAATAAAAACTGTTTTGTGTTTTAGCTTGTCCTGTGCAGAGCGTTATACCCTCAGATTGCTGTAGCGGACGAGTTCAATCATTGCAAGGTAAGAATCAGCAGTAATAAGATGAAGTCATGGGGTGCTCGTAATCATAATTTTAGTAATATTGCTACTGTTTATGGAGTTCTAGCGGCGTAAAGGTTAACGCCACTGTAGAGGAACAGATGGTTACGTTCTTCTATGGAAGGGGAAGATTTCCAGTCAGGCATATGTTGCTTGTGACCGGCCGCGGCCCCTCCTACAGTTCCTATCCGGAGGTGGTATATATGCTGCACGCCGCGCAAATTGTGCAAGCGTAATTCAGGATCGATGTCGCCATCTGTCGTGATTGCTGTGTGATATCACTACAGTTGTGTCACTGCATAGATCCTCTTGCAGTTCCGGCGATGTTGACAAGATGGCGGTATATGCACTATCTGTACCGCCACAGAGTCTCATCTCTTACACTAGCCTAGCTCTCTCTTCCTCTCATTTATATAACCATTTCCAATTCTGTTTCCAGTCGCCATCCGAGCAGCTGTACCACACGTGGAGTAAGCCGTTCGTGTTCGTGCACCCCGCGTCGTACTTCGGCAAGCAGCCGCGCGCGCTGCAGCTCACGGAGGCGGACATACACACGGACGCGCCCGCCGGGTACAAGAGCCGCTTGCCACTATCGGACCGGCATCAGATATTGTGCTATTTGTGAGTTTCCATCTCATTTCTATGTCAAATAAGGTTAAAGACAAAAACTGAATAAATTATATTTAAATTTTATATTTTTGTCAATCACTTGAAAAGCTTACGTGACAGTTACGTACAACCATAAACTGCATAAAAACATAGATAAATATCAAGCACGAAGGTTTCTAATAAGATAAATACAAAATAATATAGATTAATTATTTGTATTATAATATTTAAATAGGGGACCGGACAAATTTTCAGAAGGTGTTTTAAATTGATCATTGTGGATATAAATAGCCAAGAAAAATAGGATTTTGCACAAATAAAGCTTAAAAAGTACATAAAACCATGCCTAAACGTTAAATAGCTATAATTCCCGCGCAAACGCTACATTATGTCATTTCGTCTCGTGTGACGTCATACGTGGATAAAGCAACTTGACAAGTCTTGTCATTTGGACAGTGATTCAATAATGCCAGATTAGGGTTATTTACCCTAGATTTAGGGTAAAACTGAATCAGCAGGGTATTTGTTTTATGGTAATTTTTGGGGTAATTCTACGAGTTAAGGTATTAAAGCTATTGTTTCACGGTATTGTAATAAATATTGAGCTAAGAGAAAGATGTTTCCTACAAAAATTGTAGGCCATGAAACAATTATAATTTTTTATTCAATACAATTTTCGTGTACAGCTAGTTGTTCCTAATAAAATGAGATAATTAAATTAATAATTATTGAAGTGGAAGTGAAGAAAGAAGTGGCGTCTGCATAGATAAGGATATAGAAAAAAAGTACCGAATTATTTATGATTGGTTTAAGGGTAAAATTTTAAAATCCAAATAATCCTGGGGTAAAGAGAAATTATGATCTGGCAACACTGCATAGACCGTGTTAATCTCAGGCAATCTGAGGTTACTGTGTAACAACCAGAATTGTATATAAATAAATATTCTATTCCATATCATGTGGCAGCTAAAACATAAATAAATACATCTCATAACCATAACTATAATACATACTATAATAAATACATCTCAAACCATATTTTTTTTTATTTACTTACATCAAAGTGATCCTCACAGAAGTAAATCGGTGAGTCTGCAGACATTCCGTCGTAGGTTCGTCTTGCTAACTGCAACCACTTTATTCGTATATCTGCTTTTCGTGGTACATCAATAAATAATTTGTTTGGTAAAGATATAGAAGTATTATTACATTCAGGTACGACGCACCAACGATATTTTTTGCGGTCCATTATGATTAACGATTAAACAATCTGTAAACGTTAAGCTGGAAGATAGTAACAACGTCCCATGTAAATTAATATTAATTATAAGAGCAGTTCTGTGTCAAAAAACACCTTTAAAGCATTAAAATAACACAACGCGGTATGACATCCAGATGACGTCTGTTTGTTTACATTTTACCCACGTGTGACGTCATGCGCCGTGATTGTGGTGTTTCATTTGCCGTAAAGAATAGACTAAAAATATTATAATTATTGTATTTTATTTATTGATTTAAAAATACAAATCACAACTCTTTTACAAAAACAAATATGAGATAATATTTTTAATATTACAAACTTTACTTTAAACTGAATTTCAGATTTTTTGGTAATACCTGTCCGGTCCCCTATTCCAACAATTTCTGAGTCAGTAAAAGACTCAGACCCAGCGGAAAAGTTCTGGAGTGGCAATCACGAACCGGAAGCCGTATGGTAGACCCCCCGAGATGGACCGACGACCTGGTGAGGGTCGCCGGAGTCCGATGGATGAGGATCCCAGAACCGGTCCCTATGGCGCTCAACAGAGGCCTATGTCCAGCAGTAGACGATTCCCGGCTGAAATGATGATGACTGACTCAGTGACGTGGTACTGTTGCATGGAGATCTCGAATTTGGTATCAATGTGGCAGATCAACTCTGGGTCTTTATTTTTATCGATCCGTGATTTGCATAATATTCAACTGGGTTGTGCAATTATGATTATTGGTTTGGACTGTTTGTGCTACAAATATGTTTGTTTTGAATAGCAGTAGTCGATAATAGTGTCCGGTTTGGCAATAGGCTTGCCCCGGGAGAAGATGCCAACACACACACATTTCGCCTATGTTAGGTATATAGGGGAAATTTGGGTGTTGTCATCAATTCATCATTGCCTAACCGTGAAAAAGGTATCCCCCCGAGGCAATTCTTGTGCGCTTGGTCTCCACACCAAATGTACGCCCATGCATGGGGGGACATTTGTCGCGGACCTAGACACACAGAGCGTGTCTATACCTCCATGGTTGCAAGTTCACATGGGGGTCTAACAGGGACTCGTTGAACATTTCCCTTCCTCTTCACTCCGCCCATCTTAGTATGGTCCTTTTCCTTCCCCCTTCTTTCCCCCCCCCTATTTCTCCTCTTCCTCTCTTCCTCCAGGGCTCTGCAGTCGTTAAGCCGGAGGGTTCGAAGTATCCCGTTCGCTCGTCCCCCCGGTGTGGACTGTGGTGTCTGTAACTAAAAAAAAAACGTGAATAAGGCGTGATGTTATGTATATCTTTAAGTTATATATGTATATTTTCATCTCCAGGTCGCTGTTGGAAACTACAAAGCCTTACATAGTGAACTCTATGCGCATGCCGGCCGCGCAGACTCTGTTACTGCTCGCGCACTCCATCGACACCAATATTGGATTTACCAGGTAAGAATTGTGTTGTACTCTCAATCGCCATTTGTAAGTAGAAGTAATAATGTAATGAAGCGATTACTGTGTCGTTTCTTTTTTAGATTTTATTAGCACTATAAGTAATCTTAAAGAGAAATTAAATAAAAAATTAAGGAAAGTAAGGAAATGAGCTGATCTTCATACGCCTGAGCAGATTTTTATTGATTAATTCAAAAACAAACTCCATCACATCAGCTTTCAAACAAAAAGCATCAAAATCGGTCCATTCGTTTGGGACCTGCAATGCCATAGACAAATACAGATACAAATCTTGAACTTATAACACCCTTCCTGGCGTCGAGGGGTTAAAAATAAGTGTATGTGAATGTCTATCTCTTTCCTTTTCTCTCTCATATCGCTAGCTCACTATTACAAGGTTCTATGTCTTTTACAGTGAAAATCTCCAATAATCAAGAAATAAATGAAGGGGAACCTCGAATTAAAGTTTTTTTCTAATTTTTTATGTATGAAAATTTGTAATTTAAATTTTGCAATATAAGTAAAAATTAACATAGGACCTTGTACTAGTGAGTCAGCAATATGCCTATGGTAATGTATAAAATTTATGGAAATGATTTTCGCTTAGTGTTAAAAAAATATATTTTTACAGAATAGTGTGCGACTCATGGTTGCTACTAGAATTTCCGTATCCCGAAACTGGTTTAAATTTGTTACTGAAAGCTGTTAAACTGCGACGGAGGTGGGACGCGTTGATAAACAGCCGGCTAGCAGGTAAACTATTGGATATGATTTACACACACACATGCACGCACGAACGCACGCACGTACGCACGAACGCACGCACGCACACGCATGCACGCACTCGAGAAATCGCGAGCAAATGCTAGTAATAATATATTTTTTGCTCTAAATTATCGCTCTCTTAATAGAATAACGACCTATTCCAAAATTGTTAATTTCTGGGAGTCGACCAAAAACACATTTCTGTTTGCGACCTTTTTTATTTTTCCTTTTATTTTCATGCTATAGCTTTCATTTTTGACTTATCTTTAACAATTTCAATTTTATAGCAACTTAAAAAAACGGTCGCAAACAGAAATGAGATTTTTGACAATTCCCACAAATTACAAATTTTGGAATAGGCCATTGTTTTATTAAGAGAGCGTTATATATTTGAACAATTTAATTTTTTACATTTAAACCTCACGATAATTTGTATTTGTTCTTATGATTCATGTTACTATAATTAATAAACGTCTAATATTTCTGAAATTACAAATGAAACATTTCAGTCTACCGGACATCTTAGTATTAATTGCACATAATTAGAGCGAGGGCTCTAGCATTATTCGTCGTAAAATTAATTTTGACCTTTTCGAGGCGTTTTTATTGGCAGGTTTTAGTTACTTCGTACCCTGTTTTAGTTAATTGATTACCTGCATAACAAGTGTTAGCATAATAGGTTGGGCGTTGCTTGCAAAACGAACCTTACTATTTTGTTTTTTTTTTTTTTTTATTTTATCACCCATAGTCATTACAAGATATCTATCCTATGTAGAAAAATATGTGTTTGTGTGTGTGTTAGTATAATCTTACATACACACGTCACGCTTTCTAGGTTGCGGAGGTGCAACCATTTTTCGCCTATATGTTCCGTCCCATAATGTGATAGAGTGCGAGCCTGTCGCCATATCGTGCACTAATTCCAGACTCCGAGCTGATATTGAGTAGAGAAACCGCATGACACTGCCCAACCTGGGATTCGAACCCAGTACCTTAGACCGATGTACCGCGCACGACACTGAGGTAGCATAAATTGTTAATTTCTGAAAACAAAGTAAATTATAATTACACAACTACACTATATTTAAGTACTATATTTTATTTTCCTTCCTAATTAAATCTGGTAGTTATTTTGAATATTTAACTTTCAGATGCAAGCCCAGCAAAAGTCAGTGGAAGGCGAATTAGAGAAACAGCGGACGACAAAGTTATCGTATGAAGAGCTGCAACACGACTTGTCATGCGATATCAGCTCTTATATGAACAGCCAAGTTTATTATACCATCAAGCGGCTATTGCCAGGTATGTTCAAAAAGGTGACCACAAACAACACTCTCTGGTAGCATATATTTTATATAGCGGATAGCGACCACCGTACACAGGGTGTTAAACCCGCCATAGTGGCTCACGTAAGTGTCGTTCCGGGATCAGCCGGTGTATATCCGAAACAGGCCGGCATAATTATGTCGACTGTCGAGGGGTAATCTCTCGTCAGTTGACATTCTATTGGACCCCACTTAATAACCATCAGATGCAGTGGCGTGACTGCCGTGCGTGTAAAAAAAAATTACTCATCCTCCATCAAATGGTGTTAAAAACTTTTTGTGGTAGGCAGCGGTGTGCGTTCCTCTGGTATTACTGACGTCCATGAACGACGGAAACCATTGACTATCAGGTTGACCGTTAGGTCGTCAGCCTTCGGACACAAAAAAAACTGGCTGAATACAAAGATGAAACATATATTTTTTTATATGACTAATATTTTAAATTAATTTATGTTTTAATAAATTCTATTTAACTATCCATAAATCAATCTCTTGACAATTTATTTTTCTATATTGACGCTTGTATATTTCCATGATTTATTTCGAGCAGGTGACCTCAAGGTCCTGTACCAGGGTGCTGATGAGGCGCATGCGAACGTCGATCCGAATCCATTCGACGAGGGTTACGCGTGTCACCCCAACGAGAAGAAAGGTGGCGTGTATGTCACCGACAACGTTGTTTATAACTGGTTGGTATATAAAAAAAATCATGATCATCATACAGTCGTAGGGACCGTTCAAGTATTACGTAACGCAATTTGGAGGGAAGGGGGGGCTTGTAAAACGTTACGATGCGTTACAGTAGCGGGAAGGGTGTCTGGTACAAAGTGTTATTTATTTATTTATCAATTAAGTACCACGAAAGCTTACAGCGGAAAAAAGACGCTTGAGTGAAAAAAAACATGTTAAAAATGTTCAATGTCGTTTGAACATTTTAAACATATGTTTTTTTTTAAAACAATAACAAATGTATTTTAGCGACTTTCCGGTATTTTGCGTAATATAATTGTGAATATTAAAAAAATTACACTTTAAAGTGTACACTTTTAAGTGACTGCCTCGGTGGCGTAGTTGTACTGCATGCCCGGTACAATAGCGCTCTGAGGTCCTGGGTTCGAATCCCGGGTCGGGCAAAGTGATATTTGGGTTTTTTCTGCTCAGTATCAGCCCGGAGTCTGGAATTTGTGCCCGATATGGCGATAGGCTCGCCCCCTATCACATCATGGGGCGGCACATACTTGGCGAAAAGTGGGTGCCCTGGTTGCGCCTCTGCATACCCCTTCGGGGATAAATGCGTGATGTTATATGTATGTATGTTAAAGTTACATTACTTTTAGGAGGGATGGCGGGAGCGTACAGAAAACATTACGACGCGTTACACAGGGGGTAGGGGGCTCAAAAATCTTCAAAAATTGCGTTACGTAATACTTGAACGGCCCTTATTTATAAAATTTTCGCAAAGCTATGCTTAGTTAAAACACAAATTTACTCGATCAGCTGTAAGTCGAAACCCGCCATCTTGCCTCTTAATAAGGCTTAAACTAGGAACCGGTGTTTTTGACAGCTATTTAAGCAATTTCTAACCACCTCTTAACGCTAAGACAAGTTTATAAGTAAGACTATATTCAGATTAATATAAAAATATTGTTGTGACATTTGTTGAAGAGTTGAAAATTAAATTCAATTGTAAGTTAAGTAGGTACATTTAAAAAGGTTCTATATATCCTAAAATCAATATTTATTAATTTACAATTATTATTTATTTATTTACATGAAACTAAAAGCTAACACAGATGTCGTTTGTACGAATATTATATGAAAGAAGGTCAATTAAAAATTGTCATAATGATCTGATAATGTAGATTAGGCGCGTCGAATCGAATAGAAGCGAATCGCATTAATTCTGCTTTACATTTACTATGATATTCATACATTATACACGCATATTCTTGAATATCTACAATACTGCCGTGGTAATCGAGAGGGCAGTAAGTTAAAGGCGGCCAATTTTTTATTTTTGATTTGATTTGTATGTTAAACGAAGTTTCTTCCTATCTAGGTTTCATACATCTACGTAAATTATTACTGCATTTTCTTGTTTCATAAACAGCAATCAGAACGATAAGTTGATCTAGTTGGCTATATAATAGAGCAGAACCGCCTTTTTTGCCGTACTGATTTCTCGATTATGACAAAATAAATATTATAACCATATCGCCCCGCATCCTTACAAGTTATTTAAATTAATAAAAAAAAATATAAGTAAATAAAAAAATATTTTTAAAAACTACTTTTAATTATATGCTGTAAAACATAACCTTTAAAATTAATCAGGCTTTGTTTTATTAATGCGAGATTTACTTTTGTCAAGATAAAGTTACATAATTATTGTATCTACACAGTGTGGTGGACACAGATTGGAGTTACAACAGCTATGAACAAACATACAGTTTGCCGTGGAAATGTTCGAAATGCGACCTTACGGTCTGCCTCTCACCGGTAGAACGACTGCAGCACACGCAATTCACC
Source organism: Manduca sexta (assembly GCF_014839805.1). Classification (NCBI taxonomy): domain Eukaryota; kingdom Metazoa; phylum Arthropoda; class Insecta; order Lepidoptera; family Sphingidae; genus Manduca; species Manduca sexta. The sequence continues at coordinate 9,354,914 of NC_051122.1, forward strand.
TGCTCATCTAGAACAGTCGAGAAAGAACCAGAAACTCCAAAAGTGGTGCGAGAAAATAAGCTCAACGCGATAGATTTTAAGTGCGAAAATTGTAGTGAGACATTATATTTGACGCCGGTGGAAATATTGAAGCATAAGATGGGTTGTAAAAAGAAATAAATATTGTAAAATAGAATTTGTTTTATTTGAATGTTAGGCATCTAAAATTAAATACAAAGGTCATTTATTTAGGATTGTAAATCGAACGATTAACAGCCGTTTTCAATAAACGATCCCTATCTCAATGGTCAATCTGATTCCGAGAATGAAGCAATTAAAATAACTTAATTGTAAGCGCGGCTAAAAACCTTTGTTCTGATTGGTCCATTTTTGAGATAGATAAAAAAAAAGATTGGGATCGTTTATAGGAAATGGCGATAATTAAATCGACGAGTGAAACCGTCAATGGTTTTTTTTTAAATACTAAGTGGTGAAGTTACCTATGAAACTTCGTCCTACAAAAAATTTTAATACACGTCGCCTGTCTTAATACAATTCGTGATCTGCATGCAGTCACGGGTCTATATAAGGGTTATTTGGGCTGTAGTCCAGGGCTCCGTGGATTGATGGGGCCCCCAGCCCCCATTAAAGACGATTGACAATAGTTATTGTTTGTGTCTGTTACATTAATATATTTTACTATCCTCCTTTTTCCTTCTATAGATACGGATAGTTCATAGAGTAAGTAATATACTACTTAAGATACATGGTTATCAAGATGAGAATTTTTTGATTAATTAGATAGGCCTCTTGTTGATTCTCCGTTTATGTTTGAATTTATTAAAATTATTTTAATTAATAATAGACTAATAACAATTAGTATGTGTAGTTGTATTTTATTTTCATGTGTTTCTTACGGTAAAAAATACCATTATCAGTTAGTTACATAAAGTTCACTGCTGAACATAGGCCTGCATCCGGCGTGTTCCAACGATCTTAAATTACCATTATTATTTTAATTTTAAAATCTCTCAATCCTGAAATGATGCCTATTCAAGTTTTTTTTGCATAATATTTACTCTATTTGTGTAAGTTATTTTTGTTGACATTTTCACCCGGCCAGAATTTTTTTTATACACCTATAGCACGTGTTTTCTACTTTTAAACTTGACATTGGTCGAATAGTCGTAAAAACGACACAGCCAACAACAAACATTTTAATATTTTAATTGGACAACTCGCTAAACTAAACATAGCCCAAGGCCCCCAACTCCCGGTCCGCCCCTGCCTCCAGGTATCCCTACGATTACAAATGTAATACATATAAGTTCGCAATAGTCAGGCTCAGTTGTTAAAGTTGCTTACCCGCTCATTAAATGGAACAATCAATTGCGAGCATTTAACTAAATAAAACATTAAACATTACATAATTAACGGGTATTTCGTACTAGCGTGTTCCACACAAGCTGCTAAGAAAAGCGTAGTTTCAAGATCAGCATAAATTCCATGAATGCGACAGGGTCCTATTAAGGTTTATTTCGTGCAGCAGAATTAAATAGGTGTACACATTAATTGAATTTTCTGTTCTTAACCGCGTATTTTCTTTTTTGTATTTTTTTTTATCTGTAGGTCATCATTGACGTATATTCTATAAACACGAACGGCCATATGAACTATTTGTTCAAAATCTGAACTAAAACGGCAACCAAATCGTCACTGTTTTAACCTATTTATTCATATTTTTACTTATTTGACTAATATTTTTTATTCACATCCAGGTTTACACTTAGACTCAAGTTCTTATATTATGAGCGTCACTCCGCACGTAACCAAACACTGTCAATGTTGAAATCATACTAAATCGAAGTGGGCGGATTGCAGTACAGTTGATTCGAACACGATGACTGTACGGAACGCCAGATCTAGTAAGTAGTAATGAATTCAACAACATTCTACCCTATATTTAAGTAGGTTACAGTGGCGGTCCCAGCCGGCGTGATGAGCGAGAGGAAAATTAAGTGGTCACCGATTTCAACCATTTCATAGGTAAAGGTAACCCCCCAGCCCCCTTAAATCCGCCACTGGGTAGGTACGTAGTGCCCCGCGCCGGCCCTGTGCTGGCACGTTAAACACAGCGTGTCATTAAGCCGGGGCGCTGCGTCGTGACCTGCCCGCCGGCCGCTGCCTCACATCTCTTTTAATTCGCACAATAACGCACCGCGCGTCCCCGTGTATTCACCGCGTTCTCACGGGACGAATTTTTTGTATTTTTAAACAATTATGAAATACGGACTAATAATAATGCCATGCTTTACTTGAGATATTTCGTATTCAATATTACTTTATTCATACTATGTAATAAAATCGAAAGTAACTTTGTTTGTCTGTTATGTTTTCATGGCTGAACTACTGAACCAATTTGAACGGTTGGTATGGATAAAGATTGGAAAAATATAGCAGATATTTTATGCCGGAAAAAAATTACGTTGCCGGCACTTCGAGCAAAGCCCAGTAATTATTAATATAACTTTTTAATTCCATTTTATAAGTAATGTTTATTAGCTTGTTTTACAATGTTTGGTTGATTACTAACCTTTTCTTCTAACTTTAGTATTCATGATTATCATTATTCGTCAAAGTGTGACATCGATAAAAACTAACCTGTTGAAAATGTTCTGCATCTTGCAAGTTCCTACGACTTTTCGTCATCTGTCCAACTCGTAGGTGGATGTCCAACACTACGTTTTCGGTACATCTCCATTCGAGAACTTTCCTGCCTCATTAACTATTAGTTCTGCAACACAACCTTAGTATTGCACAAAAAAATCCAGTTCCTGCAACCTTCCTCTAGTTATTTGTTTGGTATCTAACGCCACGCTTTTGGGAACTTTCCTATTCCATTAGTAATAATCGATCTCTTAATAAAATAATGACCTATTTCAAAATTGTTAATTTGTGGCAGTCGTCGGAAACCTATGTTTTGTTTGCTACCTTTATTTGAAGTTGCTATAAAATTGAGTTTATTAAAGATAGGTAAATAATGAAACCTATAGCATGAAAAATGGAAAAAAAACTAAAAGGTCACAAACAGAAATTGGTTGTTTGACGATTCCCACAAATTGTCAATTTTGGAATGGGTTAAGAGTGCGATTATATTCCACTACACAAATTTACACATATAATTTTCTCCCGGTAAGGAATGACGCCATATGGTTCGCGAAATGCGAGCGCGCTGGGCCGTCGTGAGAGATAGTACGCGCCCCGCCCTCGGCCACTCGGACATTGTGGGACATTCTGCGACTTTATTTCTTTTTAAGTTTTTTACAGTTATTATTCTTCAATCTTGGCTGACGACTAGTAGTCTAGTCTTCTTGTAGTAATGACATTATTTTTAGGTCCGTAATTACTAACCTTACCCGTCTTATAATTAAGAGTCTTTCTCTATGTGTTTTATTCAACTTTTCTGACAGCTTGAGTATTTTGTAGAGTGTAATTTTTATACAAAAGTAATTTTGCATTAAATAATTTAAAAACTTATGAATTTTCATATTAAAATCAAAACTTTAAAGCACTCTACCCAAAAAATAGTTGATTGTCGCCTTTCAAGCGTCGAAACATAATACAACAGAAAATATATTAAGAAACAAAAGTAGAGATTTGTACTTTTGTATTTGCCACGCAAGTATTAGGTATATTATCAATTGTAATTACCTATAATTAATTTCTGACACGGATTACGTCATGATTAATACTAAAATATATCGACGGTTGAAAGTCTAATTGACTTAAGCGACATCTTTTTTCGAAAGTTTTAATTACATTAAAAAAACATAGAAAAAAGTATTGAATTGAAATATGTATGAAACTTCATCACATCATATTATATCATATATTCTTCAACTATCGCAAAAAAATGTCGCTTAAGGTGGTAGCTCAAGGTCCATTTTCATATGTATCACCAATCATTACAATATCAGATAAGAGGCCATTCATAAACTACATCAAACGTTTAGAGGTGGTCAACAAAGTGTGACATACTTAATGTAACAAGGAGGCGAGGTTATAACTTTTATTGACGTCATAAAAGTTATAACCTCGCCTGTCAAAATGTTAAGTATTAAAACATTAACGAAAAACAAAAAAAAAATATCTCTCGCTGTATAATGTTTATTTTACTTTGTTGGCAAATCCTCCCTCACGGTGAGCTGCTCGCTGTACTGTTGAGTTGTTCGTCGGCAGCATTTAAGCAAAGTCCAAGTTATTTAAAAAAAATCACTAATTTTAGAACTGCTGTTTTAATTTATTCAGGTGTTAAATGTGACGTCATACTAAGAAGTCCCACAAATGATCTTTGATAAGAAGAGAATCAAAAATTATGAAATTCATGCATCGTAATTTATGGCTAACCCTTAATCTGAATTAATTATTTTTTCCAACATAGATTATGCATTTGTAAAACATGATACGTGAGGTTTTATGTTCGAAATTCAAGTAAAAATTTGGAAACTTTAATCTACTTATGTAAAAAGGAGTGGACCAACATCCGGTGATTACATTATAAAGTAGCAAATATTATGTATTTTTAATTGTATTACTCCAATCTGCTTATTATTATAATCTGATTTTACTATCTTGTTAAACACGCATTACGCCTAATATCATCCATTAATACGGATTAGATACGTGTTATTAATCGTTTCTGGACACATGCTATATCCACGTGATAGCATAACATAACATACTTGGTACTGTTATGGTTTTGAAAAGCGATTCGGGAAAACCGCTGATAAAATAAAAAAACAATAAAAAATACGCAATAAACCTTAGAACTTTCAAATTCATGATGAATTTTCTACAATAATAATATGATTTAGGCATCTAATGTTAATTTTCTACGGGTAATAAAAGTAAGAAATGGAATATTCCATAGCACTTTTACTACTTACCCCTAGAAAATACATAGAGCATAAGTTCATATGAACTTATGCTTATAATTAGTTTCCTAAGTGTTAAACAATAAAAGCTATAACTTATTACATTTAGTAGCTTCTACTTCGTATTAATAGAAAACCAGAATCTAAATAATATTGTTTCAAGGTATTTAGTTTAAAAAAATGTTTTCTTAAATTTTCTGTAAAACTCCATAAGAATAAACCTGCGTAGATACATTAACGTCGCGAGCGAATCTGTAATTCTTGGACATGCTTCCCATTCGTTTACAAGCAATTATACAGATTACGGGACAGAACGCGTCACGGCTGTCAATTGTTGTATCACACGAACGTAAACAGTTAAGAGTTTACGAAAAAAACCTTGTTGTTATGGATATGTGAAGGAGGTCAGAAAATACTTGAAATTAACTTGTTTTTTAAGTTAAAATTGAGGTTAATAGACGACGGGCTCATAAGATCAGTGTGCAGAGCTGTAAATATAAAAAAACAATCGCTATAAATTAGGCGTCGCAATGCTGCGATTTATTCAAATTAAACTTAAAATAAACTATTTTACGAATCTTATTGCGGTTTTTTATATTATAAATTTCTCACGACGTTTCGAAGACTTTGCAATCTTCATGGTAACGGGGAGAATGAGTAGTTATTTACACTAAGGTCAGTCGGGGGAAGTGCGCCATAAAATTTTCATAGCTGGATTCAATGCAAAATAATTTCTTTTTGTGCTGACTTAAGAATGTAATTTTATTAATTTAAGAATATTTGGTATTTTGTGATAACAACCTATAGCCATTCAAGGAAATCGGACCATAAATTAATAATATTTTGCTCAAAGTAAAAATAAATGGTAGTAGGCGCACTTGCCTCCGGAAATGGGGTAAGTGCGCCTGTGTAAAAAAAACGCCAATATGTAACATTATAAAGAAAACACTCACTTTAGTCCATAGAGAAATAAGTTTTACACGCATTGCTCTTGGATAATTTTAATCAATCAATATTATAACAAACTATGGCTGTCAAATCAAATTCGGGGTAAGTGCGCCATATATATGTAAATCAGGGCTTGAAAACATTTTAGAATTTTTATTGATATATAATTTTTTGCTATGTTAGAGTTTTGTGTGCGGATATGTTGGAATAAAAAAATGTTAGCCCCAATATAAAATCCATTTTATTTCTAAAAATTAAAAAAAAAACATACAAAAATTTAGGAATTAACAATTTTGAATGTTAATTCCTAAATTAATTAATTCCTAAATTAACAATTTTGAAGAATTTGGCCTTATGACATTTGATATATTTTAGCTGCATTATATCCAGATAACGTGCCTGATCGAACAGCAACCTATTCACGTAAAGTTGCTCTAGACCAAGATATTTCAGTTTTTCTTTTGTAAAAACGAATTAACTAATACGCCCTTTTATTTAAGTCGGCTCAAAACAAAATACCTTGAGTACAAAAATTCTGCTGTTAAGTATAACATTTTAATAATAATAATTCATATTAGTAAAACTTATTCTCAAAAAGGTTGGTTATATATGGATCAGGGGCACGTGCGCCATACGACTATTAACTGTGGCGCACTTGCCCTACTCGACAATTTTAGGTACATTTTTTCGCATTGCTAAAAAATCATTTATTTGAGTATATATAATTAAAATTCAGGCAGGAAGTTAAAATAAAAGGTTTAAACTATGTATTCACCTTACTGGTTTACAGAAATATGTTGAATATCTTGAAATATTTGATGTTATCTTTCACGGGGTCATCTCGGTTTACAGGTCTAAATGACACTTAAAATAAAATGGCGAATAAATCGTATTAAAATGAACATAGCCATTTATGTTTTTTAGTGGAACTGTATTTCAGTTAGTAGCATAGATGTAAGATTGCGGTAATTGTATAACATCAATAGTTCTCGATTTTTTTAGGGTAGGTGCACTTACCCCGTCGGCGCACTTGCCCCACCTGACCTTATCTACCTAAATTTTACAATAATACAATTTTTTTAATTGTTTTAGCTATTGACGGTCCGATCTACGTAGTGTAGCTCACAGGGCCGTGAAAAAAAAGTAAAATAATTTAAATTCAAAGTCGAACATTTGCGTAAACATAAGAAATCAAATTAATATTTTTTGTAATCATGTAAATATATACACCTACCTATATGATATTAAATGTCGTTGAGTCAAAATAACTTACTTATATTTACGTGATTTTTTTTAAACTTCGATCACTTGTACACTGTTATTGATGATTGTTAATGATTATGTTAAGTATAGCAAATTCAATATTTCTGAAAAGGCACCTTTTGACAATATTATCATAAGTTGTTAAAGGATGTTTTCGAGTATAATCTAGACTGTATGTTAAACTTGCATGCACAGAACTTGATTCCAGTCAAAGAAATTAAACAGTATAGTTAGATAATTATAGGCTGGACATCAGGACTAAATTTGTGCTCCTTAAGTTATTACCAATCAGTAGTAATAAATCGTTCTTATTTGAAATGTCAGTGTGACAAGATGTCACAGCGTTCTTAAATCTTAATACACGAATAACATATTTACAGAATAGATGCTAATATGCGCATTAATATGTCAATCACGATTTGAAATAAACATGAAGTAGTTTCACTGTAGATTGAATAACTATCGTATAAGCGCAAAATATTGATATGACTGTCTTCCTAAATTCCGCTCTATATTATCTTAGAATTCTTTGATTTCAATATATTGAGTGAAATCGAGAGAGTTGTTTTAAGTCTGATTTGTTATGCAGGATAAATATATAAGATTGTTACATATTTCACATTATAAAAATATTGAGCATAAGTATACAAAAAATGATATATTTGATATTATATGTTTAAATATTGTAGTATTAAGAAGTGTATTAGTTAATAGTTATTATAGTTAAAAGCGACAATATTGTATTAAGTTTAAGGTACCTGTAGGGATATTGTCAAAATGATGATAAATAAATAAATAAAAATATTTTTTTTTATTACAACCGTGGAACTATTTTCTTACCCCATTATCATCATGTTTGTTTATTAATAAGTATAGCCTAAACAAATTTTCACGTAATCTAATTAGGTTATTAGTTTTAATTTGCTTTAAATCAGGGATTTGTAAATACCCACACGCGGTAATTTTATGACTTAAGTACTTATATAATATCTGTAATGGATATAAAGATGTCCCTACTATATCACAATTGTTTAAGTAGGTATAAATGTCTATAAATAATTTTATTTTGATAATTTTGTTACTGGGTATGTTCCGTTTTAAATATATGGTAATTTGTCCTTCCAGAGAGACCATATTTTAATATTATTGACTTGTATTTGCAGAGTATATATTAACCTATATATTATGTTTAAATATACACAATTGTTTCCAAACAACAACATAACATATTATCTCATTCTTCCATTATGCAAATTTTATAGAATTACTTATGTTTTGGGACTGTCCTAATGCCTGATGTCCAGTCTTATGATTATCAATCAGCCTTTGCTAGTCCACTGGTAAATAAAGGCCTATTAAGCCATACTTAATTCTATAACAGGTAATTTAAAGTTCTTTTTTAAAATTCTTGTTAACGATATCTCATTGAAGGGATTTTTTCGGTAAAGGGACACAGATAAATATTTATCTCAACGGATTATTTTCTTCCGTTATGAAAACCCTTGATAACTTAGTAATAAAATGGTACGTAGGTGCCGTAAAAGCAAAAAAATGTATGTTTTACATGTTCCGCTTACTTTTATGTCCTTTATTTATTGCATTTTTTTCGTTTTTACGTATAAACATTATGTTTGGTGAATTTCCTGATTTAAAGTGTCTTGTTTTTCTGACTTGACTTAAAATATAAACAACTACTATGACATCAATTTTACGTGTACTTAGTAAAAATAAATTTTACTAAGTACACGTAAAATTGATGTTTTAATAAGAGCTTGTTATAAGGTCAGTCGGGGGAAGTGCGCCATAAAATTTTCATAGCTGGATTCAATGCAAAATATTTTTTTTTTGTGCTGACTTTAGAATGTAATTTTATTAATTTAAGAATATTTGGTATTTTGTGATAACTGCCTATAGCCATTTAAGGAAATCGGACAATAAATTAATAATAATTTGCTCAAAGTTAAAAAAAATGGTAGTAGGCGCACTTGCCTCCGGAAATGGGGTAAGTGCACCTGTGTAAAAAAAACGCTAATATGAAACATTATAAAGAAATTACTAATTTTAGTCCATAGAAAAAGAAGTTTTATCCGCATTGTTCTTGGATAATTTTTAGTCACTCAATATTATAAAAAACTATAACTGTGAAATGAAATTCGGGGCAAGTGCGCCATATATTTGTGAATCAGGGCTTCAAAATATTTTTCAATTTTTTTTTGCTCTATTTAGGTATTAATATTGGAATTTTGTGTGCGGAGATGTTGGAATAAAAAAATTGGAGCCTTAATACGAAATCCATTTTATTTCTAAAAACTAAAAAAAAAACATACAAAATGTAGGATTTAATAATATTGAATGCGTTATAACTCAATTACTTAGAATTTGGCCTCATGATATTAATTGATATGTTTTAGCTGCATTATACCCAAATAACGTGCCTGATCGAACAGTTGCAACCTCTTCACGTAAAGTTACTCTAAACCAAGGTATTTCAGTTTTTTCTTTTGTAAAAAACGAACCATCTAAAACAAACAAATATACGACGAAGTAACTAAGACCCCTTTTATTTAAGTCGGCTCAAAACGAAATACCTTGAGTACAAAAAATATTGCTGTTAATATCGTTTTAATAATAATAATTTTGGAAAGCCAGTAGATAAGCATTAGTGCCTAATGTCTTACAGTCTTCGTAAAAGAATGTAATAATCACAAGTATTGTGACCTACCGGTAGTAATTCTCTCTTATACGAGATATGGTCTTAGTAAAGGACCAACGGACCACAATGTCTATTTCTATTGTAACACAACAGTGCGTAAATATTATGTTACGATTAGAAGGATATTGTAGCCAGCGCAGTTATTGAGCATTATGAGTCTAACAACTTGTGTCAGGGTGACAAGCGTAGTGTAGTGCCAAGCAGTACTTTGTCATTGAAAGTTCGGTTTGATGTTGAAGCTGTTTATGGGTGGTTGCATGGCTTATGTCTCGTCATTTACTTGCATTAATTAGAATACTGTTTCTTTTGGGTCGGTAAAACATATTCTCAAAAAAGGTTGGTAATATATGGTTCAAGGGCAAGCGCGCTATACGACCATTAACTGTGGCGCATTTGCCCTACTCGACAATTTTGAGGTACATTTTTTCGCATTGCTAAAAAATCCTTTATTTTAGTATATATAAAAAATTCAGGCAGGAAGTGAAAATACAACGTTTAAACTATGTACCTTACTGGTTTACAGAAATATTTTAAATATCTTGAAATATTTGATTTTATCTTTCACGGGGTCATGTCTGTTTACAGGTCTAAATGACACTTAAAATAAAATGGCGAATAATTCGTATTAAAATGAACACTCTGCCTCGGTGGCGTAGTTGTATTGCACGTCCGGTACAATAGCGCTCTGAGGTCCTGGGTTCGAATCCCGGGTCGGGCAAAGTGATATTTGGGTTTTTTCTGCTCAGTATCAGCCCGGAGTCTGGAATTTGTGCCCGATATGGCGATAGGCTCGCCCCCTATCACATCATGGGACGGAACATACTAGGCGAAAAGTGGGTGCCCTAGTTGCGCCTCTGCATACCCTTCGGGGATAAAATGCGTGATGTTATGTATGTAAAATGAACACAGCCACTTATGTTTTCTAGTGGAACTGCATTTCAGTTAGTTGCATGGATATAAGATTGCGGTAATTGTATAACATCAATAGTTTTAGATTTATTTAGGGCAGGTGCACTTACCCCTTTGGCGCACTTGCCCCCCTGACCTTACTTAAGTAATGTGGAATATTATGGCGAAGGGTGTATATAACCCGTTTACTGCAGGTTTCTCTTTCTTATTATCATTACAAAGATACGCAAACCACATTTGTGCATCTTCGTACCATTATGTACATACATGCATGTTATGTGCATACATCAGTACATTTGTGTATATGTTGTGTCGGGTTACCTTTCGGAAGACCCTTCGCCGCTGTCGAATATGTCTAGTCGATGATCTAAATATACTTAAATGTGATAAATATAAAGGACATTGTCGAAAACGGCCCCAGAACCAACAAAGGTGTGACTAGCACCATAATTATTTATGTATTTTTTTATATTATTTACAAATATGTGTATAAAACGGACAAGCTGCTACATCCAAAATGAATATATAAAAGTATTGTAACGATTTAAAGTCAAAGTCGCCGACATGTTTACAACTAATTGTGTATAGGGATGTATGATGTGATTATTGAAACATTTTAATATATTCGATTTGTGAGGCTATATGTTCTTTAATTATTATAATAATATTTAATCGAGCAGTGGATGCGTCTCAAATAAATAAGTAGTTAGTTTTAGGACTAAATTGATTATAGATCAAGTCGTCTATGAAAAAAGTTTTTTTTTTTAGTTTTTAATTCATATTGATTTACTTTGTTTATTTAGATTCTATATTAGCGACCCGCCCTGGCTTCGAACAGACAACAGAGCATAATATATTATGCGAACATTTATTTTTCTGTCGTACAATATACTTATGAATTATACATATAAAAAGTAGCGTTCTTCTTTCTCCCTCCATCCGGGGGTCTCAAACTCTCTCCATATTAAATTACTATCGGATCCGCCCGTGTGAAAGATTTTCCGGGATAAGGGTCCCGCTAAATATTTTTCCGAATAAAAATAACCCTATGTTGAATAAAATCGATTTTTGTATAAATGATCGATATAATCGATCCAGAATCTAGTCGAGTAGCATCCCTAATTCTTACTTCATTTTTCAATTCAATTTAATGTCACTCACACTTCAATCCAAAGAGAATTATAATACTTCAATCATCAGAGACAAATAAACTAGACTCTCACTTTCCATATAATATATTATAATTCTCTGACTCTCACTATATCATTGACGATTCGGCTATTATAAAGACTCTGTGCGATTGATTACGATATCGACATACACTGGCTGTGATTTCTGGACTTTGTGAACTGATGTAACAATTTACCTGGCATTATAACGGATACGAAATGGAAATTGCTTTTTGCATTAATTGTGGCTCTGCTGGCGGATCCATGGTGTTGGAAAACGAGTAGATTCGCCATTGTATACAACAATGGACAGCGCCTCTTTTGGTAAGCACATTTTTCTTTAATCGTACAAGTTTAACTGCCGCCAAACTTCTAGTTCGCTCCTCAGTTCCTGTTCTTGGTAACTGCGTGGAGACAGCGAACAGAGTCTGTATACTACCTACTACACACTTTAGCATGTGGCTGTGGCAACTTAAGAGCAAACTAGCAAGTATATTGTTGATTAAAAAATGTGTGTCATATGCTTGAAGGTTTCTTACATTTAATTCAGCTGGAAGATTTGAATACATAAATCTGCTTTCCGTGTGACACAATAGTTATATATTGCCATTCTAATTTAAGCACGTGTTTATTTTTTTTTTTCAGGTTGTAGCCCTTGATCTTATATGTACAGCATGTTGGACCACGGCCCCAGAGCCTATACATACTTCAGCTGTAACAATGTTAGTAGAAGCTGCGTGCTGTGTAATAGAATGTTGGAACTCCGAACTCGGTGATTGTGATTGGCAAAACTGAATTGATAAATAATACCATAACAACAACCCTCCTGCACAATACTCAGATAATATTTTATAAAACAATGTAGGTGATGAGGAAATAAATAATATGAACTTAAAATATTTTTTTATTTGTTTAATTTAATCCTGCATGCCCTAAGAGTCTACCAAAAGTGTGTAAATATGCCATGCTTCTGATGAAGCGTGAATGCTCAACAGTGCGCCTCTGTCTGTCTCTTCGGGGAACACGTACGACGTACGTATATATAGAAAATACATAAAATCTGAACGGTACTCTTAGAGGATGTAAATACTATAACTACATAAATAGGTACCTTTTTACTTATAAAAAATTATATGAATCAAGTCTTAAAATAGCCTGATTTAAGTAAAAAATAATCAGATACCTACATAGTGATGAATCTTTAGAGCTTATATATATTAGATAGGTACTTGTATCAATAAAAAGCATATTTAAAGCGTAATTGATAGAACTATAAATCTACATTGAACATTGAAAAGCTTTCAATGATTACTATCAATTATAACCTCAAAATCTCATCGTTTTTTGGATTGATGCGATATCCCAGCTTGTCCATTTTATAAATAATATGTCATGAGAATTTATTAATGATTCTAAATATTACAAATATTTTTCCATTGTTGTTGGTTCCAGGGCGAATTATGTATGGGCACAGAACAATGTCCTTTATAGTCGATTCGAAGTCATTAGTCAAAAAGCAAGTTTCTTTAAGAATACAGTTCGCGAACACGGGGTAATGAATGAATGAATGAATGAATGAATGAATGAATGAATGAATGCATGAATGAAATTATGATTGAATGAATCTAATCCATGCCGATTACAGTCACGGCGACCGTTTTCTGTTGTAAGTTATTGATGAGTCTTCACATGGCTGATGTATTCAATTTTAGCTGTGAATCGTGTAACACGTAGTTACATTAGCATATCTTGTTTAATTCTTACATCCAATTATGACGGTTATTTAAAACGAAAGGCTTATTAAACCTTAGACAAGAATATTAACTTGTAACTGCATGTTATAAACTTTTTACATTCATCCCATCTAATAACTTATTAGTGACGAGCCTTAATGCTTAGAGTGTAGAAGTTCAGCATCAAATTCAACACGACCATGGACCGAGCGCTCACCGGATGGGTGGTTAACTTTTAACCTCCCGTTTTACTAAAATACCAACATAAATTTGCGGTGTAAACAACTCTATAGTTTTGAAAATAGAGTTAAATTCCGTAAAGTTTGTGATGGATGTAATTTTGTAACACACCTGAGCGGCTGTCAAGCTGTCACCGCGTAGGAAGCAAAGTCAGGGCATCTGTTGTGCTATTTAATGAAATTATTTTAGTGGAAGAAAATCGGAACGCAGCGGGTGTTATTTGTGGGGCGACGGAGTAATGCAACTATAAACGAAGTCGTGGTCGAATGTCCGAAGTCGATATTGGTATATCATAGATGATTCTGCTCCTTCGAGTTGACAATGTTATGCAAAATTAAATTATTGTCGTTAAGTTTTCTTAAATTCTCTAATTTTCCGCGCAATTTTTTGAATTTTTTCTTCCATAAGAACCTTCTCCTGATACTTACAAAAACACAACAAAAGAAATAGTGAAATCGGTCCAGCCGTTCACGCATGATGGCGTGACCAAGGGAAATAGGGATTAATTTTTATATATATAGATAGATAACTATTCGTATGAAAAGAGACGGCTAATATTTGTCTTCTAAGTATATAGTGACAACGTCCTAATTAAGACAATTTTGACTCTTAATATTATTAAAACTTACGCGAACCGTGTAGTTTTCGACTAATTTTGAGTTTTCATCGTGCGCGTTCTATATATATATCTATACTATTATATAAAGCTGAAGAGTTTGTTTGTTTGTTTGTTTGTTTGTTTGTTTGAACGCGCTAATCTCAGGAACTACCGGTCCAAACTGAAAAATTCTTTTTGCGTTGGATAGCCCTTTGTTCGTGGAGTGCTATAGGCTATATATCATCACGCTATACCCAATAGGAGCGGAGCAGTAATGGGTAATCTCAGGAACTACTGGTCCAAACTGAAAAATTCTTTTTGCGTTGGATAGCCCTTTGTTCGTGGAGTACTATAGACTATATATCATCACGCTATACCCTATAGGAGCGGAGCAGTAATGGCTAATCTCAGGAACTACCGGTCCAAACTGAAAAATTCTTTTTGCGTTGGATAGCCCTTTGTTCGTGGAGTGCTATAGGCTATATATCATCACGCTATACCCAATAGGAGCGGAGCAGTAATGGCTAATCTCAGGAACTACCGGTCCAAACTTAAAAATTCTTTTTGTGATGGATAGCCCTTTATTTGTGGAGCGCTATAGGCTATATATCATCACGCTATGACCAATAGGAGCGGAGCAGTAATGAAACATGTTGCAAAAACGGGGAAAAATTATTAGTTTTGAGAGCTTCCGTTGCGTGCGCTCCGTAAACGGTTAAAGTTATGCAACAATGATGTATGACGGGATTGTTCCTCTTAAAAGTTCTAAAAATATATATTATAAAAACAAAGTCCCCCGCTGCATCTGTCTGCCTGAACGTGTTAAACTCAAAACTACCCAACGTATTAAGATGAAATTTGGTATGGAAACAGTTTGAGACCCTGGGAAGAACAAAGGCTCCCGGGAAACTACTACTTTTATAACGGAAAACTTTAGCCTGAAAAACTTTATAACGCGGGCGGAGCCGCGGGCAAAAGCTAGTATATATATATAAAACCAAATAGGGATTCATTTATATATATAAATGAATCCCTATTTTTTTTTGTTGTGTTTGTTATTGCCAGGAGAAGTTTCTTATGAAAGAAAAAATTCAAAAAATTGCGCCGAAAATTAGAAAATTTAAGATAACTTAACGAAATTACTTTTACGAATTAATTTTATATGACTGTCAATTGTTTGAAATAACTGTCAGCGATTGACAGAATGCGCGCTGCAAATTCATGATTAGGACGGGACAACGTATGTCTGGTCAACTAGTTTTAGTATAAATATATCACTGACCTTAATGTAACTATAACGCGTCACTTAAACGGCTGTTAAAAATAAGTGCTTTGTATTTTGTAATTTTTATTTAATCTTATGTAATAACAAATTACGTAAACACTTAATTTGTTTTTCAAGGGCATAAATTACGTAAACACGTAATAGTACCTACACAAAGACTCGTAACTATACAAAAAATCGATCTCAAGTACCCTTGCAAATGTTTTCTAGCCACCTTCTCGACGTTTTAAGGTTAGAATAATTTATATATTTTATTATGTGCTAAGTGCAAAAGCGGTGAGTCAGAGAAAATTTATCTCGAGATAATCGAAGTTTTATAAATTATCTTATAGTTTTATATGAAACTGAGATAGAGAAAACTCTTTAAGGTTTTTTAACAAGTTCTAAATAAGATACCGTTATTTAGGTAAGTTCATTGGATGGGTTCTTTAAGCTATCCGACGCCATAAAAATCAAGATCCTGATTATTTTCTTTTGAGATACCGATTACCTTTTGAGCTTAGCACGGCAGCATTGGTCTGCCAACTAAGATATGTGGCACCCCCTGTAGAGCCTGGCGTTCCGGACAATCGAAAAGACGTTAGGCACGAGGAACGTAAGGTTCTGGATTTGAATAAATTAAATATTTGTTATTCTTCGATTAAAGAACACGCGTGAGTTGTCTTTGGTTGCAATTTGTAATGTTTTTGATATGACAAACTCGATCCATCGAGCCGTACGGTTATACGCTGTTATGAAAAGTAGCCACTAGCCATACAGGTATTTTAAAATACTTAATACAAAGTTTAAACTATACTAACTTATTTTGGAAAGTCTGATAATTTCGTCGAAGTTTTCCTGCGCATAAAATATAAAATGCAATTTTGTTTAAATAAAATAAAAAATAAAACACTTTATTTATCACGTAGGCGAACAAAGTTGCACTTATGATACGTCAAAACAAAGCATAAGAATAATTATTATTTATTCTAAACAACTATTAAAATTACTTATATAATATATATAGTTTGGTTCGTTTGTATTACATTGTTTTGTATAAAACTATTTTATCGGAAACTTATAGTATATTTGCTACTCATATGCATATGACATAGATGAATCTAGACAAATAACACAGTGTCTTACTTATTAAAATTTCGCAAAGCTATGCTTAGTTAACACAAAATTTACTCGATCAGCTGTAAGACAAAACCCACCATCTTGCCTCTTAACAAGGTTTAAACTAGAAAATCGGTGATGTTTTTGACAGATATTTAAGCTATTCCTAATCACCTCTAAGAACGCTAAAACAAGTTTATAAGTAAGAGTTATTATATTTTAGTAATGAACATAATTTTTCCTGCCTTGATGACTTAGTTGTATTGTAATGTTTGGAGTGCTGAGGTCTCGGGTTCGATCCCCAGGATGGACGGACACTCGGCTAGTGGGTGTACCAGTTGCGCCTCTGTCCACCCCTTAGGGGATAAACTTCAACTTACGATTTTCTGTGTTAGGACATGTTGGGCCTGAATTATTAGGATAGCTTAGCATAATTAAAGAATTCAGATCTGTTTCGGCTCCTTTTTAACCGAATTCAAAAAGGAGGTTATAATTTAATTATAGTACAGTAAATGGGCAAGCTATAACGAATAAGTATAATATACAAAAAATAAGACTAGTGAGTGCCATGAGCATTCACGGACGCGATAATTATGCCGGCCCACTTAATTGCTTCTTCACACTTTACGAGGGTACAACCAGACACTAATAAAACGGACAAAATTACAGTAATTAGGTGTCTTAAAAACATCGCAGGGAAATCCTTTTAATTGGGAATTAAATCATTTTTCTAGTGTTTTGTATTCATTATCATATATGAAATAAGTAAAAATTCTTGAAAATTCCGCAACGTCCAAATAATAATACACATGCAACTAAATAATATTTGTAAATGTCGTAAATTTTTCATAATTTAAATATCGGGACCAGCAGTTAAATGTAAAAAAAAATATGTCGGTATTGGTTGATAAAAAAAAACAAATGTCATACCTTAATCCCTGAAGGGGGTAAACAAAGGTGCAATCAGGTCTTTTTATCATAATATGTTCTATTCTATTAAGTAATAGGGCGCGAGCCTATCGCCATATCGGGCACAAATTTTAACCTTCATGGTGGTACTGAACAGAAAAACTGGTCACTGTTGGACCCGGGATTCGAATCCGTAACCTCAGGGTGACGTACCCACGCAAATACTCACAAATACAGTAAAAGAGCAGATAAGATACAAGCAAAACACGAGCTTATTACTTTCATTTCTAATGCCTAAATTGAAAATCTCTAAACACTTTAAAGCTAAAACCATCTGACTCTTATCGCTGCAGATTCAGATCTGGTAGTACTGACAGGGCACTTTATCTCGTTTACAATTAGAGTGCAGTACAAACAACTTCCATTATCTATGCAAGTGATGCTAACATGTGGACTCACGAGGATTTTCAATTTGCGCCGTCTCGGACGCAGCGCTGTATGCTTGTATATACTTTATTTCTTGTTTCAAATGTAAGTTCTTTGATGTTTTTGGGAAATCTATACTAGTATATTACCTTAGGTTTTGAAACTTATATCTGTGCTGCATTAGGCTGTGGAATGATTTGCCAGCATATGGTGCCCACCTTCCTATAACTGGGGTTCTTCAAGCGGCGCTCCGCTTCACGCTTGAAGCAGTTATGCAGGCCGGCATGACTGTGACGACCGTCTGGGGATGCTTGTATCTTTTGCCGTTCGGCATGTTCTTTAGGTCTCACTTCGCTTAACATTAGGTGCAGTGAGACCAATTTTCCAAGTTTTAGTAGTGGGGGACAAAGGGGGGGGGGTAAAAATAAAACAACAAAAATGTGCATGGAATGATATTCATATTCATTTGGAAAATATAACAGACGATTGTCAGTCTTAATGTCTTACAATGAATTGTTAGTTTAACAATCTTTTTTCGGGGTTTTTGAACCCCTCCCGCCTACGTCCATGCATTTAAAAGTCCAAGACATTGCACTTGACAGTTATTTTTCAATGAGAGTCTGATCGAGTTGGCCTAGGTCCTGCCAAACATACGCTTGATAAGATTATCATAATTAGTTATTGATAATCCCTCATCATACGCCTTTTAAATTTTTTGGATCAAATATGTATTTGGGTAATGTTTTTTAATTATAACGCAATTAACGTTATCAATTAAATAATCTTCAGGATTACAAAATATGTTTTTTTGTGCTACATTAATTCACAAACCGCATTAAAAGTACGTGAGTGCTAACTTCTTACCCCCTTATTCATAGACGTTATTTATCTAAGGACGGAGCATTGCTATGAAAAGTCTGGTTCTCAGCTTTGTTTATCTGATAGCCAATTAGATTCAATTTGTATCTCAATATTAGCCAATCACAACAGCCCTATGTCTACGCAATGCGAAGGCTGTCATGCCGTCAGCACTGAGAAAGAGACTTGTTATCACAGCAAAGATAGAGCTTAGATAAATAACGTCTATGAATACGGGGGTTAATCTTTTCAAAAGATCCAATAGTAAATACATCTTTGTGATACAGCAAAGGTAACTTATATACAGCCAAAATAAAAAAAAAAAACACGTGTTTTAGCACTTTCTAATCTCCGAAGACCCATCAAATGATTCCCTTGCCGGTTGGTGTGCGGCGCGGGCCGGTCGCACGGCAGTCGCGATGTATCGCCCAATAGAGCAGTAAATCGTGCGATATCTCCAGATCGTGATAGATCTAACTAGAAGTTCACTTCCAATACGGTCGGAATTTATTTCGACCAAATAATTTCTATAGGTTATTTAATTTGAAGCTATTACCTTTACTGGATTGTATTGTATATGTTTAATTGTTCTAGAAAATAATCCAAAAATCTAAATGTGCGATTATTAAAATACTATAGCCTTATTTTTTACAGCAATAAAATACAGTAGAACCCGTTTAATACGATCACGCTTAATACGATTTCTCGCATAATACGCCATTTTGCATCAGTCCCTGCAACTTGAGACATGTTTTCATACATTCTTTAACGCATAATACGATTCATCATCCCGTTTAATACGCTCTAACGCCAACACATATTACCTCTGCGGTAGCGGCCAGCGGACTGACTGAACTGCGGCGAACTACGAAAGTTAAATTACGTTGAAAATCTTGTAATTGCTAACGCCTCAAAATCTTTTTGTCAAACTAAAATAAGTGATTATTTTAAATAACGTGGTAGATACACGGCATTTTATATAACGTACATAATTTTTAAATGTACAATTCAATACCTAATATTAATACATACGTATATAGTTGATCCGTTTTTTATTTCCCTATATCCCGCATAATACGCTTTCCCGCTTAAGACACGTTTTTGGTTGAGTCCCTGTGAAATCGTCTTAAACGGGTTTTACTGTAATACAATTTTCGCGTTTTTTACTCATTCTAATATAGTTTTATTTTTTGTGATATTTGTGTCATTTATTTTGTGATGTTACTTTTATTGACTTTAAGTTATTCCAAAGAAGGTAACAAAAAGCATAAATTCAGATGATTCTAATTCAAGAAAAGAATTTGACTGATATTTTTTAAACAAACAAAGGAACAAATGACAATTCTCCCGATAGGAACACACGCTGTTCCGTCGAATGCGCGTGAGCACAACACCCGCGGTCACACGACAGCGCCGGCTAATTTGTTAGCGCGCCTTACCATACAAAACCAATGAGAATACACTAGAGAGTGTGACGGAGTCTAACTAAATGTATTATATTGTAAATGTATGGGTTAGGTAAAAGATTCATGAATTTTGGTGGTAAGAGTTAAAAAAGAAAAAAGAAAATGTCTATGACTTTAATATTGTGGTAACAATTATTTATACCAGCTTTGTATATTAACTTGTGTCATTCATGGGAATAGGCATTTTCTTAAGTAATATTTATATATATAATTCTACGACACAAGTCTGTATTTGGTTTGCGAAATTCGATTTTTTTTAAAGAAATTCGAAAACCCGAGCACCTTTTTTCGTCTCTTGTGTGCGAATAAACATTAATTTTCATTGCAATACTCGGCTCATTGAACTATATTAAGTTAACATTTTTATTTTCGTGTTAAGACAAGGCAATGTCTAGAATGGAGACACCTCAAACAAATTCAGGTTGACGCCTTGGAATCTGAGCTTCGTATGGTTTATAAGAAAAGAGACCAACTAAAGGTCCTTCCATCTGTAGCCATTAATTAAAATCGGCGACGTATTGTCATGCCCAAAGTGTGCTTGTACTTTCATAAATAAAATTTTCTACATAAGAGCGTATCAAAGGGACGAAGTACGGTTAGAGGATACCCAGTCTTATAATAATAATAATAATATCAGCCCTGTATTATATACTTGCCCACTGCTGAGCACGGGCCTCCTCTACTACTGAGAGGGATTAGCCCTTAGTCCACCACGCTGGCCTAGTGCGGATTGGTAGACGTCACACACCTTCGAAATTCCTATAGAGAACTTCTCAGATGTGCAGGTTTCCTCACGATGTTTTCCTTCACCGCTAAAGCGAACGATAGATTCACAAAGAATACACATGATTTTTTTAGAAAAGTCAGTGGTGTGTGCCCATGGGATTTGAACCTGCGGACATTCCTCTCGGCAGTCCGTTCCACACCCAACTAGGCTATCGCCGCTTGTACCCAGTCTTAATTCGAATTAAATACGCCTGTCCAGGTTTTACAGTCGCCGTGGTCAAAATCGGCTAGGAAGACATCATTGTTACATCGTTTTATTCAAAATTTTTAATTAGCCACCCTTTGCAATACTATATATAAAATTCTTATAGAGGCTACTCGTATTTATACTTTTTTCGATGTTAAATTAAAATTCCATAAGCAATATCAGCCATGTATTATACTATCCCTCTGCTGGACACGAGTCTCCTCTACTGCTGAGAGGGATTAGGCAGAAACTAGTGAAAGTAAAAAAGCTTATCCCAGTCATCCGTGTCTTTCCACTTTATTGAGTATTATGATAATATATCGCATCTATCATGAAATAGCCGACAAGTTAATAGACCATAGCGAGGTGATAGATCTGCGTCTTACTTTAAGTTGCCGAATTATCGTAATCCTTTACACTTATACAAACGGAAATAGCATTCTTTTAGCTAGTGACGTGGGTTTTAGCCGTTCGAACCAAAAAACGCATGTGGTGATAGTAATAAACGAAGGAATTTTTAAGAAATTATTGGCACGCATTCCTCTCCTCCCTAGCTACTAGTAAATGAATATGGACAAAAGTAAAAACAAATAAAGATTTTTTTTCATATATTTTCCACCTTAAAAGTAACGCCGGTTATACCCCAAACTACGTTACGCCACTGCAATTCCCCGAGTACAATGCTCAACTGATAATTGATGCCCTAATCGTTGATTTCATCCTCTCACAGTGACAGTTCTGAATCGAGGTTCGTAAATCGTAACGCATTAGTGAGTTTCATCATGGTCGCTTTATTTTCAAAGCAAGCGCCTAAAGCGGTCACCCAAAATTACGGTGTGTTTGCACAAGCAGACCCTAACAAACGAGATAGGTCTACAAAAAGTACACACATAAATAGAAACCAACTCACAAAAAATTATTAGTTCATATCGAAATAAAATTTTGTCCTTAATTGTAAAATGTACTTAGATATAGTCACGTTGATTTTTCAGATGACAATCATCAGTCCCCCTCGTGACCATAAAGACCGCAGTTTTCAGAAGAAAATTATAGGTAATATAAAAGACCGCGATTATATCCGAAAAAAATGGTCTATTTTGATTTCTAACATTCGCGTAAACGTAATAAATTATTATCAATTATTTTATGTAGAATTTAAATATCTTTTTGTTCAACTAGTCTAATGGCATAAACATCCTGGACAGTTTTCTTTATGTGAAAATAAAAACCTGCTTATTATAGTGAAAGTTGTATAACTTACTCGAATTTGAGGAGCATGTAACATTTGTCCAATTTAAATGATCTAACGTCAAAAATATAGTAATATACTTCTTATCTTATCTCTTCTTATCTATCTCCATAATTATGATGGAGGAAAGCAACAACTGATAGAAGAAAATTTTTTAGTTTTAACAAAGCGGATTATACCGAATTAAATAAGCAAAAATAAAAATGTCGTCACCTAAAGAAATCGTTGACAGTAACTAATGCTTGGAAATTAGCTTATCCTAATTAATCCGTCTTTTTCTGCTCAATTGCATATTTAAATAAGTTTCGCATCGATCACGCAACAAACAAGTCAACAGAGCATAGCATTGTGATTAACGATTAGATTTGTTCCTATAATAGGTGATTTAGATGCCGTATTATCATAATCCTTTATACCTTACATTTACCTGGTGTTATAGATAGATCTGCCTTTTTTTTTACACGTATCCCATTCAAATGTCGCGCAACATATTCTGCCGTGCTAAGCTAAAAGCGGTATGACAGTAAAACCTTATTTCGAGATTATCGAAGTTTTGTAAATATAGTTTTGTATGTAAAACTGAGATAGAGACACTCTTGCAAAGTTTTTTTTAACAAGTTCTAAACAAGATATCGTTATTTAGGTATGTATGGATGGGTATTTCTTTAAGCTATCTGACGACATATTTTTTTTTGAGATACCGCTTTTGAGTTTAGCTCGGCAGTATTATGTTTCAAGCAAGTGATTTGGTTACATCATGCGGGATTTGACGTTAATTGTCATGTCAAATCGTACTGAAGAAAAATCTATGCAATTTTTTTCCCAACCTCGTATTCGAACTAAGAAAGTCCATAAATATATGCTACTATTGAACCGAAGAAGCATCATCAAATCGGTAAACGACTAACAGCCGTTTTCAATAAATGATCCCAATCTCAATCCGATTCCCAGAATAAACCAAATCTCCATCGATTCTGGGAATGAACCAATCAAAATAACTCATTTGTGAACATGACGTCATGAGCTAGAAATCAATGTGATAAAAAGGCAAATCCAGTTTGACCTAATTTATGTACGTCGTTTTAGACTGACCATCACTTTAGTGATTAGATCCGTGTCAAAAAATATTGACTGTGATTGAAATCAAGGGACACGAGGCGACGAAGATCATAATCATGAAGTAGATAATAATATAAAAAAATATCAGCCCTGTATTATATATTTGCCCACTGCTGAGCACGGGCCTCCTCTACTACTGAGAGGGATTAGGCCTTAGTCCACCAGGCTGGCCTAGTGCGGATTGGTAGACTTCACACACCTTCGAAATTCCTATAGAGAACTTCTCAGATGTGCAGGTTTCCTCACGATGTTTTCCTTCACCGTTAAACCGAACGATAAATTCATAAAGAATACACACATGATTTTTAGAAACGTCAGAGGAGTGTGCCCTTGGGATGTGAACCTGCGGACATTCGTCTTAGCAGTCCGTTCCACACCCAACTAGGCTATCGCCGCATAATATTATGATTTCTTACAATCTTAGGTGTTTTATTATTTTAATCGGGAGGATGTGATAATTATCGCAATATTATTTTGTTCACGTAGGTTTTACTTCTGAATTTAGCACACCAAAATATTTTTTTCAAAAACGTCAATCGTACGTCTTTTACGCATATAATCCGCGATTATTGGAAAAACCGTCTGAAAAAAAAGATAAATAATAAATGGATTATGCGCTAAGATTGCTTATGATAATCAATTGTTAATTACAATTATTGTGTATTAAAAATGAACTGAAACGTCACGGTGAATAATTTATTGTCTTTTGAACACTGATGATCATGCAGCCTGATCATGCATCTCTTACGTGCCGTCATCCATGACCGTTTAGTTGCATTGGTTGCAAATGACACCCAAACTACGTGCTCGCAGTTTTACAAATATAAATAAATAAAAAAATGCTTTATTCATCTCGTAGGCGAATATAGTTGCACTCATGATAAGTTAAGGTATATGAGTATATCTAATTATTACTCAAATAAAGTTGCTTATTCCTTATACTTTTCCATTATGCAGTTTTCATTACCTACATCGGATATAATTAATTAACTTAGGGCCCTTATTCCCCATGACAGTGTAGACTCGAAACACAACAGTTACCATGTCTTCGTGAAATAAACGTGGAATGAGAGACGAGATGACGAGATGAGCTTGCCGTTCGCCTGATGGTAAGCGATACGACAGCCCATAAATAATAGAAACACCACCCAACAGCTTGAGTTACAAAGTATTCTTGGATATTCCACTGCGCTCGCCATCCTGAGACATGAGATGGTAAGTCTTATTATGTTCAGTAGTTACACTGGCTACAATGTCCTTCAAACCGGGACATAACAGTGACTATACACTGTTGTTTGGCGGCAGGGATAGACATTGCGGTGGTACCTACCCAAGCGGATTCTCACAAATAAGAGACCTACCACCAGTGCCGGCGTGAGTGCGGATGCAAAGGACTTCGTTTTGTTATTAATATTTATGTTAAAAACCGTTCTCAGTTAAACTCTAAAAAAGAAAGAATATTTAATTTATAATATTTTTTATAAAAATATTTCATCGATTAGTTATAGGTGTTTCAATAAATAATGTTTGGATCACCGTTTAGTTCTTTTTTCGGCGTAAAGTTGTAGTAAATGCAAAAAATACGACATTTTCTCTAAAATAGCAAAGAACGTCTTCACTGTACTCAGGCTGAAGTGAGAAAAATTAATTGTGTATGTATCGAGTCCGCCATGAACTATGATAATTCATGTCACGGTGTATTAATGTCTAGGAAATGTTTAATCGTGTAATAATTATTAACTACATAATTACTATCACGTTGTTGTCCCACAGGTAGATACAATTAATGCAAACGATTATAAAATAATTAAGTATAATAAAAAATAAATATCCGCTTTGACACGAGAGGATATAAAATATACAATTATTTATTACTAGCTTCCGCCCGCAGCTTCGCGACCTTATATATATACAAAATAATCCTTATAGCATGATTCAGTATTCACGCATGATGGCTTATTATTAGCGTATTTCATGTATAACTTTGGTGTTTCTATACCGATTTCTATGATTCTTTTTTATGGAATATTTAATAATGTTAACTTTTTTAATTAGGGATGACTGAGAGTGGTAGGTATAAACGTAAGAGTAGACAAATATAATAAGAAAGCTTCGAACTGCTAAGCTATCGGGAGTTACACGTGTTATTGTGAGTCAACCATAAAAGATAGACATATTGTTGTAGAACCTCTTGTTCTAATATAATTTAAAAATTAAAAACATAGATGTCTTATGTCAACTCATGTAAAACAAGTGCTCAATGATAAAAAAACATTCTCTGAATTTATCCGTATTTTTCATTTCACGTATAGTATTTCATTATTTTTACTACAAATCGTTATCAGCACGAAGTTATCGTATTTAGAAGAAGATAATAATGGCAGGACCTGTAGGAATATTGAATGGAATTACTATGTTAAAAAATCGTGAAGGATATGCAATTTGGAAATTTAAAATGAGAATGTTGTTGATCCATGAAGAGTTGTGGAGTACTGTAAGTGGCTATGCTGACGATGACAAAACGCCTCGATTTGTAGTAAAAATAATGAAATACTATACGTGAAATGAAAAATACGGATAAATTCAGAGAATGTTTTTTATCATTGAGCACTTGTTTTACACGAGTTGACATGAGACATTTATGTTTTTAATTTTTAAATTATATTCGAACAAGAGGTTCTACAACATATCCTCCCTTAATAAATTAAAAACATAAAATAACAACATAGTAAAATACAGTTTCTTATAAAACTAATACATAACTATGTATTAACTCATACCTATGCCTTTCATGGATTTGATATGCTTTATTGGACCCAATGGCTTTGTCAACAAATCTGCAGGTAGCTCATCTGTAGGCATATACATTAATTCTACAACCTTGTCATTAACTTTTTCCTAACAAAATGAAACTTTACATCAATGTGCTTAGTCCTATTGTGATGGACTGGATTCAATGCAAGTTTTTGCGCACTTTGACTATCAGAGAAAATAACAACATTTGGTGATCTACCAGTTACTTCAGTGACAAAACGTTTTATAAAACAAGCTTCTTTAGTGGCTGAAGTTAAAGCCATGTATTCGGCTTCTGCCGAAGATAAAGCAATAGTAGGCTGCTTCCGTGATTCCCAAGATATTGGACCACATGCGAACTCGAAATAAAATCCAGTGTATGAACGTCGATCAACTGGACAATTTGCCCAATCTGCATCTGCATAAGCTTGTAGTTTAAAATCTTCCACTTTCCTATAAGTTATACCAACATCTTTAGTGGCACTCAAATAGCGAAGACACCGCTTAGCAGCACGCCAGTGACTCTGATCGTTGTTTGTATTAAATTGGCTCAAATAACTTACTGTATAAGCTATATCTGGTCTCGTGTTAACAGCCAAAAACATGAGAGATCCAATTAGAGCTTGATATGAATCATTAGACTCACCTGTACCAGGTTCTAATTTCTTTAATGCAAGTGGTGTTGAAATACCTTTGCAATCTTGCATATCATATTTCTTCAACAACTTTTCTATATATGTTCTTTGATATAATTTTATAGAATTTTCTTGCGAACATATATTTATTCCCGTAAAGAAATTAATTATACCTAAATCTTTTGTTGTAAAATATTTTCCAAAATCACATTTGAACTTCTCAAACGTCACATTGTCTTTATAAATAACAACAATGTCATCTACATAAACTGCCAGTATTAAAAAGTTTTTATTCGAAATCTTTTTGGTAAAAACACAAGGTTCAGAAGGAGTTTGAATAAATCCAATAGCCAACAAAGTTTGTTTTAACTTTGTATTCCAGGCTCTTGGTGCCTGTTTCAGACCATACAAAGATTTTCTTAATAAACAGACTTTATTCTCATCACCTCTACGAACAAAACCTTCAGGTTGTGTCATATATACTTCCTCTTCCAAGTCACCATTTAAGAAAGCTGTGTCGACATCCATATGCCGAACTTTGTACCCTTCCTGCACTGCTAAAGCTAGTAGGGTTCGCAGTGATGAGTTGCGTATAACCGGTGAAAAGGTTTCATGGTAATCTACACCTTCTATTTGTGTGAATCCCTTGGCAACTAATCTAGCCTTGTACTTCACTACGTTACCATCAGCATCTCGTTTTAGCTTATAAACCCATTTACATGGAATGCAGGATTTATGACTTGGTTTATTTACCAAAATCCAAGTTTCCTTTTTTAATAAGGAATTATATTCTTCCTTCATTGAAGAGATCCAATTATCTTTGTCGTCCCTAGATATTGCATCATGAAACGTTTTCGGATCATCATTCAGAATATCATCGACAAGAGCACTATATGAAAAATAATCTGGAGGCTTACGTTCTCGTTGAGGATATCTTGACTCAGACCCACCATAATGTTCATCATTAGTACCACTTGATGGCAATGAAGATGAATGATCTAAATCACCTGAGTTGTCATCAATATCATCAACAGCATCCACAAAGTCATTTTGCTCTTCCGGCAACAAAGATGGATTTGCATCAGATGATGAAATCTGCGATAATAAATTAATAACATTGGGATTAAAACTAAGGTTTAAATTATTATTTAGATTGTTCTGTTCGTTTACCACAAAATATAGCGTACATTGTTAATTCAGAGCTTTCAAAGTTTCAGCTTTGGCATAAGCGTCTTGGACATCTGTGCCGTATTGGTATGGACCTACTCAGAAAGGGTCTTGCTGTCGGTGTGAAGTACGTAGAAGTTGACAAAGAACCATGTATACCTTGTATTGAAGGTAAGCAAGCTAGGAAGCCCTTCAAGAGGCTGAAGTATAAGAGAGCTACATCAGCACTGGAATTAGTTCATACAGATGTTTGTGGACCGATGTCAACTACTTCATTCAAAGGCAATAAATATTTTATTATTTTTGTAGATGATTATACGCGTTTTATATTTGTTTATTGTATGAATTCTAAGACAGAAGTCATGTCAAAGTTTCTTACATTTCAATCACTTGTTGAGAGACAGACTGGTGCGAAAATTAAAATACTGAGATCGGATAATGGTACTGAGTATGTCAATAAAGAGATGGCGGCCTACTTAGATTCTCAAGGAATCCAACACCAAACAACGGTTCCATATAGCCCTCAACAAAATGGTGTTAGTGAACGTTGTAATCGCAGTATTATAGAAAAGGCCCGTGCTTTGCTGTCACATGGTTCGCTTTCTAAGGCATATTGGCAGGATGCAGTAGAAACTAGTGTTTATTTAAAAAACCGGTCTCCTCATCGCGCAATTGAAGGTAAAACACCATTCGAAATGTGGTATGGGAGCAAACCTGACCTATCTCATTTAAAGGTTTTTGGATGTAGATGTTTAGTTCATGTACCGTCATGTCATAGAACTAAGTTAGACATGAAAGCAACGGAACACATCTTTGTTGGATATTCAGATGATCCAAGAAGTTATTATTTCCGTAACGTGGAAACGCCACGAAGTTTAATTAAGTCAAGGGATGTTACATTTTTCGAAAATAATTTTACAGGACTGAAAGAGATGCCTGAAAATAATTTAAACCTTAGTTTTAATCCCAATGTTATTAATTTGTTATCTCAGATTTCATCATCTGATGCAAATCCATCTTTGTTGCCGGAAGAGCAAAATGACTTTGTGGATGCTGTTGATGATATTGATGATAACTCAGGTGATTTAGATCATTCATCTTCATTGTCATCAAGTGGTACTAATGATGAACCCTATGGTGGGTCTGAGTCAAGATATCCTCAACGAGAACGTAAGCCTCCAGATTATTTTTCATATAGTGCTCTTGTCGATGATATTCTGAATGATGATCCGAAAACGTTTCATGATGCAAT
Source organism: Manduca sexta (assembly GCF_014839805.1). Lineage (NCBI taxonomy): Eukaryota > Metazoa > Arthropoda > Insecta > Lepidoptera > Sphingidae > Manduca > Manduca sexta. The sequence goes on from NC_051122.1 coordinate 9,384,630, forward strand.
ATCTAGGGACGACAAAGATAATTGGATCTCTTCAATGAAGGAAGAATATAATTCCTTATTAAAAAAGGAAACTTGGATTTTGGTAAATAAACCAAGTCATAAATCCTGCATTCCATGTAAATGGGTTTATAAGCTAAAACGAGATGCTGATGGTAACGTAGTGAAGTACAAGGCTAGATTAGTTGCCAAGGGATTCACACAAATAGAAGGTGTAGATTACCATGAAACTTTTTCACCGGTTATACGCAACTCATCACTGCGAACCCTACTAGCTTTAGCAGTGCAGGAAGGGTACAAAGTTCGGCATATGGATGTCGACACAGCTTTCTTAAATGGTGACTTGGAAGAGGAAGTATATATGACACAACCTGAAGGTTTTGTTCGTAGAGGTGATGAGAATAAAGTCTGTTTATTAAGAAAATCTTTGTATGGTCTGAAACAGGCACCAAGAGCCTGGAATTCAAAGTTAAAACAAACTTTGTTGGCTATTGGATTTATTCAAACTCCTTCTGAACCTTGTGTTTTTACCAAAAGATTTCGAATAAAAACTGTTTAATACTGGCAGTTTATGTAGATGACATTGTTGTTATTTATAAAGACAATGTGACGTTTGAGAAGTTTAAATGTGATTTTGGAAAATATTTTACAACAAAAGATTTAGGTATAATTAGTTTCTTTACGGGAATAAATATATGTTCGCAAGAAAATTCTATAAAATTATATCAAAGAACATATATAGAAAAGTTGTTGAAGAAATATGATATGCAAGATTGCAAAGGTATTTCAACACCACTTGCATTAAAGAAATTAGAACCTGGTACAGGTGAGTCTAATGATTCATATCAAGCTCTAATTGGATCTCTCATGTTTTTGGCTGTTAACACGAGACCAGATATAGCTTATACAGTAAGTTATTTGAGCCAATTTAATACAAACAACGATCAGAGTCACTGGCGTGCTGCTAAGCGGTGTCTTCGCTATTTGAGTGCCACTAAAGATGTTGGTATAACTTATAGGAAAGTGGAAGATTTTAAACTACAAGCTTATGCAGATGCAGATTGGGCAAATTGTTCAGTTGATCGACGTTCATACACTGGATTTTATTTCGAGTTCGCATGTGGTCCAATATCTTGGGAATCACGGAAGCAGCCTACTATTGCTTTATCTTCGGCAGAAGCCGAATACATGGCTTTAAGTTCAGCCACTAAAGAAGCTTGTTTTATAAAACGTTTTGTCACTGAAGTAACTGGTAGATCACCAAATGTTGTTATTTTCTCTGATAGTCAAAGTGCGCAAAAACTTGCATTGAATCCAGTCCATCACAATAGGACTAAGCACATTGATGTAAAGTTTCATTTTGTTAGGGAAAAAGTTAATGACAAGGTTATAGAATTAATGTATATGCCTACAGATGAGCTACCTGCAGATTTGTTGACAAAGCCATTGGGTCCAATAAAGCATGTAAAATGCATGAAAGGCATGGGTATGAGTTAATATATAGTTATATATTAGTTTTATAAGAAACTGTATTTTACTATATTGTTATTTTATGTTTTTAATTTATTAAGGGAGGATATGTTGTAGAACCTCTTGTTCTAATATAATTTAAAAATTAAAAACATAGATGTCTTGTGTCAACTCGTGTAAAACAAGTGCTCAATGATAAAAAACATTCTCTGAATTTATCCGTATTTTTCATTTCACGTATAGTATTTCAATATTTTTACTACAAATCAATATTTATTGCCTTTGAATGAAGTAGTGGACATCGGTCCACAAACATCTGTATGAACTAATTCCAGTGCTGATGTAGCTCTCTTATATTTCAGCCTCTTGAAGGGCTTCCTAGCTTGCTTACCTTCAATACAAGGTATACATGGTTCTTTGTCAACTTCTACGTACTTCACACCGACAGCAAGACCCTTTCTGAGTAGGTCCATACCAATACGGCAGAGATGTCCAAGACGCTTATGCCAAAGCTGAAACTTTGAAAGCTCTGAATTAACAATGTACGCTATATTTTGTGGTAAACGAACAGAACAATCTAAATGAACCAGTCCACCACTATAAGAACCATGAAAAGCAGCATTATTTAAATAAGATACATCATCAGTTTTATAAAAATTACAACCATTTTTATCAAAAATTACTAAAAAACCTTTTTCAACAACCTGCTTTACTGATAGCAAATTGCAGTTTAGGCGTGGAACATGTACGACGTCAGATATTCTGCAGACTCCATTATTTGTATCAATGGATACATCACCAACGCCTATAGCTGCCAACTTCTCTCCATTTGCCACAGTAATTGTACCTCCATCTATAGGACGATAGTTGATAAACCAATCTGCACGGGGAGTCATATGAACTGTTGCACCTGAATCCACAATCCATCTGTTAAAGTCTTTACTTTCTAGTGCAGATAAAGACATTTCAGTGATAACTTGCTTCGAATTCGTTACCCGTTCTTCCTCATTATTCACAACAAGACCCGTTTCACGTTTTGCTTCCTTTTTATTATAAACAAAACTTGGTTTATCCTTTTTAAGAGGACAGTTGGGAGACTTATGCCCTGGTTTTCTGCATTTATAGCATATTATACCCTTCTTATGCAATGAGCGCAGTGCTGGTACATCACGTTCAGTTTCTCTACTCATTTCGCTCAATAGTTTAGTTTTCACCATTTCGCTAGTGACTTCTATATTACTATGCTCTAGAGCCATTATCAGGGGCTCATATCGTGATGTAAGACCACCTAGAATGATTGCAGCAAGCGAACTATCTTCAATTTTCTTACCAATATCGGCTAGGTCCTGCGCGGTCGTTGTTATAGCTATTATATAGGATTCTAAATCTGCAAAATCTGATAAAGTATACCTATATAACTTCCGCTCTAGTGCTAACTTTCGGCCTAAGCTTTTATCTTCAAATGCTGTTTGCAAAGCATCCCACGCCATTTTCGCCGTTGTAGATGTTCTGACATGCGTGATAGCACCACCGTCAACCGTTAGGCATATTTTTGAAAGAGCCTTTTGGTCATTACGGAAACGTACCTCAGGAGGCGTTTTGTCATCGTCAGCATAGCCACTTACAGTACTCCACAACTCTTCATGCATCAACAACATTCTCATTTTAAATTTCCAAATTGCATATCCTTCACGATTTCTTAACATAGTAATTCCATTCAATATTCCTACAGGTCCTGCCATCATTATCTTCTTCTAAATAAGATAAGCTCGTGCTGATAACGATTTGTAGTAAAAATAATGAAATACTATACGTGAAATGAAAAATACGGATAAATTCAGAGAATGTTTTTTTATCATTGAGCACTTGTTTTACACGAGTTGACATAAGACATTTATGTTTTAATTTTTAAATTATATTCGAACAAGAGGTTCTACAACATATCCTCCCTTAATAAATTAACAACATAGTAAAATATAGTTTCTTATAAAACTAATATATAACTATATATTAACTCATACCCATGCCTTTCATGCATTTGATATGCTTTATTGGACCCAATGGCTTTGTCAGCAAATCTGCAGGTAGCTCATCTGTAGGCATATACATTAATTCTACAAACTTGTCATTAACTTTTTCCCTAACAAAATGAAACTTTACATCAATGTGCTTAGTCCTATTGTGATGGACTGGATTCAATGCAAGTTTTTGCGCACTTTGACTATCAGAGAAAATAACAACATTTGGTGATCTACCAGTTACTTCAGTGACAAAACGTTTTATAAAACAAGCTTCTTTAGTGGCTGAACTTAAAGCCATGTATTCGGCTTCTGCCGAAGATAAAGTTTGTGGATGCTGTTGATGATATTGATGACAACTCAGGTGATTTAGATCATTCATCTTCATTGCCATCAAGTGGTACTAATGATGAACCTTATGGCGGGTCTGAGTCAAGATATCCTCAACGAGAACGTAAGCCTCCAGATTATTTTTCATATAGTGCTCTTGTCGATGATATTCTGAATGATGATCCGAAAACGTTTCATGATGCAATATCTAGAAATGACAAAGATAATTGGATCTTTTCAATGAAGGAAGAATATAATTCCTTATTAAAAAAGGAAACTTGGATTTTGGTAAATAAACCAAGTCATAAATCCTGCATTCCATGTAAATGGGTTTATAAGCTAAAACGAGATGCTGATGGTAACGTAGTGAAGTACAAGGCTAGATTAGTTGCCAAGGGATTCACACAAATAGAAGGTGTAGATTACCATGAAACCTTTTCACCGGTTATACGCAACTCATCACTGCGAACCCTACTAGCTTTAGCAGTGCAGGAAGGGTACAAAGTTCGGCATATGGATGTCGACACAGCTTTCTTAAATGGTGACTTGGAAGAGGAAGTATATATGACACAACCTGAAGGTTTTGTTCGTAAAGGTGATGAGAATAAAGTCTGTTTATTAAAAAAATCTTTGTATGGTCTGAAACAGGCACCAAGAGCCTGGAATACAAAGTTAAAACAAACTTTCTTGGCTATTGGATTTATTCAAACTCCTTCTGAACCTTGTGTTTTTACCAAAAAGATTTCGGATAAAAACTGTTTAATACTGGCAGTTTATGTAGATGACATTGTTGTTATTTATAAAGACAATGTGACGTTTGAGAAGTTTAAATGTGATTTTGGAAAATATTTTACAACAAAAGATTTAGGTATAATTAGTTTCTTTACGGGAATAAATATATGTTCGCAAGAAAATTCTATAAAATTATATCAAAGAACATATATAGAAAAGTTGTTGAAGAAATATGATATGGAAGATTGCAAAGGTATTTCAACACCACTTGCATTAAAGAAATTAGAACCTGGTACAGGTGAGTCTAATGATTCATATCAAGCTCTAATTGGATCTCTCATGTTTTTGGCTGTTAACACGAGACCAGATATAGCTTATACAGTAAGTTATTTGAGCCAATTTAATACAAACAACGATCAGAGTCACTGGCGTGCTGCTAAGCGGTGTCTTCGCTATTTGAGTGCCACTAAAGATGTTGGTATAACTTATAGGAAAGTGGAAGATTTTAAACTACAAGCTTATGCAGATGCAGATTGGGCAAATTGTCCAGTTGATCGACGTTCATACACTGGATTTTATTTCGAGTTCGCATGTGGTCCAATATCTTGGGAATCACGGAAGCAGCCCACTATTGCTTTATCTTCGGCAGAAGCCGAATACATGGCTTTAACTTCAGCCACTAAAGAGGCATGTTTTATAAAACGTTTTGTCACTGAAGTAACTGGTAAATCACCAAATGTTGTTATTTTCTCTGATAGTCAAAGTGCGCAAAAACTTGCATTGAATCCAGTCCATCACAATAGGACTAAGCACATTGATGTAAAGTTTCATTTTGTTAGGAAAAAGTTAATGACAAGGTTGTAGAATTAATGTATATGCCTACAGATGAGCTACCTGCAGATTTGTTGACAAAGCCATTGGGTCCAATAAAGCATGTAAAATGCATGAAAGGCATGGGTATGAGTTAATATATAGTTATATGTTAGTTTTATAAGAAACTGTATTTTACTGTATTGTTATTTTATGTTTTTAATTTATTAAGGGAGGATATGTTGTAGAACCTCTTGTTCTAATATAATTTAAAAATTAAAAACATAGATGTCTTATGTCAACTCATGTAAAACAAGTGCTCAATGATAAAAAAACATTCTCTGAATTTATCCGTATTTTTCATTTCACGTATAGTATTTCATTATTTTTACTACACATATGCTGTCGTGGGATATTTTTTACATAATTTTAAGGAGAACATTTCCGTCATACATGATTTCTGTGTAACTTTAACCATTAAGGTTGCACACGCGACGGAAGCTTAAAAATGGAGTAACTTCTCCCGCTTTCCCAACATTTCCCTTCACTGATCTGCTCCTATTAATTGTAGCGTGATGAAAAGTATACTATAACCAGCATAGGAGTATGAAAAATAATTGTACCAAGTTTCGTTAAAATCCGTCGAGTAGTTTTTGTTTCTATAACGGTTATACAGACAGACAGACAGACAGACAAAAATTTTACTAATTGCATTTTTGGCATCAGTATCGATCCCTAATCACCCCCTGATAGTTATTTTGGAAATATATTTCATGTACAGAATTGACCTCTCTACAGATTTATTATAAGTATAGAAGAAGAAGATAGATAGAAGATAAAGTTAAGACGTATCAAGCCAGTAACAGGGTTCTATTTTTAAAAATAAAAATAAATATGGCGTGCTAGTAATTATCAAAATAATTTAAATTTGCTTTATTGCGTCTTACTTTAATTTAAAGTGTTCTTTGTTTAAATATTGCGTCAGTTTCCAGATGACACACATTGTTTGTAACAATAATGATAGGAAAAAAAGAAAAAAAATTAAGCGACTCCCAAAAAAGGACAGGCACAATTTGTGTTAGATTTTTTTTCACCGCACAAAATGGCTTCCGTTTTGCAAAAATAGGTAATAGATATTTCTATTTATCTAAATGATAGTTATTGTTTGATATCCACAAATTTGAAACGTTTTATCGCACTCAAACAAATAAAGAAAGCCGTGTTGGTTGCACACCGATAAGATCTGAGAGAGCTCGGCAGCGAAGCATCCAAGTCAGGACATGAGATAAGAAAGGCTTGCCCTTGCGAGTTGATAGGGCGGTAACACGCAACAACCTGTGTTTCCCATACGATTTATGGTTTTTGGCCGTTTTTCGACGTTTCGAGCGGGGTTCGCGAAAGTTCAGCGCGATTAGGAATCTTCAGTTTTTTGTTTTTGCATTAGAGAGGCGATTAGCTTAAAAAAATTATGATTAGGAAGTCACTGTAATATAAAATTTTGAATTAATATTTTCAACAAATCTACACATAATTTTTCTTATAATATTTTTAGATTATAATCATATTTATAAAAAAGGTTTTCGCGAATAAAAGTATAAAATGTCTTATGTACAATTCCAGACTATCTCTATGCCAAACTTCATCCGCATCCGTTCAGCCGTAATTGTGTAACAAATATCCAAATTTTCGCATTTATAACAGTAGAGTTAAACATCATCGGCGCATGCAATGTCGCTCGACAAGCCGCGCGTCAAGTTTCCTAGTTACGGATAAAAGTGTAAAGAAAGGTGGTTGCGATTTGTCGCTTCCGATGGTATCTCCGGTCGTAATTCGGCCGCGCCGCTGCCGTGCGTGTCCGCATTCGTTGCGATTGCACGCCCTAAACCACGCGACATACCGAGTGTTTTGCTGGTGGTAGGATATATTTTATATCCGCCTGGATAGCGACCTCGTACATAAGCTGTTAAAGCCCGACATAGTGGCCCACCTAACTGTCGCTTGTCGGGACAAGCTTATGTGTATGCGGTTCTAACAGTTTGGCATAATGACGTCAACTGCCGAGGGGTAATCATCTCTCGTCAGTTGACATTCTATTAGACTCCACTCAAATTACCTTCAGGTGCAGTGTGATATAATGCTGTGCACGTATAAAAAAGTATGAATTATCAAGTAAATATCTTTTTTAAAAAAAAACTCGACATTGAGTACTCGACATTGATAAATAAAATGTTTTTTATGCAGTAGACATTTAAATATAGAACCGTTTAAATTAGGAACAGATACACGAATGTCGTAGGCACTATAACACGAATCCCTTGATGCTGTTCGATATTGAGTAAATATTAAAATAATAGTTAAAATAAATAAAACTGTAGGTCTAATAGAGCATTTAATATTTTTTTTAATTATCAACTTACATAAGTAATTTTTAATTTAATATTTATAGTGCTAAAGTGTCTTTGTTGACTCGTCTTCGCCCCCCATAACAGCGGAGCAATCAATAAACATACTTTTTGCATAAGACTAACACGAGTCACAGTTTACTAGAAGAGAAAGACAGCTGTGTTCATTTTTCTTCGGCAAATGGAGTCGCGGAACCTACTTCATAATATAATATAATTAAATAGAATATGATCTCAATACACCAACAGCCTTACAACAGGTCCAAGCTAGATAGGAGCTCTGAGTCGGTTCGTGAGCGATGCCTTCGCAGATAACAATTGCTTTGTTTCGCTGTAAAACTCGAAAATTAACATCATTTGCCAACGTTCGATCGCAAGGGTGATACCGCCGTTTGTAACACTGCATAAGTCATAAGCTAATCTGTGTTTAAGCTAGAGATCATTAGATGCTGCTAGTAGAATATTTTTGATCTGGCCAGATATCGGCCACCGGCCATAAAGTGTTTTAGAGAACCTTAAGGGCCGTATTTTGGGATTAGACTGTGTATATCCGATATTGAATAGGCCGGAATAATTTCGTCGATCGGACAATCGTTAGAGTTAATTTATTTGGACATTAGTATTTACTCCTATCGCGCTAATATCTCACAGAACCATAATGAAGTGACATCATGCTGCACCGCTCCTTATTGTTAGATTACATCCCATCTGCTTATGCTTATTCCTTTTCTTTAACACTGTGCTCCCAGCAAAACGACGCGCTAAGCGTATGTTCAAAAGCTATCTATTCAAAGTCTTTAATTCATATAGAAAGAATATATTATTTTTACGTTGGTTACAATATTTTTAATAATATTTTTGTAATTTTATAATGACAATGCCGCTAAATCTGTTGAAACCATGCATATCCTCGTAAACTTCGACATAATTTTAATTGCAACCCACACTCTTAGATAGACAATATAATAACAAACATTTTGGTAGTTTGAATTTTTCAAAAAGACCAATATTTTTTTTATTATTCGCAAATCTTTGCATATTCTTGCATGTAACTCGTGCGCCGTAAATACAACGTATGAAGGCTCAAGGCCGTTTATTGGTGGTAGAGTCTTAACGTTAGCAACGCATCCCTGTTGCTTTTCTTTTGAAAATGGATAGCTACGGTGATCATTTAACATCAGATGATCCACTTATATAAACAAGAAGGTCTCAGATATAAACAAGATCTCAAAATTCCAGAACTAGATTGCACCGGTGGCGTAGTTGTATTCGTTGTACAAATGATATTAAGTTTTTTGTCAGTATCAACCCGGAATTTGAACTTATTTTTAATATGGCAATATGCCTGCCCCTTACCACGTCATGGGATGGAACACGCACGGTGAAAAGTTGGAGCCCTTGTTACATTTCTACTTAACCCTTCAGGCGTGCTGTGTTTGAACTTTAAATTCGAGAAAAATCTTTACGCAGCATTCTTTCGCTTGGACCATTTATGTACACGACATGCAATATAATTTTGATAAAGGCGGTAATGTTGGAATTCGATGACTGAGCTCCGGTCTATGGCGAGTCAAGGCAATATCTAGTTATTGCTGTAATTCATGTTCAGCGCCTGTTCCACGTTTTTTGAGTGCATTCGTAAAATTTAAGATGACTAAATCCGAATGTCATTGGTAATCATAATATGTGAGCGCATTCGTTAATTATAAACCGACCAAATTCAAAAGACACTCGTAATCGAAATAATATGTGATATCTACGTTAATTAGCTCCGGTTATAATTTTGACGGCCGTAATGGATTACTGGTATTAGGAAATTTTCTTGATCGCATATTATGCAATTATGCCAGAAATGTCATAATTTTTATTGCATAAGCCACAATATTATGATATTTACCAAAATTATAGTCTCGGTGGCGTAGTTATAATGCGTACGAAGTACGAGTACGACTCTAGAACTGAAGTCCTGGTTTGGAATCCTGGTTTGGGCCAAAATATCAGAATAAACGAACAGACGGTACGATTGTATATTGCGCACACACTTGTGCACTATAATATCTCCTGCATACGTAGCTGATCTCCGTTGAGATTGATCGTCTTGGCCGAAATTCGGCTAAGAGGGATTCATTCATCCAAACAATGCTTAAAACGCAAGCGTAAGTATAATCATTACATAATAATAATCAATATTGATTGTTTTGTAAACCAAAATAACAAACATACAAAAAAAATTCACTTCGAATTGATAACATCCTCCTTTTTTGAAGTCGGTTAATAAAGAAAACGGCAAGGAAATTGACGTGGAGTTTGTGACGAAGTCGCAGCGAATTCCAGTTTAAATAACCATACATTACTGTCATTTGAGAGCATGTTCATCCTACCAAGTAACAATGTCTCAGGACGTCACAAAAATAACTATCATCATATTGACAATTACATATACTGAGAAGAAAAAACTTGTCCGAGGGAATCTCGCGAATCAGTGCACGCAACACTGTAAGGATACATAAGCCATGGGAAAGGGCCAGGTCTAATTGTCCACAGGGGGGGCGGGGGGGGGGCTCTTTGTAAATAGCCGCCAGGCAATTTGCGTATCGAGAGCTGCCGCGATCGGCACCAGTACTTACGTGCTAATTACGAAGTACCGTCCGCACGTAAATCAGAATGCAAACTTTTGTTACACTTTTCTGAATCAAAAAAATGTGTAAAGTAGTAAGGTAGGTAGCTAGTTTAATTGTAAGTACTTACCTATATACAATTTTACTTGCCGTTGAATCGGTGTTATATATGTTAAACATTACAATGTATACCATGTTTTTAGCTAAACAAATTGATTTTGTTTTATAATGTACTTAATATCCTAATATCATCCCTGTATTATATACTGTCCCACTCTTGGGCACGGGCCTCCTCTACTACTGAGAGGGAATAGGCCTTAGTCCACCACGCTGGCCTAGTGTGGTTTGGTGACTTCACACACCCTCGAAAATTCGTAATAGAGAATTTCTCAGGTATGCAGGTTTCCTCATGATGTTTTCCTTCACCGTTAAAGCAAGCGATAATTCATAAAGAATACACACATATTTTTTTTAGAAAAGTCAGAGGTGTGTACCTTTTGGATTTGAACCTGCGGACACTCGTCTCAGCAGTCCGTTCCACAACCAACTAGGCTATCCTATAATATACTATATAATTTACTTGTTCTATTGTAATTATTGGCACTTGTGCGTAGAAAATACATGCTAACATACTTTTACAACGTCTCTCACTTGTTTTAAATCAGATTGTGCTTGTATTGAGTATTGACAGATTTGAAAGTAATCGTTGACTAGATACAGCTGAAACTTTTAGGCTTATTTCAGTATAGTACCATTTAATCATCAACATCATCACTGACTTGTTATATATATTTAGATGATTTAAACAGCGTCAACTATTGGAGGTTGTTTTGGACATTTTCTTTGATGGCTTTAACACGACATATAAAAATTAAACATATAAAACTCGAAAAATCGATATAAGTATTTGTTTGTTGTATTTTTCAGAAGCCCCCGCGTAACCGAAGGACGCTCTCGGCGTCAACGGCAGCATGAGGCCTACCTTCCACGCTGCCGTCCATCTCGGGGGTCATCACAATGTGCGAGATGTGCACAACGTACACTAAGGGCGGACGGCCCCTAGCCGCCCGCCGACGACCCCCGATGGCCCCTATTAGTCGCCTCTTACGACAGGCCGGGGATACCGTGGTGGGATTCTCCAAACGCCCCCATTCCACAGGGCACAACCTAGACACAGTGTTGAGTGTGTATACCTCATGGTTGCTAATTCAGCTTGAGGCCTATAAGGGCTCGCGAACATTTTTGGCCTTCTCCCCTAAGAGTTTTCCTTATCCTTCCCTCCCAGCTATATCCCCAAATTTCCTCTATGACCCTGCAGTCGGTAAGTTGAGGATTCCGGTATCCCATTCGAAGATTTCTGCCGGTGTTGATTACGGATTCGATATAAAAAAAAAACATGAATCATATGTTACTTATTTTTTACAGTTAAATAAGTCCACCCAAATGACTGGAAGAAATGGACGAAGTTAATTGCTTGTAATTTTATGTTATTTAATTTACATTCCTACCCTCAATGTAATCTGTATAACGTTATAAAACAAAATTCACAAGAGCTGTCTGTATGTGATTGATTTTCTCGAAATCTATTGAACGAATTTTTGTAAGGTTTTTCTTGAGGAAGGTTAAGCTTAACAGTACATTACGCTTTAATGTAAATTGATTGAAATAAGACAATAGCTATTAAAGAAGTCGTGTGGTTGTAAAAAATCTCATGGGTGAAAATTTACGCTGGAAAAATTTTGTCACATAGATTTCGACGCGGGCGACGTCGCTGGCACAACTAGTAGATTACAAATAAATCAATTTCACCGCTTTTAATGTAAATAATTTTGTGGAATATTTTTTTAGACTTTTGTGCTATCAGTACCAACTCATTTAGTTACCGAAGTTGTGTTCTTTCAAATGCGCATTAAATTTGATGAGATTCCCGAGAACTGCTTGTTAAATCTCGGCTCAAACCGCGTCCTCGTCCCTGCATATTGTTTGATTTAATTAAAAACATCGCCATGCCGTTATTAAACAATAGATTCAATATTGTTAAATTAAATTAAACAATTGGAATTATATGTTTGCATTAATTGTTGACAAATTATAAAAATATCTATTAAAGAAAGATTAATTTTTAAATTTTTTTATAATATTAATACAACTTTGTGTAGGCTTGTTGCTATGAGGAAATCTTGAACAGTGTACACTGTACATTACACACATTTTACAATTACAGTTTTTTTTAGCCGTTGACAGTCCGATCTACGCAGATGTTTGTGCCTTGCTTAAATACTCAGAAATTATTTTTACCTTAAATTAAAACTGACTCTTAAAATATCAACTTTTCTTACACCAATTATCGTATATTTTAATGCAATTATATTTCTGCAATATTCATTGAACATCAATAGGCTAAGGGCATTCACTTGAAGAGATATGACAAGGTATGACGTTGAGACCTCCTACTTAGATAACCACAATGCCAGAGAAGAATCGCTCTTATGCCGTGGAAATAAGATATGTGGGTCTATTCTACCTGGCGCTAAGATAAACGGTGAAATATTATTTAATGCTTTCGATGTTCACGCTTCCGTGAACTTGAATGGAATTAACTTGGTAGTCAAATTGCGTACCTTTTGTTGGGTTTACTTGTAATTGTTAATTTACTAAATAGTAAGGCAACGAAATTTCTGAACGTTCTGCCATATAAATTAGTTTTAATTTCGTTCTGTTTGAAATCCGAACGACGGTAAAATTATTTGAATGACTTTAAAAAAAAAAACTAAATTCGCGATTGAAGAAAAGAGTGTATAAGTATTTAAAGGATTCAAAGATAAAATATATAATTGCTTTTCGTTGTTTCCGTTTCTGTAACATAAACTAGGTTATATCGCAGATTTGCGCGCGTAAAATTTCTACCTCGGTTTACGACGTTTATCCCATTACGTGTGCATTATTGCACATTACAATATTTGAAATATTAATTGCCGACCCATTTTTAACCAATTTTTGCTGGTTTCACAAAATAATTAATTATTCTTATTATTAGCCTTTACGTATACAATAATTGTTAAACTCGAAAAAGTAAAATACCTTTTCACATTTCCTATAACTCAAAATTACTTTTATAACTACATACATTTACAGATAATTTGTCATAAAAGTAATATTTAAAAAGCAGACCATAATGTTATTAAAAAACACTTATATTCGTTAATATTTATTGAACAAGTTCTACTAACTACTAACTTAGAAACACCTCTACCTCTACATATATATATATAATTTATTTTAATTTAATTAATTCAATAGTAACACTATCAGTTTACCACTATAACTTTACAACTAAAGCAATGAATTTTCATATACTAGGTGCAAGACTTATATTAGCAAGATCACGCTGTGGTTAAATATATAACGCTATAATTAAAATTATATTATAACCAATAGACTCACAACTTCTATCTATAAGAAAATGTCAGAATTACTAAACTTGGTGGTATAACCCGATTCCCGTCGACTTTACTTTATATAGAGTTTATGTAGAATCTAATTATCATTAGAACGATTTGCAGACTGCATTTATACATATTAGTATCTATATGTTGTGTCGGATTCCGTTTCGGAAAATTTCACGTCTCTGGTAGCCATAAGCTCTATTCTTGGATTATAACATTTATCCGTTCACATTTCTTATTTTAGTAAAACGGAATGCACTCAAAAGTGATTGTCATGTTTGCATTCCAAAATAATGCGTAATTCAATCGAAAATCGACTTGAAGTATATAATAGTTACCTTTAGAGATTAGATACCGGATGTAAAGAGCTACTTGCGTCATTGTATCAAAAACAAATTTATATTCGGATTTAACGCCTCATTCCCATATTACGCGTTCCGGTTGAGAATCTTTAGGTTTTGAGTTTAATTTTCCAATCAAGTACCTATTGTTTTTTGGTGAATTTTTCTATTTAATTCCTTCGATTCCCGGCTTTGCAGTTTGTGAGTACTATGGCAATATTTTTACTACACAGAATGGATATAAACTCGGGCTAGTGTAGATGCATCTGTCGCGCCTTTATATTAAACAAATACAGTTATTATGTTTAATTATACATTTACTACAATTAAGTTTTTAATCGTATTGATTTAACAGCAAATTTTGACTTATAAATACATACATGAACACACGTATACTTTTAGGACTATAATAATGTTCCACACATTTTTATCATATTTCTATCTATACTTATAATAAATCTGTAGAGAGGTCAATTCTGTACATGAAATATATTTCCAAAATAACTATGAGGGGGTGATTAGGGATCGATACTGATGCCAAAAATGCAATTAGTAAAATTTTTGCCTGTCTGTCTGTCTGTCTGTCTGTCTGTCTGTATAACCGTTATAGAAACAAGAACTACTCGACGGATTTTAACGAAACTTGGTACAATTATTTTTCATACTCCTGTGCTAGTTATAGTATACTTTTCATCACGCTACAATTAATAGGAGCAGAGCAGTGAAGGGAAATGTTGGGAAAACGGGAGAAGTTACCCCATTTTTTAGGCTTCCGTCGCGTGTGCAACCTTAATGGTTAAAGCTACATAGAAATCATGTATGACGGAAATGTTCTCCTTAAAATTATGTAAAAAATATCCCACGACAGCGTATGTCTATCTTTTATGGTTGACTCACAATGACACGTGTAACTCCCGATAGCTTAGCAGTTCGAAGCTTTCTCATTATATTTGTTTACTAATCTTAGAACTATCGGTCCAAACTGAAAAATTCTTTTTGCGTTGGATAGCCCTTTATTCGTGGATTACTATAGGCTATATATCATCACGCTATACCCAATAGGAGCGGAGCAGCAATGGCTAATCTCTGGAACTACCGGTCCAAACTGAAAAATTCTTTTTGCGTTGGATAGCCCTTTGTTCGTGGAGTGCTCTAAGTTATATATCATCACGCTATGACCAATAGGAGCAGAGCAGTAATGGCTAATCTTAGGAACTACCAGTTTGAACTGAAAAATTCGTTTTGTGTTGGATAGCCCTTTATTTGTGGGGCGCTATAGGCTGTATATCATCACGCTATGACCAATAGGAGCTGAGCAGTAATGAAACATGTTGCAAATATGGGCACAAATTATTAGTTTTGAGAGCTTCCGTTGCGTGCGCTGCGTAAACGGTTATAGTTATGCAACAATGATGTATGACGGGATTATTCCTCTTAAAAAAAAAAAAATATATTATAAAACAAAGTCCCCCGCTGCATCCGTTTGCCTGAACGTCTTAAACTCAAAAACTACCCAACGTATTAAGATAAAATTTGGTATGGAGACAGTTTGAAACCGTGAGAAGAACATAGGCTCCCGGGAAACTACTACTTTTATAATGGAAAACTTTAGCCTGAAAAACTTTATAACGCAGGCGGAGCCGCGAGCAAAAGCTAGTATTAAATAAAATAAAGTAATTATGTTTGATTATTTATTCACTACAATTTATTTGTTAATCATATTGATTAACAGCACATTTTGACATATAATATGTACATTAACACATACAGATTTAGTACTATAATGCATAATGTTCCACACATTTTTATCTCCGTAAAAGATCACGTCCAGCAATTTATTCGCATCGTATAATAAAACGGGGATGTCTTATGTCTCAGTCGCCCGCGGCGAATCATATCGCACACTCGGTCACATTCTTGCGACTACCCGCGTTCCGAAAAAAAACAAAAACACCTCATTCCGCCCGCAGCTATGGTTGCGAGCGGACGTCTCTTGTCGTATGCTCGTGAGTGTATAATGCGGTTGTTTATTACACTGTAGTGTAATAAACATATATTTATTTATTTTAATAGGTATATCAATATTATATATTGAACAGTCTTATATATTTTGCTTAGGTTTTATAACTAATATGCACCAATCAAAATGTACACGTTACTTAAATATTACTCCATTACATATAATAAAATAATATTACCAAAGCCGCGATAGCCTAGTTAGAGGTGAAATGGACTACCGCGCCGAGACGTATGTCCGCAGGTTCAAAACGCAAGGGCACGCACCTATGACTTTTCTAGAGTTACATAATATGTGTGTATTCTTTGTGAATTATCGCTTGCTTTAACGGTGAAGGAAAATATCGTGAGAAAACCTAAATACCTCCTCCATAATAATGTCGAAAGTATGTGAAGTCTATCAATCCGTACAAGGCCAGCGTGGTGGACTGAGGCCTAAATCGTCTCAGTAGTAGAGGACGCAGTATTATTGGTCACAGCACGTGTATTGAGAGGAGATTCCTCACTTTGAATTGCTAATTACCGGCCCGCTCTCAATCCTCGACATCGGAGTGATTCATTTTTTGTAACTCTATTATATTTTTACTTTCAAAATGAAGAGAAATAATAAATTATGCACGGTGTGCGGAGAAGTCGTTCAAATATGCTCACATCGATACGAGCCAACAATGGCTCATACCTCGAGGCGAGTGCTTTGTTGCGAAACCACATGTCTAACTGTTGGTGATATTATAATAAAGGAGCCGAAATATTCATAAAATGTGTCTTTTCATTTTTATATAGTAACTAACGCCCCGCCATAGCTTCGCATAGGCACTTCTTATCCGTAACCAGATGAATTTTGGTCTCATTGCTACAAAACTCGCAGGATCAGCTATTGAGCTATTCTTAAGGTTACTCATATAAAGTGGAAAAAGTAGATTATCTTTTTTTTCTGTAAAGGCTCAGCAAAGTGACATCATTGCATCTGGTAAATGGAGAGGGGTCCAAAAGAGTCGACTGACCTTTCTTCGAAGAAATTGCTTAAAATTTTAACCCGGGGAGGCAATGTTATATTGGTGTTGAAAAAGGCATAACGTCTGTCTACATAATGATAATCATAAGGAAGAGAGTACCCTTCAGCAAAGGACTTCTAGGTACCGTGAGGCATGCCATCACTGGAACCATCTCTGTAATGTTTGGTTACATTAGAAAATTATATTATTTAGTAGAATCAGTGTCATTATACAAGCTATGTACCAGTTTCCACGATAATAATTTGCATGAATTTATATAAAATTTATATATATACAGTCATAAAGTAACAATAATTCTTCAGTCAATTATACTTTTGTCACCAGATTACCGCGCATAATAACTCGGATTTTGAACCTAACCTGTTACAAGTTATACTAGTTAGGTTGTAGTAGTAAATTCTCATTAAAAAAAAGCTTGAAAATTAGCCAGTACTTTGGATTAATGTCGATGTAGGTTTATATTTTTTGTATCTTTTAATTCTTATCAGCGTTATTACTTATAAGACAAAGATTTAATTGATGTGGTTTTTATAATGATTTATTATGTTTATACGATTTTATGATAAGCGATAAAGATTGATTTATTGTAGACATTAGTATTTGTACTTACTTCTGTATGAGGTACGTAACAATGAAATTAGAAAAAAAACTTTTTTTGTTATCCAGACAAGGCTAAGTGATTCTACTGCACCTGATGGTAAATGCAATGGTATGCAGTAGAATGTGGACTGACGACTGATGATTAACCCTCGACAATTAACAAAATAGGGGACCGGCCTATGCTTGATTTTGTACATTATTCTATATGTAATGGTTAATAATACGAAAAAAAAGCACTCCTGCGAAAACTGCATAACAATTGGTTAAAAAATGAGCGAGTAATTCATATTTAAAATATTGTAACGTGCAGAAGTGGACGCGATGTGGGGTTATCACTTCACCTCTTTTTTCGCACGTGTCGTAATTCCCGACGACGTCACATGTGGATATTTCGTCTCTTTTCTGTTTCTTGCTAATTACCCCTTCCACCGAAATTCAAAGACTTATAACTTGTTGATTTTTTACCGGATTTTAATAATTCCTTCTGTGTTATAATTTATATTATGTAAATATTTGATAATAGTAAAGAACAAAAATGAGTCCGGTACCCTATTATGCCGACCTGTTGAAACCGGATATACACAGGCTGATCCCGGAACGCGACACGTGCGTGGGTCACTATGGCGAGTTTTAATACCTTGTGTACGGTAGGCGCTATCCAAGCGGATATCAAATATATCCTACCACCAGCAAAAACAATAAGCCAACCAAACCATATCCTAAAAATCAATGGACAAAGCATGGTTTTTTTTTTTGTTCTGTGGGCAAGTGTTCCGTACGCACACATACTTGTCATTATATGTCGTGTAAAAGGGTTGACGTATACAGTTGCGCTTTCTAATGGCATTTTCTAAGTCTATTATTATACATAAATCATTACATACGTATGTAAATTATTATACTGTTTTATCCCCATATATTAATAATAGAATAAAAATGTATTAAATCATTATCTGCGCGGGATGTAAACAAAATTAAAACTGCTAATGAATCTTAACTATGAAGATATAGTTTCTTAAAAATACATGAAATATTATTATTAATTTAATAATTCTATAACATTATGTAAACGTACGTACTCGCACAAACACTATAATATTATATACTATATTTTAGGTACACAATAATTATTTTTATTTAAGACTAGCTTTGGCTCGCGGCTGCGACTGCGTTAAAAATTTTGCGGGGTAGAAAGTTGCTTATATATTTCTCAAGGTCTCAAACTATCTCCATACCAAATTTCATAGAATACCGGGGGAAGCCTGCGAATAAGATACTGGAATCCATCGTCTTAACGACTGCAAGTGACCTGGAGGAAAATTAGGAAGGGATATCTAGGGTAGGACGTGTGGGGGAAGGAAAAGGAAACCTCTTAGAATGGGCAGAGGGGAGGAGTCAAGTAAATTGTCGCGAGCTTTCATAGACCTGAAGGGGCCGTTCAAGTATTACGTAACGCAATTTGAGCGGGACAGAGGATCTTGTAAAACGTTACGATGCGTTACAGGGCCGGGTGGGGGCTTTCGTACAAAGCGTTATGTAACATTGTTTATTTTATTTTAAAACAATAACAAAGGTATTTTACCGAATTTCCGGTATTTTGCGTAAAATAATTGTGAATGTTAGAAAGAAATTGTAAATTTAGAGTTACGTAACTTTTGGAGGGGGGGTTATAGGAAAACGTTACGACGCGTTACATGGGGGGGTCAAATATCTTCAAAAATTGCGTTACGTAATACTTGAACGGCCTCTAATGTGAATTGGTGACCATGAGATATACACACTTGACTGTGTGCCTAGGCTTGTGACGAATATCCCCCGTGTATGGGCGTGCATTCGGTGTCCCTGTGTCGATTCTTGTGCGACCGAGCGCACAAGAATCGGTCGGGGACATCGTTGGGTTAGATTTTTAAACAGCCGGACAAACATATTCATTGTATTATTATCATAATATACATTCTCTTTTGCAAAAAGCGGACTGCTCATATATTTTTAAGTAGTTCAACTGTCGCCTATGCCCATTGTTTTACAAATGTGAAAAAAACGCCTCTCAATTAATTATTTTTAATTACAATATGTTAGTAATTAATTAAAATTGAATGAGACAATAACAAGAACCGGTCTCATTGAATCTTTATCTATACTATCATAAGGAGGAAAAGGTTGTGACTTCTTTTGTTTGTTGAGGCTAATCTATGTAACTACTGAATGGATTAAGAAAATTATTTTAGTAATACGAAGCTATATTACTCCTTAGTATTATAGACTTTATACCGGGAAAATATTTATACGGGAAAAGTTTTTAACGCAGGCGGAGTTGCAGGCAAAAGATATAATATACAGTAAGGTCACCAGTCCAACAATAAGTCAGTAGTATACAATGACGTTGCCATATTTAGAAGATTTGACGTTTCTGGACTGTACGGAACACGTTTCGATGCTAATCGTCCTGGCTCCATTCCGACTACCCTAATGTGCGTGTGCGGCGCGCTAAAACCAGAGGGTCTAATGATTTCTTATGTTTACGCGAATGTTAGACATTGAATTTAAACTAACTTTCGGATTCTATCGCGGTTTTAGTATTTTATTTTCTCCCGACGTGCAAAGTCTTCGAAACGTCAGGAGAAAATAAAATACTAAAACCGCGATAGAATACGAAAACCAGAGGGTCTACTTCGTGAAACGAAATCCGTAGTTTCGGATGACGGATCGCACGTTTTATTACTACGAAGTGTTGCGGATCCGATGACGGATCCGATTGGTTCATCGCAATATTTCACTCATGGAATTTTTAAGAACTTATAGGATTTCGCCCATCCCTTTTTAAAATCTGCGAGGATAAAGGGCCATTGCTTTCTCCAAAAAAAAAAAAAAAACGGGGAATTGATCCTACCACTAAGGTAAGCTAGAATACAAAGATGCGAAGTAATTTGGCAGTAAAGTTAAATCCGAAGTTCACCGTTTCTACATTTCGGACAGACGTTTCGACGTACGTTTTTCAGAGTTGACCCTCTGTATTGCTGCGATAACGGATTTTCCCACAGGAGAGTAAGACTTTTCAGTCAAATAAATTATTAGTCATTTTTCTTACTGATGTATGACTGTATGAATTACATATAATATAGACACACATTTGTAATATTCCTTTATGTAATTATTTTGAGGGTATTTAAGTCATAATAGTCACTAATAGTACAAAAAAAGTTGACGTTGACGTCATAATTTGTTGTATACCACGATGTTAAATTATAATGTTACCGACATTAAAAAGCGTTATGTTAATATTTAATTTGTATTACTCGCACTAAAGATTATTAAAAAAAATAAAGGTAACCATACATCTGATGACATGCTTCAAGGTTGGACTCCTACCTACATAGACGTAGCCAAACTTTAACTCAGACTAGGGCAGGGGGTCAATATCTCAAAATTTTATTGAAGGGAAATGGAAATTACGTGTAGTTAGATTTTACAATAATTACTTCCTTGGGAAGGGCGTTAACCCCTTCTCCTTCTGCCCACCCGCATACTTTATAAAATTCTTTATGAAAATAGATCTATTTATACGATTAAGGGGAATATTTCTATAAGAAATAATTTTATTATAAAATTTTCTAGAATTAGAACAAAATTAATATCAAAATGTACACAATAGTGTGTTGGACCTTGGTTCATTGTTTAGGCTCATTGTGTTCACACTTAGATACACAATTAACCTCTTTTTAAAAAGCTTTAGTCTTGCAATAACTATAAATTTGATTTTGTGTTAGTATGTAACTTGTTAGTATTTTAGGTCAGGGGCCCTATTAAGTCTATGGGGGCATAACCGTGTTTTTGCAATTGCGGGCGTTCTTACCGAAGGACAACTTTGATAGACTTATAGGTAAATAGGGGACTTCTTGATTCTCTTACCTATACGTCTATTAAAGCTGTCCATCAAATAGAAGCCCGTAATTACAAAAAGACAGAATCGCCTCTATAAGCAGAACAGGGCCCCCTGACCGCTCATATAAATTAATGTTATGTTTGAAATATTAGAAAACGGCAGCGATAAAGCATTGATATTTTAAAGGCTCATTGTTGGACAGATTACGCAGCTTATTTGTACCCTATATCTGTTTGATTACAATAATAATAATATCAGCTCTGTATTATATACTGTCCCACTGCGGGTGCGGGCCTCCTCTACTACTGAGAGGGATTAGGCGTTAGTCCACCACGCTAGCCCAGTGCGGATTGGTAGATTTCACATACCCTCGGAATTCTTATAGCGAACTTCTCAGGTATGCAGGTTTCTTCACGATGTTTTCCTTCACCGTTAAAGCAAGCGATAATTCGAAATACACATATAATTTTAGAAAAGTCAGAGGTGTGCGCCTTTGTGTTTCGAACCTGCGGTCATTTGTCTCGACATGCCGTAGGCTATCGCCGCTTTTTGACTACAAAGGAACGCAATTTATACAAGTTATTGATTATAATCATTCCATTTCACCGTAATTCTTATAAATATCTTAGATTAACGATTGCTGTAAAAATATAATGTTCAATGCATTACAAAAAACCTTGAAACACTGTTCGACGTCAGCGCCATCTAGTTTTTAAGTATATCCAGATTTCGCATGTTTTTGTCAAGTATAAATCTTTGCTGCAAATGATCAATTATGTTTTAGGCTTTGGCGGAAGTATGAACATGAATGTAAGGATATGAAAAGTAACAGATGAAGGATTTATATGTTCCTGTCAAGTGGTCTGTATTATATTGTTTATCTGTCTAGTGTTCAGATTATGAAAATCTCGCATAGTCTCCACGAGGTTAATTAATATAGCCAGGATGTTATTAATTTTTATAACTAATATACAGTCGAATCCGTTTATAATGACATCGAAAGGAATTGACAAACACCTCATAATAAGCGGACGTCATACAAAGCGTTTTGTGAAAAAAAAAACATTTTTATGTAAATAGTATGCATGTATTTAAGTACTTTAATAGAGAAACATAGTAACTTATAAAATAAAAATTGCACGTAATAAGTACATACCTATGTATGTATGTATGTACATAAAAGTAGTATTTTTTAATGTAAGTAATCTGTAATTTTTGTCTGCTTTTGTTTTTTATTTTATTGTAAAAACAGTCTCTAATACTATTGTGTATAGAAGACATCGCTATGGTCAAATTATCGTTTTCAATATTGCTATGAACAAGTCGGGATAATAATTCTGCAGCTTTTAATGCCTCTTCTGCGGTAGGTAATGGTTCTTCCTCGACTTCTTCTTCCCCATCACTGAGATTCAAAACAAAAACGAGCCACGTACCGAACGTCGTCGGGAATCAACGAACATTACCGAAGGCGTAAAGAATCATGTCGGTCATTATAACCGGACATAATTTATTAAAAAGGGGTCACAATAAGCGACATATCACTGTAAGGGAAGTCATTATATTCGACTTTTTTATAAAGAATCTTATATGAAAACCACACTTGGTAGTGTAATTACGTCATAATAAGAGGTTGGTCAATATAGGCAGAGTCAAAGAGAATACAAATACTACGTAAAAGACAGAGTCATAATAAACGGATTACACTGTAATAAACTTGTCATGTCAAAGGCTACATTTCAAGTGTATGTGAAATGGAGAACTCGACTCATAATAAGAAATTGGACAAGAACTCAGATAAAAGTTGGTAAGTAAACATACTATAAAGCCTATACATAAACCTAATTCTTGGTATCCAAATAAAATATATATATAGTTGTGTTACCGTAAAAGCTCGTATGTCGTAAATCCTAGGCAGTGACGGCCTTCGGGACGTTCCTAACTTACCTAACCACCTAGTTGGACCTGAGGACCATTTTTTTAGGTTGAGGATAGGATGGGATGGAATGGATGATGTTGAGGATCATTTGTAACACTGTTAATTTTATTGTCTAAAAAGGCATCTTACCTACGAAATTGTTGATATCGGTGAGAATTATTGTTTTTTTTTAACATTTCACTGACTATGGCTCAAATTAATCTTAGGTTTAAATAGTAAATCTTAAGATTTACCAACACGAGTACAGGTAGTCAACGGCAGTTATGCCATAGGAACTTCGAAAGGTAATATTGTTTTGATTACCTTTCCTCATTAGATAAATGTACTAATCTTGTTTTAGTCAACCTAGTTTTTGTACATGGTGAAGTTCATTTGCTTACAATAAGAAAAACTCAGAAAAATGGGCTGATTTTGTTTTTCCAATCCCCGTTTTTTTGACGTAGTGAAGTTCATTTCCCAATCACAGAAAAACTTTATATATGGCCTCAAAAGAGCGTTTGCATATTTATTTCCTTTGCTGTTTGAACTGCATTCCTTTTAATTAAATATCAGGTTTGTACGAATGTTATAAATATGTGATATCAGAAAGAACAAATATAAAGCACTTACTTTATCTTAAAATACAATCAATCTTAAATTGCTGGAAATATATTACACTTCGGAGTAAGGTACAAGATAAAATCGACTGCTATTGATCTAATCTTCAAGCTCTTAAGGGGAAATTAGTCATATTAGCAGTCATACACTGTATGTTTCACGAAAATCTTGATTTATTAAAAAAATATAGTATGCCATAGATAATTTTAAGTCGCATATTTATATTGAAAATTACTTATAAAAAAAATTATGACACGTGAAAGGTAAATTTTTTGAGTTTAGCTATTAGAGTTTGGTTCAAGTTAAGTTTTACCAATGACTTCTGATAAGTGCATGTTAATTAGAGGAATTTAATAACGCCTATACTTCTTATAAAATTAAAATTAATTCATTTTAATTTTAAGATTATTGTGACGAAACTTTTAAAATAACAACATACATAGTCAGTTTGTAGATGGCATTTACCAAGTATGAAGTAAAACCTAATATTATTTACTTAGACGGTGGTAAAAGTTTTAAATTAAAGAAACTCAGAAAATTCCTAACTTTCACCGATTAGGGTTGGTAAATTTTAGGTTTTGTCATAGCTTAGACTTTTACAGTAACATAGACACGTAAAACAGGACATACATAAAAAAAAACAGTTATAAACACTAATAATGTAAAAATATATTGTTATAAACTTCATAATAAAAAGTGGTGTGGCAAGGTTTCATGTATATAATATAAATGAACTCAAATATCACGTCGTCAAACATTATATGAAGTGAGTGCGGTGCTGAAAGACATAAGATGAAGGTCTTAGATGTGGTGTGTGGTCTGGTAGTGTTAGTCATCCTCTTATTCTTCTACTTCAAGCACGTTTACAGTTATTGGAAGCGAAGACGAGTTATCGGCCCCAAACCTGTACCATTTTTTGGAAACACCAAGGAAAGTGCCCTAAGACGCAAGCACGTTGCAGTTTTGTTCAAGCAAATCTACAATGAATTTCCTAACGAAAAGGTTGTTGGTTTCTATCGAATGACTTCACCGGCCCTGCTCATTCGCGATCTAGATATTATAAAACAAATATTAATTAAAGATTTCGAAACGTTTCCCGATCGTGGCGTCGAGTTTAGCAAAGAAGGTCTAGGTGATAGTCTCTTCCATTGCGACTCAATTACTTGGAAAGCTTTGAGAAGTCATTTGACTCCACTGTTTACATCTGAGAGATTGAAATATTCTGTGAATTTGATGACAAACGAATGTGATAAATTCATACAACACGTGGAAAATGTTTGTTTAAAGCACAAGGAACAGGAAATGGTGCAGCTAATTCAGAAATACACAATGGCTTCAATCTTCGCTAGCTTTTTTGGTATTAGTGCGAATACGATCGAGGATAGCACGGGAGTGTTTGATCAAATGGACGAATCAATATTTAAGATACAACGCGTCAGTGAAATAGAATTTTTACTTCCCGGCATACTGAAGAAGATGAACTTATCTATTTTTAATAAAACGACAGTCAGGTTTTGTTATAAAATCGTTGAAGCTGTCAAACTTCTTAAAGGTGATCCCACAGTCATTAATGATCTTATGGATATTTTATTAGCATTACAACGGAAAGGCGAAGTGCAGTCGCCAAAAAAGGCCGATAATGCAGAACAAGTGTTGCTGAAGATGACAGATCATGTGCTTGCTAGCCAAGTATTAATATTTTTTGCTGCAGGATATGCTAACAATACTTATATTCTGTCGTACGCGTTGTATCATTTGGCGAAAAATCCAGAGATTCAGAAGAAATTGATAGCTGAAATTGATGAAGTTTTGAAAAGATTCGAAGGGCAGGTCACGTATGAAAGCATCAAGGAAATGACTTATTTAGATCAAGTTTTTAGTGAAACATTGAGACTGCATTCCACTGCAAATTCTTTACAAAGATGTGCAGCACGAAATTATGTTATACCTGGCACAGATGTCGTAATACAGAAGGGTGTGACTGTTACAATATCAGCAATGGCAATACATCATGATCCAAATATTTATCCAGATCCAAATAAATTCGACCCGGAGAGATTTGCACCGGAATTGGTGAAAACCAGGCATTCTTGTGCTTATTTGCCATTTGGTATTGGGCCAAGATCTTGTATTGGTCAGTTAGTTTATTTATTTATCCAAATTATAGTTAATAATTCGTTTTAGGGTATTGCCTATAACGCAGACAATGTTTTTAATTTCACATATCTCAATTATTATCTTAAATAAAAATATTTAATATGTAGAGTACCTACAGCATACAATATAGTGTGTGTATGCAAACGTTTGTATGTTATGAAATTATCAATTTAATAATGATTAATCATGTATTTTCAAGAATCTCCTATGATATTATAATTATGATTTATATTAATTTCGTTCTATACTTCACGCACGGATAATGTTTTAAATGTTGTTTTTTTGTTTCTTATTATAAATATATGGGGATAAAAACAGAGAAGCGCCTAGCAAAAGTTGTTTTGTGTTTTGGTACCGTGGCCTTAAATTCTATGTAATTAAGGATTATATTTCGGGTTGTTTAACATTCATTTGTAAGTTGTAAGGGTTATAGTTAATATATAGAGCTCACACGCTTAATATTTGGTGTCTGTTACATCACTGTGACGTTGGAATACGAAATAGTGTTTTAAATCACCTTTAACAGTGACCGCTCTTTGAATTTTAACTAGGGTCGACCAAAGTACTTCTTTCAATAGGAGGTAAAAATTAAAATTTATATTCAAATAAAACTATTTTAAGATTTTAACGTAGTTTTTTATATGATAGTTTTTTCGCGACATTTCAAAGACTTTGCAATCTTCATGGTCACGGTGGACTGCCATTTTATTACCCATTTTTTTGGAAGCATAGATACAGTATCACTTTTGTATTGGGTCAGCTTATAGATTTATGTGATTTATTTACTCAGAAATTGTGTGACAGGTCCTTAATATTACAACTTATTTACATAGAATAGTTATCATTGTTATCGCAGTAAGTGTAATTTCTTGTTTATTTTGAAGACGGAAAATTTATTGAAAATATTTTTTATTTCAGCAATCCGATTCGCGAAGGTGCAGTTCAAAGTATGTGCAGTGAAACTTCTGTCAAAATTTTGGATGGAAACTTCTAGAAGGACAAAGGACGAATACCTTATCAACCCGGAGAGGACACTCTTGGGTCCGACAGGGGGAATTCATCTAAATATTATCCCGAGATTATCTTAACGCAGTGTAATTTACTTATTTTTATAATTATAAGTACCCTTTAATTAGATGCTTCGAATAATTATACCGGAGTAGTACTCCAACATAATATTTATTTTAAATTTTAAAAGGTTGGTTGTGACATACCTCATTAGAAATATGGATAAATAAATAAGCTTTTAACGTGTTTTGAATATTTACTACTTACTTAACTAAGGACCTTCCCAAAATAAATATCACTTTTAATATAAAAGTTAGTTGAATAAAATACTGAATTGATAATTTAATTAAGGCTAAAATTAGATAAGTTTGATATAAATTGATATCACACTATATATTAATAATAACTGCCTCGGTGGCGTAGTTGTATTGCATGTCCGGTACAATAGCGCTCTGAGGTCCTGGGTTCGAATCCCGGGACGGGCAAAGTGATATTTGGGTTTTTCTGCTCGGTATCAGCCCGGAGTCTGGAATTTGTGCCCGATATGGCGATAGGCTCGCCCCCTATCACATCGTGGGACGGAACATACTTGGCGAAAAGTGGGTGCCTTAGTTGCGCCTCTGCATACCCCTTCGGGGATAAATGCGTGATGTTATGTATGTATGTATGTAATAATAATAATAATAAGCCCGCAGGGGCGGCTTTGTGGCGAGCCGACGGTGAGTGGAATCATCGTGTTGGATCCATGTCCCCACGCAAGCCTTCCAAAAGGACCGGCCTTTATGCCGTGATTTCCCACAGGAAAGATACAACATAATAATAATATCAGCCCTGTATTATATACTGTCCCACTGTTGGGCACGGGCCTCCTCTACCGCTGAGAGGGATCAAGCCTTAGTCCACCACGCTGGCCTAGTGCGGATTGGTAGGCTTCACAAGCCCTCGAAAATTCCTATAGAGAATTTCTCAGGTATGCAGGTTTCCTCACGATGTTTTCCTTCACCGTTAAAGCAAGCGATAATTCACAAATAATACACACATAATTTTTTAGGAAAGTCAGAGGTGTGTGCCCTTGGTATTTGAACCTGCAGACATTAGTCTCGGCAGTCCGTTCCACAACCAACTAAGCTATCGCCGCCTTTTTATCAAACTATATAGTTAATAAAAAAAATAAAAAATCTAATTAAAAGTCCGCCAGCCCAATAAAAAAAGCAATGCTTTTATTCAAATAAATACTTACTGAGTGCACGGTTTGATTACTTTGATTTATTTTTATTTTGATGTAAGCACCGATAGCCTAGTTGGATGTGAAACAGACTGCCGAAACGAATGCCCGCTGGTTCAAAACCCAAGAGCATGGGTAACTTACTAAGTGTAAAACCCGCCAAAGCGACCCCGCAAGTGTGTCACGTTTCGGGATCAGCTTATGTATATACGGTTTTAAATAGACCGGCATAATTGTGTCAACTGGCGAGGGATAATCATCTCTCATCAGTCGACACTGTCTAGATTGTATTTACTATCAGGTGCCGTGGCGTCACTGTCCCATGCCCATAAAGGAAACTTTAGTAGTGAGCGGCAAAATATTAATCTTTCCTGATCAGGTCGGGTTAGCTACATTCATTTATTGTTATCAATGCCTCAAACACAGTGGCGGCTCTAAATGACTCGAAGATCCAGACGAAAATAAAAAAAGCTGCGAAGCCCCGGATAAAGAAAAAAAAGATCCTCGGCTTCAAAAGTTTCGTCAGTAAAATTGTAAATAAGGTCCTCTAATGCACCGCATAAAACGCCTGTAAGTGCGAGACCTTGGGCGGCTGTCCAGTTAGCCTCACCACACACGTCTAATGCAGTCTGTAATTTATCGTTTGAGAGCTCATTCATTACTATGTACTGTTATTATCTTTCTTTCCGACATTTATTTACATAATGCTATCAATATCTAATTATTTTATCAGCTTGAAAAACTTGGTTTACATTTAAAATAAAACATCATTACTTCAATTGTTACTGACTTTAGCGGTCGCATCGCGATGATATCCTCGGGCAGTTTTCTGATTTCCATTTTCACGGTATTAATTACCGCGGTTTACTACTACTTCAAGAATGTTAACAGTTATTGGAAGAAGAGTGGTGTGGTTGGTCCAGAACCGATATTATTTTTCGGGAATGCAAAGTTAAGTGCTCTTAGGCAAACGCATATCGCGATTTTATATAAACAAATGTATGAAGAATTCACGCACGAAAAAATGGTCGGGTTTTACAGACTGACTACGCCATCATTGTTGATTCGTGACCTAGATATTGCAAAGCATATACTCATAAAAGATTTTGAAGTGTTTCCTGATCGCGGTTTTGAATTCAGCAAGGAGGGATTGGGAGACAGCCTGTTTCATTGTGACTTCAACACGTGGAGAGCTCTCAAGGGTCACTTGACTCCGTTGTATACGACTGGCAGATTAAAGATTATTGTGAGTTTACTGAATGAACGAAGTGAAAAATTCATCGATTATGTAGAAAGTGTTTGCTTAAAAAATCCAGAACAAGAAGTGATGAGTCTATTTCTAAAATACACTACCGCGTCTATTATGGCAAGCGCTTTTGGTGTTAATGTGGACACTCATCAAGATAACTCGAATTTGTTTGAAAAAATTGATAATGCTATATTCACTCTAAATTACACAAATGAAATGGACCTGCTCTTTCCTGGTATATTGAAGAAGACAAATTTATCAATTTTTAATGAAATCGTTCAAAGATTCTGTTATGAAGTCGTCGAAACTGTTAAACTTCAAAAAAAGGATAGTTCGGCCGTAAACGATGCTATGGATATCTTATTAGCGTTGCAGCAACAAGGCGAAGCGAAATCTATGAGAAGGCAGGATAATGAAAAGGAAGCTTCGCTTAAACTAACAGATCATGTCTTAGCTGGGCAAGCTTTTGTATTCTTTGCTGCAGGATACGGCAACAATACAATTGTTTTGTCAAATGCCATGTACCATTTGGCGAAAGATTCAGAAATTCAAGATAAACTGATAACGGAAATTGATGAAGTTTTAGAAAAGCACCATGGCGATGTAACTTATGAAAGTATCAAAGAAATGGTTTATTTGGAACAAATATTTAACGAAACTCTTAGAATGCACCCAACAACGAATGCTATTCAAAGATCTGCGAAAAGAGATTATGTTGTGCCAGGAACGGATATAAAGATAGAGAAAGGAACACCTATTGTAATATCACCATTAGCTATACATCATGATGAGAAATTGTATCCAAACCCGGAAAAGTTTGTTCCAGAAAGGTTCATGGTGGAGGCTGTCAAAAGTAGGCATACTTGTGCTTATTTGCCTTTTGGTGCAGGACCCAGATCTTGTCTTGGTAAGTTAATCTTCTTGCCTGAATATCGTAAAATTTTTGCGACTTGCATTTTTCAGAAGCATTTCTGACTGTTTTCATAAGCTGCTTTATAATTAATCGACTTCTATATTATAGTGAAGTTGCATAGTGTAAGAAAATAGTTAATTCATAGAACCTGACATGTTAAGAACCGAGTTAAAAAAACATGTCTGAAGGACAAAAATAAAGTACAGTAATTTCACATAAAAAATAAGGTACATATATCATCTTATTCCATTTTTAACACCAGTTTAATATTTTTCTTTTCTTGTTTCTTCGATAGTCAGTTTTTACAAACATTTTATTACGTGCTTGTAAATTTATACATGTTAATAATTTACTTATGTATTGACTTATTTTGCGTGCGCGATACGACACCGGTTTGAGATTCCGGAATCGAATCCCGGGTGGGGCAGTGATATTGGGTTTTTCTGTTCATTATAGTGGATATGTTGTGTGTGCGTTAATAATACCATATTATCGATCATTGCTGACTGGATCCTATTAGCAGAAATCGGATTAAAATACGTCATTGATATGATAACGCACGTGAATAACTCCTAGAGATCAGCGCCCCTCCCCCTGCCCCATCTGCTTACGTCCATGTTCTACCGTGACATAGTATGACGTTCTCCTTGCATCGTTTTCTTCAAAGCTTAGGGTTGTCCATCTCCCATCAAGTTACGTAAAATCCAGAAGATAGGTACGTGGAACGTACGTGGCTTGCTGCAAACTGGGAAATTGAACATCCTCGAACGAGAATTAATCCGATGTGACCTGAATGTTTGCGGACTGGCCGATACCCACTGGAGAAAAAAACGGTCATTTTCTCACCGATACCCATGCCATTTACTTCTCTGGGAACGATAACAGTAGCCGAAATGGAGTAGCAATAGTAATACCAAAACATCTAAGAAACTGTGTATTGGGTTACGAGCCAATTAGTGACCGTGTAATCACTATGAAACTGAAAGCATCGCCTGTAAACTTGAATCTCATACAGGTTTATGCTCCTACGAGTTTGGCTCAACCGGAAGATATTAAAAACTTCTACTCGGAATTGGAAAATACCATCACAAAAATGCCCAATAGAGAGCTACTGCTAATCATGGGCGACTTCAACTCCAAAATTGGAGCAAACTCCCGACAGCTCAGCAACAGCGTAGGAAACTTTGGACTTGGGATACGCAACGAAAGTGGTGAACGCTTAATACAATTTGCTGACGAGAACAACCTAGTCATAACAAATAGTTTATTTCAACATCATCCACGAAGATTGTACACATGGACGTCGCCAGGGGGGTACCTATCGTAACCAAATTGACTATATCCTGGTTCGATCACGCTGGCGAACGTCTATCCTTAACGCTCATACGTTGCCTGGTGCAGACTGCGGATCGGACCACGAACTTCTGATAATCAGGCTAAGACTGAAATTAACAGCTGCAAGAATTATCTACAAAAAAGACAATGCGGAAGTTGGGGATATCGAAAGATTCACTACTGCTATAGATAAAAACTGGGCAGATTGGGGGAATGTAAACCAAAATGAAGCAACACCAGAAACACTGTGGAACCAGGCAAAACATCTTATCGAAAAAGCAATCGCAGACTCTAAGCTGCCAACTGAATCACATAAACGACAACACTGGATGTCAGATAGTACTCTTGCTTTAATTGAAGACCGACGGCAGAAAAAGGCGAAGGGAGTAGACATTAGAAAACTTAACAAGTTGTCTGCCCAAATTCAGACTAACTGCAGGCGAGATCGCAATTCATACCTTCGTAAAATATGTGAAGAGGTCGAAAAACATGCAGGAAAATACGAATCCAGAGATCTTTATCGTAAAATTCGTCTTATCACAAAAACTGTACCCGCTAAGACCTGGGCTATTAAGAATGAGAATGACGAATTGATGACAGAGTTGGATCAAATTTCGGAAACATGGAAGGGATACTGTCAGTCGCTGTTTCAGGATCCGCAATCAAGTTGTTTTCCAAAGACAGATCCGAGTAATGAAGATTTGGAGCCAGATATTCTTCTGTCTGAAGTAAGAGCCGCTATAAAGCATCTAAAAACAAGAAAAGCCACGGGCAGAGATAGAATCCCGATCGAAACTATAAAGGCTATGGGCAAACGTGGTGACCACGTATTTCATGCCATTTGCAATAAAGTTTGGAGCACAGGCATATGGCCCACAGAGTGGACGCACACGGTTTTTACTCCCCCTACATAAAAAAGGTTCCACGAAGATATGTAGCAACTACCGCCTCATTGCTCTAATATCACACGCTAGCAAAATTTTGTTACATATTCTGAATGAACGACTGAAAGCATATTTGTCCAAAGAAATTGCACCAGAACAAGCCGGATTTGTGAAGGGGAAGGGCACTCGAGAACAGATTCTTATTGTTCGCCAAATTATTGAGAAGGCTCGGGAATTCAACAAGCCAACATATATCTGCTTTGTGGATTTCTCAAAAGCATTTGATTCAGTGAAATGGCCGATTTTATGGAAAACACTACTGGACATGGGCACACCGAAACATCTCGTGCACCTTCTAAGGCGCCTGTACGAAGAAGGAACTGCATCAGTACGGACAGATAACATCTTATGCAAGAATTTTCATCCCAGTGCTGGTGTCCGTCAAGGGTGTATAATATCGCCGCTCTTATTCAACATATACACTGAAATTATAATGCGTATTGTCCTGGAGAATTGGACAGATGGGGTTACAGTTGGCGGCTACAAAGTCGCGAATTTGCGCTACGCAGACGATACCACGCTTTTTGCGACAAGTGCGCACCATATGGAAGAGCTGCTTTCTAAAATGGAGCAAGTGAGCCTTGAGTTCGGATTACGCATAAACCGCAGCAAGACCAAAATAATGATCATAAACCGAAAAACTAATAATTCGCCAGAAGTTACTGAGATTGCGAACTGCAAAGTAGAACAATCGTACATATATCTTGGCGCTTTGATCACAAACAATGGTGGATGCGTGGACGAAATTAAAAGGCGTATGGGAATTACTCGGACCGCAATGGACAAAATGAAGAGAATATGGCGAAACAGAAACATCACCAAAGCCACAAAGATCAGGCTCGTACGAACTCTAATTTTACCCATATTCCTTTACGCTGCAGAAACGTGGACTCTGAGAGAGACTGAAAAGAAGAAGATAGATGCTTTAGAAATGTGGTGCTGGAGAAGAATGCTTGGGGTGTCGTGGACTGAATTTCGAACAAATACCTCGATACTTCAAGAACTCGGCATCAAGCAGCGTCTATCCGCCTTAGTACAGTCTCGCGTACTCGCTTTCTTCGGACACATTTCTAGGAGAGGTGACCAGTCTGTGGAACGTGTTGTCGTCCAGGGCAAGGTTGAAGGCACTCGACCGCGAGGAAGGACTCCTATGCGCTGGACCGATCAAGTTAAATCTGCCGTGGACCGTCCCGTACATGAATGCACCAGAATTTCCTCTAACAGAGAGATATGGCGTAAGATCATGAGGCGTATTGCATCTGCTCCAGAAAACTCTACATGACGACCACGACCACTCTGTCAAGAGTGTTACGACTAAGAAGAAGAAGAAGTAGGGTTGTCATTCACATAACATTGATAACCTTTTTTTTGATTAAGTTGCGTCATTTGTTCCTATCTTTAGCAACGTCATGCGCAACATGAAGTTTGGAGCTAAGCGTAGAACGGATTTAGTCTGACCATCTGATGGGATTACGAGCTCTCGTACGTTTGCCCTCGACTTTGCCAGTATCAGTGTTAGTCATCTTGTGTGAGGTTTTGTTCGTCTTTTCTGGCTATATGGCCGAGAAACTCTAGTACTCGGCGCGAGCAAATACTGGAAAACTGTATGACGTGAGATAGTTTAAATCTTTAATTTCGTTATAATTTGTTCACTGAACTCTGCGGGAGCAACAGTCGTGTGCAATAAATGGTTCCAATCTCAATCTTCAATCCAATTCCGGCAATGGACTAAAAATTACATTTTTTTTCTGGGCTCGGCAAAGTAGCTTCCTTGAACTTGATGTTAGGGAAGTGAAGCCCAAAGAAATTGCCGACCGGCATAAGATATAACCATCACCAGTCGATCGGCACAGTCATGCCGGCCAGCATAATGAAATATTTAAAATCGATTCAGTAGTTCGGTTTTTAAAGCAAAATAACTGATATATGTGTTTTCAAAGAAAACGAAATTGCGAATTTGTTTTCTCGTAATTTTTCAGTGGTGATTTTATTTCATGAGTTAATTCAGTTTGTTAACAAGACTGTTTTATTTTCAGGAATGCGATTCGCCAAACTTCAGTTCAAGGCGTGTGTGGTAAAGCTGTTGTCAAAATTCCGCGTGGAACCGTCTAGAAGGACCAAAGACGAATACTTCATCAACCCACGACGGTCTCTGCTGTGTCCTGAAGGGGGAATTTACTTAAATTTCGTCCCTAGGACAATATAATATATATTTTGTTAAATATATGTAATATATATGTTTATAAATTGTCAGTCTTCTAATTAAATTAATTGTCATATAGATATTTGTATCTATACATTTTGTGAACTTATGCAAATACTTTTAATAAATATGTTCTTAGATAATAATCAGTATAACAATTAAAGACAATAATAAGTGTTACAATCTAAAAAATGTGTTTATGTTTAAGGCTTAAAATATACTAGTCATTAAGATATTTAGCAGAGAATTTTGATTTAAAACATATTCTTTATATGGAAAATTAGACTTATTATTACTTTTTTGTTAATGTATAAAGAGCAAAAAATTATAAAATCAAGAACATTTTTGGCCCTAATTTTGACTAATATTGTTTGTCGATTAACAAAATTCAACTAGTTTAACTGCGGTTGTGTAATCTGTACTGTTATAGAAAGCTGAAGTTTGTTTTTTTAACGCGCTTATCTCAGCAACTAATGAACCGATTTTTCTTTTCACTATTTGGAGCATTACACAACACAACATTACTCCTGGGTTCTATAGCTTCTTTTTTCCCCGGAAAAACTTTAATACGCGGGCCGCAGGCAATATCTGCTAAAGTGATTTTTTAACCTACACATTATATGAACGTGGTTACATATGCTTTAATTTGTTACCTTTTTATCTGTAAGACATTATATTATGTATTTTTTTTGTGGGACCACTGCGAGACCTTATTCTATTAAACATAATACCATTCATACAAATTGGCTTGCAAATTTTAGAGTAATAGATGTAAATACAATAATAAAATACCATTAATATCAACATATCTAATGTTCTTTTTGTCACTTGTTTTAAAATTGGGTATATGATTATGTTTGCTTTTGTGTGTTTTGTTGGCCAGCAGCCTTAGGGACAAACAAAAGCTGCAGATTTACGGAGCACAAGGGAGTGCACTTATTACGAAAAACAATTATTAGCTACTACTAAATGGTAACGGGCACGATCGGTGCAGCGCCACCGCATACTTACATAGTTATACTTGTGTGACACGGAACATCGCACGGCGCGGTACAATAAATACACCAATATCTAGGCACACACTTGCAACTTCGTATACACATTTTTAATATGTACCAGCAAAAAAAAGTACAAAAAAGCAATCCTTCTGTGAAAACAGCATTAAAATTCGATAGGAAATTCGAATTTCAAATATTGCTACGTGCAGGAGTGGATATGCAGTTGGGATATCGTTCCATCTCTTTCTTTCGCACGCATCGTAATGCCTGCTGACGTCACATGCAAGTATGTAGTCTCTTTTCTGTTTTTTGACAGCCACCCCTGCTACCAAATTTCAATGGCTTATAACTTGTGGATTTTCCATCAGATTTCAATGATTTTTTCTGTTTTAAAATTTATACATAGTACATATTTTATAACATTTATAAAAAATAGGTCAAAAGCCCGGTTGCCAACCGTACTATAAAATATAGTATTGTACTATATTTTGGGGCTGCGTATTATACACTATTGAAGAAATATCTAGTACGCAAAAATACTATATTTTCTACAGCTAAAGCTAATAAATGAAATATTCTTGATTATAAATATATGAATGAGTATTTACATTCATTTTTGTTGATGGTATTGCGTGTAACCGAATGCATCATTCTTAATATTTTTATAGAAATAAATCAATAACAAGATATCTTACTCTATTTTTTTGCTTTTCCTTAAAATACTAAAATATTTTGAAGTGTGCTATATTTTTTATAGTTTATTTTGAAAAATACTATACTTCATTAAAGAAGTTGGCAACCCCAGTTCAGCCTATTCTCATTGGGGACACATTGTTACCGTCATTCGTTATCACTAATTAATAAGTTTAAAAAGGAATTATAATCATTATCTCTATATTAAATGTAGTATCGTATATATAATCTGTATTGATTGGCAATATTATTAATTTGGCTTCATTGATAGTGTTGAGCGAATGCAATGGGGAAATCTCGTGTTCGGTCCCCGGGTCGGATAAAGTGACCTTTGGGTTTTTCAGTATCAGTCCGGAGTCTAGAATCAAGGTCCCACTATATGTTTTCCCGGGATAAAAATAGTATATATCATTCCCAGGATGTCAAACTACTTTCATACCTAATAACATTGAAAGCCTTTCGGTAGTTTTTGAGTTTATCGCATTCTGACGATAAACTCAAAAACTAAAGACTGTCTAAAGACTGACAGACTTTAACGGTGAAGGAAAACATCGTGAAGAAACCTGCATGCCTTAGGATTTCTCTATAGGAATTTGGAGGGTGTGTGAAGTCTACCAATCCGCACTAGCTTAGCGGGGTGGACTAAGGCCTAATCCCTCTCAGTAGTAGAGGAGGCCCGTGCTCTGCAGTGGGACAGTGTATAATACAAGGCTGATATTATTATTATTATAGACGACAGACGCGGCCGAGAGACTATTTACTTAATATTCTCTGCACTCAGTGCTTTGGAGTTCGAAATTTGAAGCGTGTCATGACCGTTGGGTAATGGTGTACATTAAGTAATGTCGGACATTGCTTTATTCGTCATTTATATTTTTAAAAATGTCAAACCAAGGAGACAATGCGAAGATAAAGCTAAAAATATCGCTGCTTTGGGTTGTTTCAATGACTTTAGTAGTAACATAATTCTGTACTAAAATATGCAGGTTACAGTTTATGGTTTGTTAATAGCTATATACATAACATACTAGGAATAAATATATCATTTTCTCATAGTTAATTCTGTACGTGTAACGCCTTACAATAGAGTCGTAAATAAAACTTTTTAACAATTAGTTATACCGCCTTGAAAAATCACTGACACCAAAACCAAATTTAACATTACCTATATACTAGTTACCAATCTTGAAGTATTTTTTTTGTCTTTTAAAAATACTGTCGAATTGAGA
The DNA here is from genome assembly GCF_014839805.1 of Manduca sexta. Classification (NCBI taxonomy): domain Eukaryota; kingdom Metazoa; phylum Arthropoda; class Insecta; order Lepidoptera; family Sphingidae; genus Manduca; species Manduca sexta. The sequence goes on from NC_051122.1 coordinate 9,422,796, forward strand.
ACCTTTTTTTAAGTCAGTTAAATCATTTTAAGTGCAAAACAAATTGTACCTATTTATACTCATATTAACGGCTTCGAAAGACATTGCTCTGACTTAAAATGGAGATAAATTCAAGAAGCCGAGTACAAAGCCATCACTTTGCCTGCCCCGGGATTCGAAGACGATAATTCAGAGTAGAAGTTGCGCCGCTTGCGCAGTACAACTACGCTAGCGAGGCGGTTAATATTTACTAATTACCTCTTAACTATTTATTTTTATTTACCTAGTGCATTGAAGTGATATGGGTGAGGTCATACTGCGATAGTATTTTATCATGAAATAAGAGAAGCTACTGGAATGACTTAAAAATACACAATATCCGTATATTCTAGAAATGATATTTATGTCGAATGTTATTAAATAATATTAAACTTTGATAACAAACAGCGTAACCAGCCTTACTCGCCAATTTTTAGAACAGTCATAAAAGGGAAATTTGTTGCATAAGTGTGAGATTATTTGCAATAGAATTGAACACGCATATGCAACGCCATGACCAAATAACCCTGTATATAATACATGTTTTATATGGTCATAACAAAGTGCACTGCACCTGATGGTGAGTGGAGTGCGGTCCAATAGAATGTCGACTGACGAGAGATGATTACCCTTCTGCAACACGACACAGACTGAACAGATCTCGACACAATTATGCCGGCCTATTGGAACCAGATATACAGAGGCTGATCCCAGAACGCGACACACTTAGAGTCATGTGGGTCAAGAGTGCGCATTTAAACTTTGACGCTTCATAACATCGAAAACTATTTATAGAATAAAACGAAACCGTGTTAATCAGTAAAACTGTTTATTTGTCAACAATTTGGATATAAAATTATTATTAAAAATAGCTTATATTTCAAGATATTATGAAAAACAAAGAACGATCCGAACACGCACGCTTACCCCGTGATAGGGGTAAGTGTACGCAGCATCGTGGGTGAGTGTACGCACCACTGTGTGTAAGTGTATGCAATAATAAAAAAAGAGATTTTAACCTATTATAGCTAGGCTTAAAAACTTTAACAACATTTTTTATTTATATGTACTTATGGTATAAATTTTCCGCTGTTTGAAGCTACACCTGTTCGTGAAAATGCAGTGGTGGTAGAACTGGTCACAATTATGTCTGTAGCTGAACAGGATACAGAGGTGTCCATGATGTTTTATTTTCCTTGTTAGCGTTGGATGATGTCAATGTAAGTCCAGTAGTCAACGACACATTTTGTACAGGTTGACTAAATGATGTAGGAGCATTTTCGATCTGCAAAGAAGAGTCTTGCCTGGACATAGAAAGATTAAGGAATGTTGAAGGTGAAGTTGTTCCTGCACTTGCCGAAACTTCTTATGTAGGTAATGTAGAACAGGTGGATGCTATTATGTTTGTCAAAGGCTGTGCTCGTGATGGACTTGCAGCTTCTTGGATAGGTCCCTGACCTGCTTTAGTTGAAAACACTCTTCTACATTGTAGAAGAGCCACTGAAGAGAGATTGTGAGTTACTGAAGCTGCCGCGAAATCTTCCTCCGAGAAAATGTCCCTATCTTTTGCCCAGAATCCAGAAACTTAGATTATACCCAGTCTCGTACAGCAAAATTCGATGACGTGTTGAATCGATGCTTAATTTTATTTAATTCAACATACTCATAAATCAACTTCTGAAGGTAATAAAGATTATCACTTTGTTTGATATATTTGTATATAGCATTCTCTTGATCTTTGGTGAATGTCAAAGAAAATCGTCTCATGCTGGTAGCTGTCTTCGCAGCTTTTTTACGTTTTCGCGGAGTAGTACCTTAAGTCCGACTAGATAGGCAGCTTTTCGCTTACTGGTGCCTTTTGTAATTAATAATTTGGCGGTTTCCAGCTGTTCATCTGTGACAAGGCATCCTGAGCTTTCCTTTGGTAATCTCGAAGCATTTTCAATGTGTATTTGAATTCTAAAACAAAAAATAGCATCATATGTACAAAGCCATGCAAGCAGGGTATCGTATAAGTGTGCGCATGCGCACACTTAACCCAAACCATTGAAACATAATTTTAGCAATATTGTTACTTATGGGATCATTATAACAACTCAAACACTGACAATTATGAAACTAGATATTAAGTAGCACTCGATTCTAAACAAATTATTTCCAAAAAGTTTACATGACTAAAAAATGATTACGTGTCAAATGTGATAAAATATCGTAAGAATTTTAGTAAAAATCTTCACTAACCTGTAAAAATAAAATGGTGCGCATACGGCAGCTGTAACACAAGCGCTACGCAGGACATCGCGCGGGGTACCAAAGAGGACGAATGCCGTCCCTTAGTTATAAATCGTATTCGAGATATTTTAAATGCGCACACTTACTCGCTACGCACACTTACCCTACATTACTCGACGTGGACAACTATGGCGGGTTTGTATTTATAGCGTATTTTGGAGACTAATTCATACAAAATTTATATGAAATACTGCCAAGTTAATATTCGAGAATTCTAAATGTATCTAGATGAGTAAGTGACAAAAATCAACAAAAAGGATTCAAATGACTGGTATAATTAAATTTGGACCGTGCATGCGTACCTATAATGCCAAACGCTATCGAGTCATTTCATGTGGAGAGTAGGAGTGGATTCAAGATTACTGGTGGGTCACATATTGTTGTCTGACCATGTGTTTTTAATATACTGGAATACACACAGACATGTATAAATAAATAAAAAACAAGAATTCGACAATGTGTATTCTATAATACTACTAGAAGAGTTCCAGGACAGACAAGATGTGCCTAACGCAGGCTTTCAACTAGAACCTTCACCTATCGTGTATTTACTATCACGCAGCATAATATAATAATAATATCAGCCCTGTATTATATACTGTCCCACTGTTGGGCACGGGCCTCCTCTACTGCTGAGAGGGATTAGGCCTTAGTCCACCACGTTGGCCTAGTGCGGATTAGTAGACTTTACACACCTCGAAATTCCTATAGATACTCAGATATACAGGTTTCCTCACGATGTTTTCCTTCACCGTTAAAGCAAGCAATAATTCTCAAAGTATACACACATAATTTTTTTAGAAAAATCAGAGGTGTGTACTCTTGGGATTTGAACTTGCGGACATTTGTCTCGGCAGTCCGTTCCACAACCAACTAGGCTATCGACACGCAGCATGCGCAGTAAAATTACAGTATAACACTGAAATATCACTTGTAATCTGTTTGCCCTAATTATATCCTATCAACTTTTTTCAACTATAATATAGGTATGATGGCTTGTGTTTTCGTTTCGTACTCAACACGGTGTGAAATAGGCGCAAACAAAAAAGCACCCTACACCAAATTTTGCTAATAACTACGTGGTGTTTTACAGGAACATGATTTACGATAAAAAAAAATTACTTACTGTTTTTTTTTAAATTATGGGTCATAACCCCCTTTAGCTTTCCGAGATCCGTCCCCTGCTACCCTCGCATCATCTTTGAGACATGGCGTAATGTGTTCAACAAACGCTAGAACGCTAAACTGATTGGCGGCCAATGAGTGCCATTAGCGTGCCAATGCCAAATTCGGACCACACTGACTCAAAGCGTGACATGAGCACCTCCGGCCAGTATAACATGAGCCGTGTCGTTTTATACACCCCATGATAATGTGTTAGGAGTTAGATGTCAAGCAATTCTGGTCAGGTACTTGCAAAAGTGTTATTAAGATTAATTAACGCTTCGAAACGGTTATGTAGAGCAATAATGTGATGTTTTGTTTTTTTAATGATTTCTCTCATGGGCGTGTTTTGTCTCGGGGCCTTAATATTTTCGGTAGTTTAAAGACTTTAGTTTCTACGTACTCGAATGTATTTTAATGAATAACCAGACGTTTTTTTAAACTTCTTCTGTTACAGTGGGTACACCGTACAAGGCACCTGAATATATGCGACATAGATATTTAAAAAACATAGACAGTAGGCACCTATGAATAAATTCGTGTTCTGATTTATAATATAAAGTAGTTATACTGTATTAGTCTACGTCGATATACAATATTGTAATTATGAGGGTAGGATGTTTGAATCAATAAACTAGTTAGCGACCGACCGCTGTGTTTAACTCACGTACACTACAGTAGTGATGTGTGAATATCAACATAAAGTAATAATAATAATTTATTTATTTGAAACAAAAACATTACAATAACATAGAGTACAATTGTATGTTGCTAACTAAAGTAGTTAAAAGGAGAAATTTTGGAGGTAATGTCGACATTAGTCAGTGTAACTACAGGATATAATAAGACTTAACATCTCATGTCTCAGAATGACGAGCGCAGTGGAATACTAAACAATACGTTGTAATTCAAGGTGTTGGATGGTATTTCTACTATTTATGGGCGGTCGTATCGCTTACCATCAGGCGAACGGAAAGCTAGTTTCGTTATTCATAGCAATACAGAAAAAAAATAGAATTTAAAAAGCAAATTCAAAACATAGATCTACGTATAAAATAACACGCAAAAACTTATTCGTTTAAACTAATAATTTTAGTAATGTCATAAAAAGTAAAAGACGCCTTATTATAAAATGTCTTCGCAGACGTAAAGCATCATGTTATGCATGTTATTATAATATTAGCGCAGGCGCAATATAAGTATATATATTTTTATTTTCATATAACAGTATGTTTGCTATTATTATATAGCAGGCAAAACAAATACGAATAGAATACCAATCTTTAAATCTTATTGAAATAAAGCTAATTATCGCATTTTATCGCGGTTATATATTATAAGCGGCGATAGCCTAGTTGGGTGCGGAACGGACTGCGAAGACGAATGTCCGCAGGTTCAAAACCCAAGGGCACACACCTCTGACTTTTCTAAAATCATGTGTGTATTCTTTGTGATTTTATCGTTCGCTTTAACGGTGAAGGAAAACATCGTGAGGAAACCTGCACATCTGAGAAGTTCTCTATAGGAATTTCGAAGGTGTGTGAAGTCTACCAATCCGCACTAGGCCAGCGTGGTGGACTAAGGCCTAATCCCTCTCAGTAGTAGAGGAGGCCCGTGCTCAGCAGTGGGCAAGTATATAATACAGAGCTGATATTATTATATATTATTATTTTTTTGTCCCGACGTTTCGAAGACTGCAGCCTTCATGGTCGAGGGGCATACTGAGGTGTTCTTCCAAAAATCAGTTACAATGTTATCTAAATTTTACAATTATTAATTTTTTTTGTTGTATTACTTACCGTCATGTCCCACTGCATCATCATCATTCTTCCATGCATATATAAAAAATCATATAAATTATATGTTAAAAAAGAACTTTTAAGTATCGTTAATATATCTATCATTAACCACACAACAATGACATTAATGTCTTACATAGACAATATTTATCCGCATGAGATATCAAAGAAAACCTTTCCAAAATTGTCTATGAGTCAAAGCTCTGTTTGTATGTATTTCCCGGCGCATGTTAATAGGTAATAATTGATTTCCATTGGTGGCCACACGCGTCGCGTTTATTTTTAACCTGAACGCTTGTCTGTTAAGAAAAATGGCGCCCGGTTAGCACGTTTTCTAGTCCGGAAGTTTTGAGTGCAATTTGAAATGTTAATTTCGTTTGATTAATGGCGGAGGAAATTGTGATCTGTGTTGAAAAGGTATTTAGGTAATGATTTCTTATGTTTACGCGAATGTTAACATTAACATTAAAATATTTGTCGGAATTTTTCGCGGTTTTTATGTTTTAATTTTCTGCGGACGTTTCGAAGACTGCAGCCTGTGTGTATATTTAATAATTAATAAAAAAATATTATTAATTTATATATAATTAAAATAATAATAATAAAACAATTTAATGTTTATATGGCTAAAATACGTAAATATTAAGAAATAAGTAGCAGTGCCAAATAGTCCATTGAAAAGTTACATTTGGGGTTGCGTTTTTTAGAGGACGCAATTTTATTTTTTTGAAGTGTAGGGGGGGTCAGTGTAAAGCTAAAACCAAGTTTGTGGGGTCGCCACCCTTGTCCCACGGCCGCCATCTTGAAAATAGGGGTTGAAATGGTTTTTACGATGTATCTCTTAAACTATTTATCTGACAAAAAAAATGTATAAACATTTTTTGTTGTAAATTAAATTCTCTACAACTTTGGTCCAGTAACTTTTTGTCGTAGAACTATAAATAAAAAGTTATAAGCGAAAATGTTAAGAAATTCAATGTTAAGCAATGTCCATTGCAACGTCATCAGAACGTGTGTTTATAAGGTTCATAATACTTTTTTTTGTACTCATTAATACCCAAATACCCAAGGGACCATTAGGGAACAAAAGAACATCTGCCTGCTATTATTATTATTATTTCTAACCTCTTATTGTAAGAATAGCTGATAATATTGTGTTGAAGTTGTCGTTCAACTTATATCTGTTAGTTGTGCTACATATTTCTGTACGTGCGGATGTATTTTATTCTGTTTTTAATTGTGAATGATTTTAGACACTTTTTTATTAGCATTTTGACTTTTTAAGTGTGCTTTTTATTATTCCATCATGAGTGATTGTTTTATTTGTAAAAACCTTTAGGTGAAAATAAAATAAGAACTGTGAAGGCAAAAGGTGTAAAAACTTTAATAGAGCGACCTGTAGCAAAAATTATGAGATTAATGATCAATTTTTACGAACTGTTTCGGAAGTTACTGTACATATTGCGTGTTATTGTTATTACGTGGACAATCGAACCGATAGTTTATCGTCAGTTTCAGAAGCTCCAGAGCCAGACTTTGATTTTGTGAACAATTGCTTCATCTGTGCCAAAGCGATTCAGGATCCAAGTAATTCGCGTACAAGCCGACAACCGCGGGTTTGTGTTGTACGTAATGAGAGTACAAAAAAGTATTATGAACCTTATAAACACACGTTCTGATGACGTTGCAATGGACATTGCTTAACATTGAATTTCTTAACATTTTCGCTTATAACTTTTTATTTATAGTTCTACGACAAAAAGTTACTGGACCAAAGTTGTAGAGAATTTAATTTACAAACAAAAATGTTTATACATTTTTTGTCAGATAAATAGTTTAAGAGATACATCGTAAAAACCATTTCAACCCCTATTTTCAAGATGGCGGCCGTGGGACAAGGGTGGCGACCCCACAAACTTGGTTTTAGCTTTACACTGACCCCCCTACACTTCAAAAAAATAAAATTGCGTCCTCTAAAAAACGCAAGGTAAGGCCTAAAAAATGTAACATTTCAATGGACTAAAAACGTGCAGCAGCCTAAAATCATTGGTAATGCCATTCGAAATTCAAATAAAGCATTGAAGATGACTGTGTATTAAAATTGTAATATAACCGAAGCAATTTCACAAACAATTATCAAGTCGCCCGCCAAATTGTTTTTAACATTTAACAATGTCATAAAACAATTTTGTAGGCGACAAAATGACTATAACTCACAATACTACAACGCCTCCCTCGTTAGCGTTCTAAGTTCAAATTTTAAATTCATCTCGAGTCATTTGCTTTTGCTCGCGATCGCGCTGCGCGGGACACGTGACGTCATTAGTCAACGGGGGAGAGTTGGCTTGAGAGATCTTGATACTCTGGATTATATTGCAGTACTTTGTGTTATTTGAAGTAGATTTAATTAAAATCTTTTAGGATGTAATATAGTATGTCTAATCAAGTTATGATATGGATAGAATATGGTAGAGTAAGTGAGAGTTCAATGCACATTTTAAGGATAGTACAGTCTTCCTATCTAAAAGCCACAATTCACGCTCAAAAAATGTAAACTATAACATTACAATTTATTGTAGGTAATGTAATACTTTGACCATTCACTAAGTAGTGAATATATTTTTGTCTGGTATGATATTGCAAAAATGTCAAGACCTTTTCACCCTTACTGCAAGCGGCGGCGGAGTGTCGCTGGCGCGGCGGCGACATGACGAATGGGCGCGCACGCTCGCGTTCCAAATTTAAAATCTGCCGCGTAACGTTCCCGCTAATGGCATTGTTTATGGAAGTCGCTGCGAACCTGCCAGTGACTTACCAATTTGCACGCATCGGCTGAACGAGCGTTTTCCTTGGTCTAAATGACGCTTGAAAATTATTTTAAGTGCTACGCGTTAAATAGAGAACTCTATGGCTGTTGCTATGACGAGGATATGTTTGTATTATAAGAAGAATTGCGACGGCTACCTAATTATAGTAATTATTTTAAATATTAAGTATTTAGGTAGTAAGCCCGTTCAAAGGCAAGTTCCCTGGCATAATTATAGTCGTAAACTAAATAGCCAAGTGCAAGCAATTTTGAGATGTTTGTTGGGAATGATAGATGTTAAGATAATGAAAAGCTACGATTGTATTAAGCAATTAAAATAGGTAGTCTTGTAGGACAAAAAAATGATTTATGTCAGTAGAGACAACACCATCTTTACACCGCTCTGTATTTATCAACAAATGTCAACATTATTTTATTCCAAAAATATGTCAAGAGGTCCAGAATAAAGTGATTGATTTTGAAGTCATAAAAGTCACAATTAAAACTCAATTAACTCCAACGGTATTTAAGAAATAGATAGGTATTAAACTGCCTTAAGGAAGCCCGTTTCATTATCGTCTTTGATTTTACGTTACTTTGCCCGAGCCATTAATTGGCGCCGTTATACTTGACTTAGCAATATCACGATACTTAGTATTTAGAATATTTGCCAAAGAAATATTATTTTTGTATCCAGAAGCATAGGTTCTAAATTGCATTGTGACGGTAACGTTTCATGGAAATTAAATAAAGGTATGGTGTAGAGTTAGATATTGAGACACATTCTTGAGGGGATAGTCCCCCCGCGACCATGTAGGCTGCAAAGTCTACGAAACGTCAGGCGAAAATTATAATAAAAAACGCGATGTAATCCGTAAAATAGTGTTACTCCAGTGTGAGCTATTTTAGGGCCCCCATATCTTAGCTAGACCGGAGTAGTGCCATGCTATTTTCATTTCAGTATGGGCAATTTTTACGACACTACTGAGGACAGTAGTTAGGAACTAGACCGGGGTAGTGCCATCCCAACTATTGTTTCCAGAGCCTCGTTTATTTTTGTCTCTTTCCATACCACAGAGCGCTTAGTAAGAGGTCAGAATGTGAAGATGTTAAGTCTTATTATGTCCAGAAGTTCTAATCTAAAGTGAGAACTAGTATTTTTTAAAATATTTATTCTTAAATTCTACTTCGTTCTTTCTTTGTATGATTACAACAAACTAATTCCTACTAAATATACAAGGCCAGAAAATCCAAAGAAAACAGGGAGACCTTAACCAAAATTAAATTAAGTAAAGAGAATCTCCTACCCTCATAGTCGTAAACCCAAAAACAAACCGACCAACCCTTGCAGTTAACCCTCGGAATAAAAATAAAAATCCAGTAAAAAGGATATAAAATACCCCGTACGCGGAATGAAATGGAATGCAAATGTAGGTAATGGTGGGTATTGATTGTGAGACCTCGATCGGGGGGTTGAGTGCCCTTTATCATATTAGTTGAGTGGATGTCTCACACCTTTTCTTTTCATAGATACCTTACCTTTTTTTTTGTATCGGCTTCCAATGTACAAGCTTGAGCTAAAAGGTCTCTTCTACGAGAGTTCGTGTTTCAATGGAACTATTTTTCGCTAACCAGCAGTCTGTGGCGAAAAAAAATAAAAATTGCGTTTCGAATTGTTAAAATTATACTTGGATAAAATTGAAACCCATTTTTACTAACGTACTACAATTTGAGTTACATAGGTACAGATATAACCATAGAGTACAGCAGCATTAACACAGACATGACACACGCAAAAGGCATAGACAACATTATACCAAAAAACATTAATATTATATTACTCAGTGAATAATGATGTCGGTTATGCAATTGTTATGCCTATTTCTATACTATTGTATTCATTCAGAGTGTTATTACACAATTGTTTGTTGCCCCAATTAAATTAAATAAATAAATTACGTTTAACCTTTTTTAACGGTAATTATTTAGACGTTTATATTCGTTAGGGCTACCTAGTATGGAATCATTTTCGGTAAACATTACTAAGGCATCAGACGACTCCTAACATATCCAAAATATCTTCTGCCTACCCTTTAAAGTAAATAAAGGCGTGAATGCGTATATTACTATTTATAATTTCCCTTTTTACCTCTAGTCACCATTACGTAAGGGCGTTACATATTAAAACCGAAAACAAAGCCCGCACGTGCAGGTTCCAAGGACGCATTGCTGTTTTCACAGAACTAAGTACTTAATTTTAATTCTGAATTTCGGTTCGTTCACATGGGAACGATTTTCGAATTTATCAAAAACTTTTTCATTAAAAACATTTTCGGATTCAAAAACTACAAAAGAATATATAAAATAATTTAACATTACTTTTTATGCTGGTTGACAATTTTTGACGACCTGGCTAAGGTCGCAGGAAGTCGCTGGATGCAGGCCGCTTCCAACAGGTCGACGTGGAGATCCTTGGGGGAGGCCTGTGTTCTGCAGTGGACTTCCTGTTGCTGAGATGATGATGATGATGATGATGACAATTTTGAGTCAGTGCCTAATTAAAATTAAACAATGTATTCATATATTTGTTATATGTATTTATCTCGCTTAGCTAGCAATTGTAGCTTATCTTTTGACATATGTATGTATGTAAGAAGTAGACTCAACCAAATCCAACGCAAAAACACAATAAGAAAAGTCACTGGAAAGCAAAATCTGCAATTGCGTTTACTTGGACAAGATTCCATTTATTTTAGTTCAAAACCAAACTACTGAACCGATTTGAAAAAAATGTATGGCACTAATTTGGAAGTATAATCTTTTAAATAAAACAGAATCGGTTTATAAACGACTGAGTTAACAAACATAAAAGCATTCCAGTGGAATTAAGAACCTCCTCCTTTTTTAAAGTCGGTAAAGAGAGTTTTTTTATGTAAGCTACATCATACCTGATGGTGAGTTAAATTATATGATTGGTAAATATAAGATAACGTCTCGGTGCAGACTGCACTTAATTTTTAAGCCCTGTATAGTAGCTATAGTAGACTAGTATCATTATGGAATATTAACTCCTCAAGATTTCCAAGTCGAATAAGCATCAAAAATTACCAAGTCATCGATTTCTCCAGAACCGTGAATACTATTTTATTATTATAAAATACTATTATAAAATAGTCAAATATAATAAAAAAGTATTTTATAAGACTTTCATTCAAAAACAATGTTGTTTTCTTATAAGAACACGTGACGTATGAACGAACCTAACCCAGGTAGAGTAGGTAATGTTCATTGGCGGAGTGGCTTTCACGTCGGCAGACTGTTTAATGCGCTCCGTAAACTTTTATTTGTTCCCGCATCTCAGCTGCTATCATACAAATGTATAGAAACCTTTCTCCGACCTCAGGGAACACTTTTTAATACCACTCTGTAAGGGTATTAAGGGATCATACCTATTTTAAGGTTCTATACCTCAAAGGAACCCTTGCAGGATTAGTTTCTTAGTCTGTTTTGTCAAGACTTTTCCTCTATCAAGTTTATATTAAATACTCGGGTGTACGGTCTCTTTCGGTTCAGAAAAATCTAATATGTTAAAGCGATAAAAAAATATGACTATTTATTTCACATGTTTTGCTTTTATAAGATAATTAAAACCTATTGGTATTTCCCGTTAATCTATCATGAAATTTGGCAAGAAACAATCGTACAAAACATGTAAAGGAAAAAATCTGAAACCCATTAATATGTACCTATAAAACAAAAAGGCTAGTTTATATGGAACCGTCGTCGCCTGAGTCCAACTCACACTTATTCAGTTCTTTAATTATTCCGTAGACACATTTAAAAAAACGCCAAAAGAAAAAAAATAATTAGAAAAAAACAAATAAATAACTGTTTTCGAAATTCAAATGTACCCGTTAAATTCATTTATAAATTTGAATTTGGATTCTCAACAATAGAGGAGATATTTCAGATAAAAGTGGCCAGTACGCACCGCTAATGTTATAATAATAAATGTAAGGACCAGAACGTGACACTTTGTGATTTGTCGATTAACTAAAATTAGTATTTGATTTTACTAAATGAAAGTAGTTATCTTCATAAAAATGTAAAATTATAAAATAAAAAACATAGTTTCGAACAAAATAAATATGAATAAAAAGGGTTTTTTTTACGCCATGCTAATAGAATTATCAAGTATCAAGGGACGATTTTAAACACAATGTTAGCTGAGGTAAGGACGAGTATGTGTTTTCATGTATTAACGTAAAGTCAAAATTATATTAACACTATGTATAAAAGACCCTGTATTACTAAGTAGGTACTTGGGTAGGCAGGTAGGTTTGTGTAATTTGTTACTATTATTAGACATTCTCTAAACCTGTTATGAGACCAGTAGCTTGCGAAAAAAGGCTGTAATACTAATTTCTGTACTGTATACATATAACATGCATTCACGCCTTTTATCCCTGAAGGGGTAAGCAGAGGCAGAACTGATGCACCCAGTTTTCGCCTTATTCACTCAGCACTGCAGTCGTACCGTATTACAACTACGCCATCAAGGCTATAATGTTTACAAACATAAAATTAACTTTCAATAGAATATAAGTATCTTAAGCCACTTTTAGATTAAATACATACATACATACATAACATCACGCATTTATCCCCGAAGGGGTATGCAGAGGCGCAACTAGGGCACCCACTTTTTGCCAAGTATGTTCCGTCCCATGATATGATAGGGGGCGAGCCTATCGCCATATCGGGCACAAATTCCAGACTCCGGGCTGATACTGAGCAGAAAAACCCAAATATCACTTTTGCCCGACCCGGGATTCGAACCCAGGACCTCAGAGCGTTATTGTACCGGACATGCAATACAACTACGCCACCGAGGCAGTCCTTTAGATTAAATTATATACCATATTGAGTTTACCTTACTTGGGGTTACATTATCAGTCTTACTTATAAAAATTTCGCAAAGCTATGCTTAGTTAAAACACAAATTTACTCGATCAGCTGTAAATCAATAGCCGCCATCTTGCCTCTTAGCAGTTTTTGACAGCTATTTAAGTAATTCCTATCCACCTCTTAACGCTAAAACAAGTTTATAAGACTGTATAGCTATAAGTTATAATATTTAAATTATTGTAATCTTAGTGTTAAGTCTGCTGGAAAACTAAATAAATAAATACGTAAAGCAACATTGTACAAAAATGTCCAATAACCCTAAATCGGTACCTGTTGATACGCGGCTCTTTACGGCCCCGCATAAAATTTTATGTTGCGCGCCGCGTTACTCCACTAGTTGGCCTTTTCGCCGCCATTTTTCTTCCCTTTTATTAGGTCAAATTTTGCGGAAAGTATTTTTTGCGTAGATCGTTTTGGCGCGTGCAAAAACTTATATAAGTATACATATGATAAAACAAAGTCGCCAAATCTGTCTGTATGATTAATTTTCTCAAAATCTACTGAACGTATTCTTATGAAATTTAACATGGAAATAGTTTAAGACTGGGAAGGTTATAGCCTATTTTTTAACCCGGTAAAATATATAGCGGGACTTTTATCCCGGAAAAATCTTTTATGCGAGCGAAGTCGCGAGCAAAAGCTAGTAATGATTATTTTTTAAAATTAATTAGAAAATTGGCATGTCATAGTTAATTATTACCTATATATTGAAAATCAAACGATACTTAGAAAGCTTGTGATCAAACATTGTAGAGTTGTATAAACTATTTACCAGTTATAGAAACAAACTACGGCCATTTCTAATTATAAAATATATACCATTCACATCAGGCGAAGAAAAAACCAAATAACCCGTAAACAGCGGATTCGGACACACTCAAACCAAACTCAAAAATACAACTTGAACTTGTGTTTCCGAAATAAAATTACGGTTTTAATTAACCCCGGGGTACATACGTCCCGCAACTTTCCAACGAGGGTTAACTTCCACAACCGCCTATTAATAAATGGAAAATTTTTAGTTTACTTCTCGTTTTGCTGGGAACTTCGGTTAATTGGCATTTTGTTTGGCTCTATGGTTTTGGCTAATGATTGGTGATTCGTTTGATTGGTGCAGTGGGTTTGTCTGAGTGGGCTTGATGGTGAGGACTGCGTAATGATTTCTGTACGGTGCGTACAGTATCTTTATGATAGAATGATATTATTGTTTGTGAGAATGAGAGAAAGTCCTTTTTTGATAGAAAATAGATATATTGAAATACTTTGATAAAATGATAATGAGTACGCGCGGAATGATTGATGACCGAATGCGAACTGATTGGACAATATTATGATTCTGTGACAATTCAAACGGCGTAAAATGCTGATGATACAATTTGTACGTGCTTGCCCGTACAAATTGTATTAATATAACTTGTGACGATATAAGTAGCTGAAGTAATTCAAACATTTTAAAATATATTTTTTTTAAAATTAATATTTAATAAAAAAAAACAAACCGCCTTTAAACTTTTGTGTCTGTATCTTTGCTGGTGGTAGGATATACTTTATATCCGCCCGGATAGCGATCACCGTACACAAGTTAAAACCCGCTATAGAAGCCGACGTAAGTGTGTCGCGTTCCGGTATCAGCCTGTGCATATCCAACACGTTGGAATCTGACAGTGACACTGCAGTGAAGCGTCCCTTTTACTTTATTTTTTTACTTTTATTTATTAATAATCCACAGCCCTTAATACTAGAGTGACACAATCCGATACTCTTATCTTAAGGCCAATAACGGATTCACATTTTGTTTACACGTTACCTTTGTTATTTATGTTAACTAAGGCATTATTTTTGTCACGAGTTATTTCAAATTTCACCTTTCGCTACTGACACACTGTCACAGTTGATAGGATAGTGTCGACTGTCGAAGGGTAATCATTTCTCGTCAGTCGCCGTTCTGTTGGATCCCACTCCAATCACCGCAAGGTGTAGTGTGATCTAAAACTTCATGTGGCTTACCTGTGCATGTTTAAAAAAAAAAACGTTTTTTTTCACTGTATTTAATTTAACAAGGTTAACTTTAGATAAGTCGATTGCAATAATGCGTACAAGCATTTGAAGTTTTAATTTGTTTAGCTACTTGGCTGATTGTACATTGGGTACCTAATGGGATTTCTTTTCAATTATAATTACTAAATTTCTATAGAGGTCTAAACACCATGTTTATTAAAACATACTTAAAATAGTTTTGACTATAGGAAGCAGTCTATTATTTTCTTTGTCTCTAAAACCTCAAGTTAAAACTGAAAGGATAAATACGTCAAATTCAATAATAAGGTAACGGCACCTTTGAACGATCACCACATTTTAAAATCTTTATAAAATCGGTTCATGAAAAATTAAATCTTTTGTATCAATTGCAACATATTTATATAAAAATCATTACCTAACAAAAGAACTAACAAAAATAGTATATTTTCGCGTTACAAAACAATAAATACCAAAAACATATACGATGAGCCTTGTTAAAAACCGGGCCTTCTTAGGTTACACTACCTTATGAAACGCTTTAGCAATTTGACTCGTGTTAGCCTCGCTTAGATTACGTAATACCTAATAAACTACATATAAAGATATATGATGCGCCACGTTTAAGACGTTTCAAAAGCAATTACGATATCTTGATAAATACGACAGAATGCCTTCAGATTTAGTTTATTCCCTAAGAACAAATATAATATATACTATCCCGAATTATATTATCTACTAGTTGACCCGACAGACGATATCCTGTCAACTATGAATTTGCAGCGCGCATTCTGTCAATCGTTGAAATTAACTTTTCTTAAATTTTCTAACGTTCCGCTCAACTTGCTTAATTTTTTCTTTCATTAGATCCTTCTCCTGACTATAACAAACACAACAAAAAATAATGAAATCGGTCCGGTCGTTCACGCGTGATGGCGCGACCAAGGGAAATAGGGATTTATTTTTATATAGATAGATCAAAACAAAGTAACATTGTTCTAAATCAATACACGTGCAGATTGTAGGCGCAGTGTCGGTCGTCAGGGCATCATTTGTCACCTGGGCGCGGGACAAGTGGCGGGCGTCGGCCGCGTCTCAATCAATAGTTCCGCGCAAGCCCCGCGCCACTCGCCATCTGCGACACTCAACGACATCGCCCTGTAAACACTGCCTCGTGCCTCCCAAGAAAAATCTCTACACATCCACACTGTTCCATTTTTGAAATTTTCGATGGATGTTCTCAATTCAAATGTGTAACGGTAATGCTTATTAATCTGTAATCGGTATGTATCATTCGAATAAGCCTAAACGTTCGTTCTACGTGTTCCAATTTTAAATTTAAATTCCGGATACCTACTACGACTGGGCGTGGTTCGACCAATGGGAAATGTCACGCACTGCGACACGGTGACACTTTCCGCCAATGGTGCGCCCGGGCGCGTTAGTGGCGGTGACATTTTTAACCAACCGTATTGTGCCCGCCCACGCGGAGTTTATGTTTTGATATGGGAGTCAGGAATGTTTTCATAATTATAAGTATGTAGTTATTTTTAATTTGCTAGACTAAATAAAACGTATTGGAAATGTACAATAAATTAGCAAATAAATCATTTTTTATGATTAAAAAAATCATAATTGAAGATTTCAAAGAACTTTTTTGCGCTTTTTGTTTTTATAAATAATATAGGAGCAATAAATACCTCGCTTGTGCAAAAAAATGCAAAATTAACAAATATCAGTACCCAATCACACGTGAACATATTTTGCGAACAGATCGTGAAACTAAATGGAAACTAATATCTAACGGGGCAAAGTTACAAAATATTCATAAAACTAAATTGATACTATTTGACATTATTAAGATCATATTTATCGTAAAAAGAAACAGCAGCTCTACAAGTGAGTCGAGGACATTTTTAACCAATGAAATCTATGGAGTTTGTCATTGGCTGACGCGAGCTAGATGTCACTGTTTGTCGCATGTCGCATTAGAATAGGATAGTTATATCACGCACACTTCGGAGAAAGCGGGACGGGCGGTTCTCAGAAAAGACGCTTCTGTGAAATTAGTATCACAAAAATTTGAAAAAGAACTCTATGTTTATTCTTTGTTTCGGGCTGCGTGTATTTTTATCCTTTGTGTTATTAAGGTCTATCATTAAAAATAGATGTTTCATTGGCTATAGATTTACTTTATAATAAAGTTAATTTAATTTTAAGCTAACTTTGTTTTAAAGACGTAACTTGAGTTTCTTAAGTTATTGTTAGAAGGAATTGTTCTACAACTATTGTAAGTACAAATCTTTACTGATGAATAAAATTTTCTGATGACGCACAATGTTGGTGATTAATTCCAAAGCCGTTATATTTTTTAAATATAGAACTCCAAAATTTTAAAATTGGACACTAAAATTGAAGTCCCTGCTTAAATTTATTCTCTAAATTCCGAATTTAATTTAAATATTGCGTGCGTGAGTCCAGGAGCGTGTTTCGATAACAACGGATCAATTTCGCTATCTGGCACGAGCTTCTGTCGATGCCTAATTCGGTAACGTTTAGAGCTCCCGTGATGGAATTTGCAACTACCTTCTATTTAAGTGGCCGGCTCCTACTCCTGAAGCTCACGCGATCTGCCATTTGGAGTGGTGTGATTATTCTTATTGTCTCAAGTTTTACTGACGTCGCTTATGTCTTATTGGAATTCTGTGGATTAAGAAATGTGTGGCTACTAATAGTAGGTTTTCAATTGAAGAGTTATTTCCTATTTTTAAACTGGTAAACGAGGGTTACTTGGTAGAGTTGTTTCTGTTTTGCTAATAAGGTAAGTGGGGGATTAGAAGAGTTTTTGAGCGGCAGGCCATCTCGTTGAGGACATAAAAATATTATCGATTATTTTACGTCGAAGTTCTATAGACAGCGATACTTAAGTGACATATAAAGTTGTGAGCAAATAACCTATTTAACATCTTAAGTACTAACTATAAAAATTAAAGGTACCTACCATATAGTTTGTGGGTGCCTAGCCAATATTTGAGGTATTCATAGACGCGAGTGTTATCATTTATAAGCAACATTAACCCTTTACTTGGCAAGAACTAAAAATATGAAAAAAAAGGAAATTATTGATAAATTTTGTTTAATTTATGAATGGACAACTTGAGAAAAATAAAAATAAAAATCTAGGTATCCTAGGTTTCGAGAAAACTTAAGTACATCACAATGTACACTGCCAATTTTACAGAAATATTATAAATAAATTGTTTGTACATTTTGGTGTACACTACCAAGGACATAATGAATTACATTATTCAGGTTATTATAAATTTATTTCAAAAAAGGAGGAAATATTTAAATTATTCTTTATTATTTTAGGTGAAAATTACGAAAGCAATTACGTTTTATTTTTCCCACAACAAAACACAAATGTACGTTACATTTTATACAGTAGACAGATGTTCTTCCACTCTTACAATATTTGCAACGAATTGATTCATTACCTGCTTCTGGAAGATGACCTGTGTTATCAAATCTGACGCTATCAGTTGGTCGGACTGAGACTGGTTTATGGATTTTCAGATTCTCGCCTATATCGTCTGTAACGTTTTGGTTTGTTCCTATTCTATTAGACTTAGACAACCCATCAAACAATTCAAATCTGAAATCTTTCAATGAAGTCTTCTTCCCATCTCTTCTATGTAGGAGCCAAGCGTTATTTATACACATATCAACAAGTTGTGAAAATATTCCCAAGTACCAACGGTGACTTTTGAAGGGAGTTCTATATAACGATATCAACATATCTGCTAAATCGACCCCTCCCATATGTTTGTTGTAATGTTTGACCACTTGAGGACATTCTACATCTACTTTCTTTTTCTCATCCTTATCCTTGTTGGAGTCAGTTGAAGTATCAAGCAAATTAAGGGCTTCTAGTGATGATGCTATTGAAGGTGGATCAGAGGTATCTGGTGAAGGCGGTATATAAGCATTTGCTTCCTCATCAGATGTGGAACTATCGTCAGAGCATGCGTTTTGAGCGGGTACCAAAGCCAAGATCTTATGGGCGCGAGTTAGTTGTAAGTTCTGCAGGCGGAAAAAGAAAAAAAAGTTCAAAGCAGACAGTTTTATGAGAAGGTAAAAAATAAATAAACAAAACTGCCGATTCGTTGAAAAACAAAAACTGTGTAAACTTAGCAATGTACAGCGTGGTTACCATAGTTCATTTTAGTATTTTAGTGCGTTATTGGCAACGTGCAGTGCAGTGTACATACATTTGTTTCAACCAAAATCGGCCATAAAAATTGAGACAGTAACGCCTAAAACCACTTTTTGAGTAATACATAGTTTTTAGATCAAATAACACACCATTTTTTATTAGTTTTTGAGCTAAAAAGTAATTTATAACGCAAAAACTTACCCGGGTCCCGCCAACACTTTGTTGTTTCGAAGCCATTTTGAATTTGACATGTGTTGTTCAGTGTTGCAACAACGAAAATATTTTTCTACTAATTCTAAATTATTTAGTAATATTTTTAATAAAAACAAAACAAAAAAATATTATTATTTAACCAGTAAATTTTTTTTGAAATGTATGTACAGTCTAATGTACCTTACCAAGTTAAGGGTTAAGTACTGACGTTTTATTTTTATATTAAGTTGAGAATTTACAAATATTTTAAATTAAAATTCGAACAGAATATTATAAAATTTTAAAATGATTCTTCGCATTTCATTGGATTAAATGTTATGCAAAGTGACGAATGCTTCTGTAAGAATTCGTAATTTGAAATACGGTAGGCATTTTAAAATTGCCTCGGTCGATCACAAAATGCATCTGTTGCAATTTGAATATAGAAACACGATACAAACTTCCCACGCTGGCCACTTGCTTGAAATTTTACGAAGAAAATGATTGGAATTTACAATTCAAATTTGGAATTCTGAATTCGGTAGTTATTCGAAGACTGTGGCAGAAGACGTGCACGTGACAATTTTATACGGGATTTACATTTCACATCACGCAAGGAATTTTTAGATTGTCCTGAAGGCGAGATTATTTTGTTTAAAAAACGTAATAACTACCCCGATTTGGGTTGTTATGTGAAATGTGTAGGCAGCGTGACAATATTTAACATGATTTAAATATCGAATCACGCGTGGACTTTCAAAATCTTCGTATTGGAAGATCCTTAAGGTGGTAGCTCAAGGTCCATTTTCATACATTTTGTTTCGGCTTTAATCTGGGTAACTAAACAAGTATTGGCAAGTAAAGAATTTAAATTCGGCGGATATTTCGGCCTTTAAAATTTCGTCATATTAAATTTTAAAGGCCGAAATATCCATGATTATTAATTATTTTTACGTTTTTCTTTCAACTGCGAGAACTAATCACTAACTAGACGTGAATTTAAATTCTTTACTTGCCAATACTTGTTTAGTTACCCAGATTAAAGCCGAAACAAAATGTATGAAAATGGATCTTGAGCTACCACCTTAAGGCGTTTTAAAGTAAATTGTTGTGATTATAAACATTTTACAGCACGAGTCACAAAATTCTCACATTTATAAATAGGCCTACAGGTATGATTATAATAATTGAATTTGGAAAGTATGTTTGAATTTGGAATCTTAAATTCGGTAGTTATTCGAACCATTTAAATAAATAAGCAAATTATTCATTCATTGGATGATTTGAATTCTTTTTCACGAAGTTTTTATTGCGTTGACGTCACACCACACGCGTGACATTCTTTAGGCGAGACAATGATTGTGCAGTAAAATGGTTGCAGGTGTCCCGGTTTTCTTGTTTTATATTTAATAACCTCTTATTTACTACAGCTGGTCATATATACAGAACATTATTGGAGATTTAGATTATTCAACTTACTATTATAAAGCGATAAGTAAAGTTTGTCTTCTACAAATACGTCGTATTTAGAACTTCTGTTTTAGTTTTGAAAATTCTTTCAACAAAAGGAAAGGATTTCGTCTGAGTGTCATACAAAACATATTTATCTTGGAAAACAACTTGTTACGCGTTGTGCCGTATATTTTATTTTATTTTAAATAAAAACCGGTGGTTTAACAAATTAATATGTGTGCGATCAAAACTAAATTCTTAATATTTATTATGTCTTAAAATGTACTAGTAATGAAATGAAATGAAAAATCGTTTATTGAAAATCAATAGACTTACAGAGAATTAATGCTACTTAAAATGAACAAACACTATGAGATCCTTAAAACTAGAATTACCAGAGGTACCCAAACTAGGCATAGCCTGTTTGCAATTGAGTCAATTATTATTTTACTTATTCATAACAGCCAAATTTAAGATGCTATCTACAGCATAATCTTGGCGTCATATAAGCTTGTCCAATAATTATAAATGACTTTTATTATTTATAAAGACCTCCCTCATTACTGTAGTTGTATTACAGTACGACTGCAATGCTGAGGTCGCGGTTCGATCCCGGGTTTGAGCAAAGTGATATTGGGTTTTTATATTCTGTATCAATCCGGAGTATGGAATTTGTGTTTGATATGGCGATAGGCTCAACCCCTATCGCATAATGGGATGGAATACACACGGCAGTACGTGGGTGTACCAGTTCCACCTCTGCTTACCACTTCGATGATATAAGCCGCGAGTGTGTGTGTATGTGTATCTACTAAGGCGTTTAAAAAACAATACCATGTGTGAACAATTTAAAATGACAGTTGCATCGTGCAATATGGCGACGTGGCTTCCAAATTCAAATTAAGAATGTCAAAATTGCAACGTACCCTGTAGCGTAAGTCACGTGTGCGACCGAAATGTTGCGTGATATTGTGAGCGTGTTTTGCATTGAACATTATTATTATAAAAAGATAGGTATAAAACTTTTAAATATGTATCTTCTTATACTTAGCAGGTAATTTGATTATATTTTTGATCTTTTGGTTTTTTATTTTTATTTAAAAAGTAAAATGTTCTATCTCCAATTATTGACGTTTGATTCAATTAATTATAGTAAAATATAATTTAACATTGTTTCTGTTTTTTTTTTACAAGGACGTCGAAGCTAATATTCGTTTTAATTTTGAATAGGAGATAATTTTAACAAGTTCTTCATAAAATGGCAACAATTAAATCAAAGTATAATTATGTATCAAAACCTCTAAATTGTAACTTACCGTCTGAAGTTCGTAACTTCCACGCGAACACCCTAAGAAGCCGTGTTCTCATTAAGGACCGATAAAAAACGATCTAGAAAGGCCCATTGGAACTTTTCGAATTCAAATTTGGAACTCTGTAGGTGGCGGTTACATTTGATAAGCGAAAGAGTGAGACATAAAGAAAAATAATTTTATTTAAACTTGAGTAATTTATTCTAAGCAAATACTTAAGTTTCTTATATTAACATATTGTCTGTTTATCAACTAGCAACTGCAGTCATTTGTAACACAAGAATCGCAGCTTTATGCGAACATATAAATTGATACCATAAACAAAGAACTATTATTAAAACCTTCGTAGCTGTCGGTCAACGTTGAAGTTCAAAGTGGAGGTCTTAATTAAATGTTTAAAGCGACTTCGTTGCGGCTTCGTTTTGTCCTAAGTACTATGGAAATTGTTTGTTACTAATAATATTACTTACTATTATTTACGTGCCATAAGAAAAATAACAATAAGAGAAAATTTTGATTTACGAACGATTCTTTCATCACCATAGTCACAACCTTAAATAGCTTGCGTGACGATACTTTTTAAACATAGAACATTCGTTCTTTTGCGAATTAGAAGTGTTCTCTCTTCAAAACAAATTGCTGACAAGCGGGACGTTCGAATTTTATTTTAATTTGCGCCAACCACAACGCATTTCTTACTTAACATTTCGAAAACGATCGTTATGGAAAAATAAACTCTATTTTCGCGCAACAACGTTTGTTTCGTCAGCAATTGTAATGTTGTAGAACAGTGTTTTGAATTTAATTTGTGGTGCGTTCCGAATGCAAATGTGTGTGATGAGAGTTGATTATGTAAATGAGGTCGGAGTGGCGCTTTGTGCGACTTCGTATTGTTCAAGTAGCTGCCAGTGTCTGTTTCTTTTTATCGTGTACTGTTAGCAGAGCAAGTTTGTTGCACGCACACTTGTTTTATAATATACATGTTATTTTTTTAACCGTTGTTAATATTCAATAGGTGATTTTGTAACTTTTTTTTGTAGACGTTACAAAATGTATAGGGTCATTTTGACAATGCGTTTTTAAATAAAAGCACATACTTGTCTTCTTGAAAATAATACTTTACAATAGGTTACTCGAAGCGTAGATGTAGGCAAAGTGTATGTTTCGAACAAAATATATATCAATGAAAAACAATGACAATTTAACGTGCTCTAATGACACTACTACTCTAAGAGAATTCGTCGCAGCGGCAACATCACACTTTAAGTCAGAAATAAACACATGAAACCATATTCGCACTAAACTATAGTGACCAAAAAATAAGAAAAATAAACGGAGTTTTTTGGTGGAAATATCCGTTATTTATGAAGAATTTTGGGCATAATATTACTGGTTGTAAAGAAGAGTATGTGGTTACAATCGTTAACGCAATGTCAAAACTCACAATGACCCTGCATATAAACATAATATCTTCTTCTATGTCGTTTTCTTCATGACAGAAGGTCGTACCCACTTTGGTAAGAATGTAATATTATAGCGCGTAATAATATCAGCCCTGTATTATATACTTGCCCACTGCTGAGCACAGGCCTCCTCTACTACTGAGAGGGATTAGGCCTTAGTCCACCACGCTGGCCTAGTGCGGATTGGTAGACTTCACACACCTTCGAAATTCCTATAGAGAACTTCTCAGGTATGCAGGTTTCCTCACGATGTTTTCCTTCACCGTTAAAGCAAGCGATAATTCACAAAGAATACACACATGATTTTTTAGAAAAATCAGAGGTGTGTGCCCTTGGGATTTGAACCTGCGGACATTCGTCTCGGCAGTCCGTTCCACAACCAACTAGGCTATAGCGCGTAACTAAACATTATTACCTTTTATCGTACAATATACACTCAATAGACAACAAACTGATAGGTCTAACGTTTACCCACACGGCTACCCTAACAAACCTCCGTGACACTCGCTTGTCACTCGCGCAGCGTGACATTTACCGTGTCGCGGCGCGTCACGCGACATTTCGCTGTCACTCGGCGTGACGTCGCGTGTTCGGCGGCTGGTTAATTTTTAAACTTTCCATTATCGAACGTTATTCTATCGGGGGACCTTACAAATTGATTTTGATCGTTCAACTTCCTTGAAACAGGGCGGTTGCGGCTGTGTAAATATTTTTACTGTAACACTTCCTATATACTTCTTATTAGTTCTTAAGTGGATAATTATATATGTCCGACCGTTGATAAAAAGTCTCATATTTTTTATGTACTTCGGAAAGTAGGCTCTATCAAATCACTCACTCAATCCATATTCGTTTGGTACATAAATTGCAATATAAAAAAAAAGAAAACATTTTTCTAATTTACTTTACTATAATGCCAGTACATCTTATACCGCATATTTTACTGCATAAATTACACTTAAATCTACGCAGATTTTTATGCATCCGTAATCTCCCTTTTTCCTCGATTTAACCCTTCTTTATCGTAATAAGCATAAACATGGGTATAGAAGACCGCTCATTTGAAATTCATAAATCACGCAAATGAGTAATGTTTGGCTCCTGGTCTTTTTTCTGCCGTCGGCTATTTTCTAACTTTAAGATATTTATTTTTTGAAATACTGGCTGTTTTTATATTAAAATTAGAGTTTATTTCAAAGGGCTTGTTCTATTTTTGAAGTTCGAATTTTAAATTAATTTTTGATCTTTGTATAGTATAGATTGCTTTAACGGTGAAGGAAAACATCGCGAGGAAACCTGCATAGCTGAGAAATTCTCTACAGGAAATTTGAGGGTGTGTGAAGTCTACCAATCCACACTAGGCCAGCGTGGTGGACTAAGGCCTAATTAATACCTCTCAGTAGTAGAGGACGCGCGTGCCCCGAAGTGGGACAATATGTAATATAAGACTGATATTATTATTATAGTATAGTATAATGATTTCTTATGTTTACCAGAATGTTAGACATTGAAATAAAACTAGTTTTAGGATTTTATAGCGGTTTTTATATTATTATTTTCTCCCGACGTGGAACGGAAGGCCATGGGTTCTAATCCATGTTTAGACAAAATTCTATGTTCGATGCAATTTGCTCAGTATTGAGTGTTTTACATGGAGTTTACGTTTCACTACTTTATGCTCTCCTAGTATTAACGCGTGATTGCTTCCGAAATCATAGCTTCGTGATGCCCGTTATCTCAAACCATCAAGGTACAGAAGTTTTTATGTCTGTCAGTACATTTACATGTAACATTTTGCTTGTTCTCCATCTCTGGTGTGCGGACGCATCAGCTCACTCGCGACTTTAACTCCGAAGGGTAGGCAGAAGCGCTAATAAAACGACTAATTACACGGTAAACCCTCTTATGATATTGAGTCGTTACAGCGATTTAAATTAGCTGTTGGCTGTAACAACTAGCAACTAAATGTTTGGACTGAATTGGAAAGCTTAGATGCAGTGATAAACTCAGAACCTACCGAACGGATTTCGGCGAAATTTCTTATAGGAAAATTAGAAACGCTAAGTAGGAGATATAGTCTACTTATTATCCTGCGAGAAATATAAGTATAAAGACTATCTATCTCAGAAAGCTATTTCACGCGGGAGAGGCCGCAAGCAAAAACAAATAATTTAATAACTTTTCGAAACGTTCGGAAATAATTAAAATATAAAAAACCGCGGTAAAATCCGAAAACTAGTAACTGATAAGTAATTATAAATTATTTATTAAAAAATCTATAGATTTTGACATTTATTTATTAATGTTTATACTTCATTTTACTGGACCAGCTTATTTACCGCTATGAGATTCTTCTCTCTGTGATTCCGTAATGTTTCAGCATTTCCGAATAACATTATGTGTTGGTACATACTGCGTAATCGTTGGAAATGTATCAACGTTTCGGCAAAAGGCAATATCTAAGCGACAAATATACCGAAAATGAATTGTATAAATATTTTTAATCGCAATATTTTTCTGCGTCATTTGATCTAGGTTTTGTAGGTTTAGGACAATTTTAATATCATTAGACTATATCTTTATTAAATAAAAAGTTAAATTGTTATGAATTTTGATATTAAAATCAAACCTTTAAAGCACTCTACTCAAAAAAATGCAGATTGTCGCTTAGATATAATTGCCTTACAAGCGTCGGTATGTTATAAAAAACTAATATCAGCACGAAATTAACATGAAACCTATGATTTGTATGTGTTTGTTTATATCGGGTATAATAAACTTATAGATTTTTTTAATCTGACTATAAGTTTGTTAGCCTGGCAAAAGCCGGCTTATACAAACTTGACTTTTGGGCGAGCACTTTAGGCGCTCGCAGCCCTTAACTTGTAGTTATTGATTATTATTTTGCATTGAATGTAAAATAAAACAATAAATTGATGCACCATTTTCAAAACATTTTATTACTTTATTATCGTTTGGCAAAAGGAAGTATAATATTTTCGTCGCTATAATACAATCTTATAATTATAATTTTAATACTTTTTGGTACTTAATAATTAAATACAACTAATATTTCACAGGTTGATAATGCGGTATCAGAAAATGTACAGGAATAATTTTGACATAGGTTAGCACCAAAACATTAGATATGATGGAGAACTACGATATAATTCAAGGTGTATTCTAATAATAAAACAGATCGATTCATTTAATTACATTATTTTACTTTGAATAAGCATTTTATTATAATGATTTCTATTATCCAAATTTACAAAATCAAATGCATATCCCTTGAGTTATAATCAAAACATTTTTAATTTTTTTTCTTACATCCTAATTTAAGTAAAATTTGTACATTATATCTATTATTTATTTACACATTTATTGCACAATTTATTACTATGGAATGTTGAGATTTCTAATACAATTTTATTAAAATTTAAATAGCAGCTCCATGCAAATTAAATTTTTATACAAATTACTAACAACACAAATTAGGTGACACCGGCTGAGCCGCCCATATTCACTTCAATACCACGCTTCATTCCACGAAGAATGGATTTGAGAATTATTAGGTACCGGCAATTACATATCTAGCTTAACTAGTACTATTTGGTTATACTAAGCGACATCACAAATGCTCTGGAGACACAACGTTATTCACCAGTCGATATGATTCTATTTTCAATGGCGTCACGATGGGTTCACGTGGATCCTCCTACCGTTTTGCCGTTGCGTGACATGAGATTCGTAATGAATGTTCCGTTTTGTTCTGGAGAAGAAGGCAGCATTGCAACCGCTCACTGAGCACCTGTGCAATGATTGCGAATGGGCGGTCTCACAATGATGCTTCAGGCTTGCCAGATCCTTGAAGTACTCCCTGCAGCCCCGACACGGGTACGTGCCATCTTTGTTTGGTCGCGGCGCTTCGTCTTCGATCAGGTAATTCAGCTTCCGTGGTAGAGGTGGGGAATAGTTTTGCGCATGGCAACCAAATGCGTTAAGACTTGGTGGGAGGAAACCTAAAGGTATTGGCGGGAAGTTAGGTAACATACCGAAAGGAGTGAAGAGGAAAGGATGCTGCGCAAACATGTCTCGACTGTTCAAATACTCAGGTAATTGAAGGGGTGGGTACGGAGTGAATGGTATCTGAGCCATCGGACTCTTGATCTTCTCTGTCTCTTTCGCTCTGTAGTAAATATGTGATTCCACGTACGGGACAGCACGCTCTTCTTCATTAAAGGTTGCGATGAGGTCCATCTGATCTCGAACCCTTTCTAACAGTGTGGAAGTTTCTTCAGTGACTCGAAGGTCTTCCGACGATAGTTTTCTGTGTAGCGTTACGTTCCCGCTGTGCCGGTCTCTGCTTCTTCTAGAAGAGTATGCTGCTTTACATCCCTCATAAGTACATTTGTACATGAGTTTCAAATGCGAGTTCTGGTAATGAATTTTAAGCATGTAAACATTCTGGAACATTTTACCGCAAACGGTACATTTTCTTGGATTCTCATGGTCGACGGGTACATCGGTAGTACTAATAAAGAAGCCGTTGTCAAAATGGCCGTAGATTTGGCCCTGAGTGTCTTCAATGGGGCAGTCATAACTTGATACTGATGAAGAAGGAGATCTGTCGCAATAATCTATTGAGTCGTTCATAGTTAAATTGTAAGGACCCAAATGATTATCATTTTTCTTCGCGATATTAGGAAATTCTCCTTTCGATAAACTTTCTAGTCGTTTTAAAGCATTTTCGGAGGAGAACTGTCCATCATTTGGAGTGCTAGATTTGAAAGTGTCAGTTTTTTCTGTAGGTTCCTCTTTAATCCGAAGGTCTTGAGGGTTGATTGAAACCTCCGTAGGTTCCTCCTTAATTGTAACCGCTTCTTGTTTTATTTTAACAGGTTCAACATTTTGCGGTTGTTGGTAGTTGCAATTAGTTTGATAATCTTCTGTTTTTACCCTTTTAAGATCGACTAAACTTTTTTCGCTATCAGAATCACGATCTCGCTTTTGGCTTACAGATCCATTTTCAGATACCTGACTGTTTTGTAATCTGACCGGGTTTAAGTTCTTGCGTTTTCGCTTTACGACTTCAGGACTACTATCTTTAGTATTATCTATCGTTTCGTTGTTGTCACTGATGCTCCTCTGATCATAATCTGTCTCCGAACCATCTACTGAACCCGTTGACTTGTTTAGGTTGGAATAGTAATCACTGGTATCTATGTGGTCAACATCATCGTCATCGTCATCTCCTGCTACGACCACAATGCCGTCATCTTCGTCCGATTCCATTTGACCATCATGATCTTTGTTTTCTGTAGAATCTGATTCTCGACGCAATGGTTGATTTTGGTCGAATGGCGGTGGAAAATTCATGTTAACATTGTTTTTGTAATCCAAGGGCATGTTCGGTGAGAATTGCCTCAAATTATGCGGAGGGTTTAAGAGAGGGTATGATCCAAAGGGATGCATAGGATTCATCACTGGAGGTATATTCAATCCAGCCCCATGAGGCGATATGAGGACTGGATGAGTCTGAGCGCTTCTACCGTCATGAGGTGAAATTTTTCTCCTTAGGTGGGGAGAGTGCAGTTTCGGATTTGGGTTTGCACTGTGCCGGTTTCTTGATCGTCTAGAGCTAAACATCATACTGCAGCCTTCGACCGTGCATTTATGCATTTCACGGAGATGAACAGCTGAGAAATGTATTTTTAAGGCTCCTTTGTCACAAAATGTTTTTAAGCATACGTTGCACTGGACTCTCTTCTTACCAGTTGCTGGGTTTATGAAATGTGTTCCCAAGTTCAAAGGCATTTGCGTAGCTCCCCATTGTCTTTTAGGTGGGCTTATACATTTACCTAATAAAATATTTCTAGTGTTATGAGGTGCATCCACATAAGCATCTTTACTTAAATTAAGTACATTTTCGTCTTCAGCTCTTGATTCTTCCAATCTTTCTTTCGAGGAATTATTTGACTTATTCTCAGGAATATCAACTGACTTTCCTGACATTTGTGGTAAAAGCGCTTGCAGTGATGCTAGTCCCATAGGGTTTTGACTAAGAGCTGCCACCATAGCTGCTGGATGGCTGAATGTTGATGGCATGGAGATGGGAGGCAAAGGAAGATTTGCGTGCAGTGGGAAATTAAAAAACTGACTCCTCATTAAGTCGATAGCTTTTTCCGCTGAGCTTGCATCATACGGTTTCCTTCCTTCATCCTTTTCGTTGACATTTTTGTGTTTACGGAAATCGAAGGGTTGCATATTTTGCAAGTGACTTAAAGGAGATGAGTTAACGGGACTAGTGGTTGAAAGTGGGCTTGATGAGGTAGATAAGCGAATGCTGTTATTTGGTGACACCTCCACTGGAGACTGTCTGCGATGAGGTGATCGGTTGTGAACTGGTGACGACCGCGTATGATTAGGAGACATAGCTTCTTTCTTTACTTCTACTGTATTTTCTAAAGAACTCTCCCTCCTTTCCTTCTCTTGCAATCTTTTCAGATATGAATAGTGATGTTTAGCTTCCATCATGTGTTGTAAATATTGAAGAGACTCGTCATTACGGATGTCTTTGCCAGACTGCTCCATTAGTCTTCTGAATTCTGCCTCCAATTTTGCTTGTTCTATCGCTCTTGCATCAAATAGCTCTGTTTTCTTTTCTTTCATCTTCTCGAAGTCTTCTTGCCCCGATGGAGAAGGCAGGTCGTTCTTTTTGTAGATGGGTAAGAGAGAGGTCTTGTGAAGAGCTCTCGCTTCCTGCAGTTTGAGGATCTGCTGTAAAGCCATGCTGTGCTCTGATCCGTGACCGCTCCATCTTTCCGCACTACTCGACTGTGATTCCTGAAACAATAAAATTTATTTCGTTAATTTTAGTTAGACTTGTCTTCAAGCTAGTCAAATGATTTAAAGAAAAGCTGTGATGATCATTTCAACCATTGCCTTTCAATTTGTGGTCATGTCCTCAATTATTTAGAATAACTGTTCGTCAATAATGATGTAATATACAAGTTTTGTACCCTTTCGTAGTGTCCTACGTATTTACGTAGCAATATGAGCATTACCTTATTTACAAAGATTTAATTTATTTGTACTCAAGTAAGGAATGCTATTCCTTATATGCTTAGTTTATGTTTAAACAATTAGTTGACGTAATATTTGTTAAGGTATATTAATATTTGTAAATATAGTTAAATGACAAAGGACTTGTAACATTGCAGTTGGGGATTTTCCACTTGTAACAATATTTCTTTTTAAAAGTTTGTTCAATTTTATTACTTAAATAATAATTGAAAGCCTTTACCCTATACGGAACAGTCTAATATAATACGTTAAAAAATAATTGATGCGTAAAAATTAAAGACTTAAATATTAACTAAATTCTCGTCCCTCAAAACCTCAGCGATACACCATCTACAGTCATAATATTGTATAATTATCAAACGTTTGAATCTCTCCAATTGACCTTCCATTTACATTAAACGCCCTTATGCAAAACGTACCAATACCTCAAATAACATGTCGCGGCAACACAACGTCCAATTTACAATAAAATTACACAGTTTTTAAATCGAAAAGATTATCGAGCCCTAAAACCTAACTACGGGTTCAAATAGCTCGTCAAATATAAACATCGGACGGAACCACACCTTGCGTTTTCAAAGGGTAATATCAAATTAATTCCGAGAACGCTAAGCAATTGGTTAAAATTGTGTAAAATGATGGTTTCAACTCGACTCGAGAATAGAAAAGTGGTTGGGTGTCGCGTGTTTGAAACGATTTAATCCGTAAACTAAATTATTATTCATTTGGTAAGCATTCGGGGCCGGCGTGTCAAAGTTAAACTCTGGTTAGTTGGTAAAAAACTGAGACATGCCGAGATATCTATTTCGATAAGCCTGTTATTATTTACTATTGTGTAATTTTGTTGATGCAAGCTTTGCTAGTGATATGACTTTTTATATGATGTTGAGAAATTGCTTCTTAAACCGGAAAGTAGAACAAATATACTGATAATGCTTGACAATCGTAGAAAGTAGCAATTGTAGTAAGTACTGTTACTTATACTACACTACCAGTAGGTTTACAATAAAGTCATCATCAGTAATAAACATCTATGTGAGATGCGAGGCACAATATACACCTACACTGGTGACTTATCAGACCGATTCTAGCCCGATAAATACAACCGTAATTTTGGCAGCGGATTTGAATATGTAAAATAAACTAATGTTAATAAAAGCTCCGTTAAAAACACAATGCAACCGGTCCCTCAACCCTGCAATGGAACTATTATCGCTTTTAAAACAGTTTGTCACTATTCGTGACGTCCAACATTCATAGCCATCATTATACGTTTGGGGAAAATTAAATCGCCGTTTGGAACAATCACAAAAAAGTATTTCTAATGCCACAAAATGGATAAACACGGGATAATAAAATGTCGTTTAAGAAAAATATACGTCTGGACAAACTCTTTTGGGTAATTATAGGGCGCTTTGTATGTAATTTTCTTTAGAGATTTGATTTTAAATTGTGGTGGTTTTAGACGTTCGTGTGTTTCTTTGGGAATTCGAATTTTGTGTCATTATTTAAATTTATTTTATTTCGAAATTTAAATTTTGTATTCTAAATGACGTAACGGAAAAATAATATCTTGTAAAGTTATTAAAACCGATAGTAAACGAAATTCAAGATCCCGATTCTCGCCAAGGTTAATTTACAGTCTCAACAACTCAAATCGCTTTGGTCCAATGTTTATAAACACTTAACCCTTCCATTGCGGTAAAATATTTAATTTCCCGAAACGGGTTGATTACGAAGCGACGCGTACCCCACTATTACCCAATCACCTTATTACCCCCATGTAAATTCATACTTTAATTAAATAATACATTTTCGGACGTATATTCGGCGGAACAAGTGTTAAATTATTTTTAAATATGTCATTGAGGTAAACGGACATGCATTTTTTATTTTTAAAAAATGGAACAGCTCATGTTGATGTGGTTTTTGTAACCAAGGTGGCGCCACGATAATACATAGTACGCTGGGTTAATTGATGCTTCAGTCTTTTTTTAATCTGTGGTTGGTTTAATTTTGAATAATAGTTATATTGTTTTTAATGAAATCACAGATAAAATAAATCTATGGACGATCAACTGCTGCGATATTCTTTGAGCTTAAATAATTTTCCCTCATTGTTCGTAAACTACGACATAAGGAAAACTTGTATCCTTTAAAATAAAGGTGGTAGATATTGTGAGAGGCTTATATGATATATATGAATGTGAGAATTGTAAGTAAAAAAACAGGACAATTGTGTACGAAACAGCATAATTCGTTGTCTAATGACGGTATAACGTAATATCT
Organism: Manduca sexta; assembly: GCF_014839805.1. Taxonomy (NCBI): domain Eukaryota; kingdom Metazoa; phylum Arthropoda; class Insecta; order Lepidoptera; family Sphingidae; genus Manduca; species Manduca sexta. The sequence continues at coordinate 9,455,867 of NC_051122.1, forward strand.
AACTATCAACATTATGTTCAGTAGCAATGAACTTTAAAAGAAATATGTCTCAACATTAAAATGTTATTGAATTAACATCAAAAGTTGCACCGTGAAGTTATCGCGAAACACCGACATTATTGGAACGTCCAAACGTTTTCTTATAAGGCGATCCGTGTACCACTGTGGGAATTTGACAAGTAATTGTCAACAAGCAGAGGAAAAAAATCGCAAAAAAGTATAGTCGAGGTGATTGACCCCGTAACTTTGACCTCAGTCGCTCTTAGTCCTACGCGATAAAGACCACATTCGCTTGTCAATGTCCAGCATGACCCACGCCTACCGGCGCTGGACAAGCGGGCATATTTCATATGCTTTTCAATCCGTGCCATTGTAATATGCGACTTAATACGTGGATGTAAGTTCTCGTTTGGTGCACGTGTGTGTTTTTTTGCCAGCTACGTTTCGCGAACATCGTTTTTCGCCGCTGCATCGCTGTCGTGGCATGCCATATTGTTCCCGACATGATACATGTAGCGACCGGCCCGTATCGTCGCACACACACGCCGTTCCATAATGATTAAACAAAAAAAAATCTAAACAAGTGCCCAAACCGTTAATTTAGAACAAAATTAAATTTTAACACGAGTTTCTTTGAAATCAATATTTATACGAGATTTTATAATTTATGACGGCCGTATCGTGTTTACAATAAATTATAGCCTTTTGATGTGGTGTAAACTGGCTAGATTATTATAAATTGTGTATTTTAATGTAAAGAAATCTATTGATGTCTTAATGCGGTTCGTAAACTAGAGTTAGCTCAAGATTGATTGCGATTTGAACGAGGCTTAAGGCGTTCTTGGGAACACGTGGGTGTGCTGAAATCAGTTCGAGTGAAGTTAAAGCAATATACAAGATGTATGGGAGCGGTAATGCGTTTTATTTATATTAATTTGTAGACAAGTACAAAGTGGAGTTTATCAATAATAGTGTAACAAACTATGCTTGACGATGATTAATTTGAAAATGATATGGGTAGCATTATTTTAACTCATCATTTCGTTCAAAAACAGCCGTTGAAGTTTCAAATAAATATAAAATGATTAAATAAACAAGAAAAAAATATTTAAACAAAGATTTCTGTTCACGATTGTACTCACAGATTGAGTTTAAGAATGTAGCCAGCAATTTACCTAATAATTAAGTTTACCCAAGGGTTAAATTGCGACGGGTGGTTAATTTATATTTACTCTGGTTACACCAGTAATGGTAGATCTGATAGTTTTAGAGGATTGTCGAAGGCGTCAGTGGTCATACGTATGATGCCATGCAAATTCTTAATTGACATATTACCAATTCTATCATATCTCATACAGATAGATATAAATTAGTTACTACATTAATATGTTATTTTTATTATTTTATGTTTTTATTGCGAAGTACATTTTCTTAGTTTCATAGTAACCGTGTCAGTTGTTTCGTGACCTCATAACTTTTTTTAAATATGCAGATAAAGGCTGAAGGATATCTTAATAAAACTATTTTAATCATAAATTTTATCATAATTTTCTCCCGACGTTCGATCGTCGACGTCTAACCTCCGCGTAAAGACTGTAAAAATTCAATTCCTTTGCCTATTTTTAAAACACTAAAATTATTAAACGTGTCAGTTTCCTAGTTCCCACGTCAGCCGTGTCGCATGTCGCCATATTGTTGCAAATTAAAAAAATACACACGGAACGACAATAAAATGATGACTCGCATCAATATTTGTGTAGATGGCGCCGCGTGGGTGGTCAGTAGCGTTTATTAATTCAATTATGACAGTACTACGAACCGGTGAATGTTTTGGGACATTATTCAAATCTTAAGATTCTAGCTCAGTTTATCGCGAAACCAGATAAATTAGAAAATAATTAGAATGAAGTTCATCTGGCGTGTTACTTGACGGACTGAAGTGGCGAAACGTCCATACAAGCCGATTCCTACCGGCTTCCTTTTAGGTTTATTTAAGTTTGTCTTAGTTATTGTTTACTGTTACATTGGCTCTAATTACCTTTTGAAAAATTTCACCCTTCACTGATTCTCTTGCCAGGAATACGATTTCTCATCACACAAGTCATACCATAGATATACCTAAGCCCGAAAATGCTATAGTACTTAGGCTTAGTGCTCTGCCTAACCTTCAAAATGGCGTGATCTTATTACGAGCAGGGACCTCATTACGACGACACCATAATCTATACCCAATTCCGAGGCACATTTTCATAATTTAGATTCAATATGATTATTAGTGGCAACGTCCACTATAATGCGTGTAATGATAGCGTTGTGCTGTGCCGGTTTATCTTAATCTGGCTTACCGCGCCTCCTCGCGTTATGGGTATTAAATAATAATTGGATAACGTATCGATCGGTTTGGTATTAAGGTTGAAATTAGCGTGGGTGAATTTGGGTTTGTCGTCTTAGATTCGCGTAGACTAAAAATAAAACTGTTAACATACATACTTTAGCTATAAGTTTAAAAATAGAAAAGAAACTTAATATTGATTTATCTTAAAAAATCGAATTCGCAATTTAAAATTTGAAAATAGAACAAACCTTATAATAACCGTCTTCCCACCAACGTTTCACGAATTGAGTCAAATTACTCAAATGGTTCTCACTGTCACACATTGCGCACACTGTATTATACTTAATAAGGTAAAGGTTCCTGTCACCGTCCACCGGTAAGATCTACCACACGACTAATCCTGCTAATCTGTGACACAAGTGTTTAAGACACCGCCCTGTGGTGGGGGTGGGTACCCCTTGACCTACCTGCGCGAACAATAGGGATTATGGACTGAGCCTATGTCACGTGTTGTCGTTAGGCTTAGTGGGGATAACGTTTATTGTAGCAAATAAAAATAGTTTTATATGATTATTGGGATTTTAATTTGGCACGTGTTGCATAATATTGATATTTTATATTATGTTTATACTTATATAAGTCTAGATATAAATCCATCAATATTAAATTCACATGGACTGTCTGTGTGCCAATTTTTTTCCTAATCCGTCCAGCGATTTTAGAAGTAATTTCTAACTACCATCCGAACATTCTCATAAACTTGAATAAATAATATAAGAAAAATGAGAAAGAAAGAAGTAAAAGACACTAATTAATATTTTCGTTTTGATATTCTTCCATACTTTTCGTAACTTAAATCTTATTAAAGGGAATTTAATTAGAATTATAAAAAAAAAGTATTATATAAATCAAGCCTAAATAAATCCCTTAGCCGGGCGCGGACATGCTTTAGTACTGAGAGTATTTAGGCTTTAGTCCACCGCGCTGGTTTAGTGCGCGTTAGCAGACTTCGTAAAACTTTAATATTCTTATGGAAAATTATAATATAGCAAAAATATATATAAATAGGTGTTGCCCGTCGCTTCGTCCGCGAAAAGCCTTTCCCTTTACAAAAAATCCTAAAACACAGTAATGAATTATAACACCACTAGTACGACTATCAATTTCAAAAATCACATTAAAATTCCCATTATGTCCTATAGAAACAAATTACCGAGATAACAAGTAGTGTATGTGTTTATTCAGAACATGGTCTGTGCTTTGCCAGACTTCATCCAAATCCGTTCGCCTATTTCTGTGCTTGCTTTTAACAAACATTTAAACATTATCACAATTTCGCTTTTTTAATAAGAATAAGATTTGTGTGTTATTTAGTTAATAATAAAAACTTCAAACGATTTTGTAACATGTAAACTGGTGTAATAATAACCTAAAGTACATACATTATAGCCTAAAGGTACATATTCCAGCTAATCTGTTTCCGCGAAATACTTTAACAACTCGTTGACTCTTATTCTTTTGTAAAACACTAAAAACAATATGTAAAATACTTGTACATTTTGCAAATAACGCAAAAATATGAAAAGGGCACGCAACCGTAAAAACCATTTCGGTAAACAATGGGTGGTTACTTAGAAAAAAAGTCGGCGGCTTTGAAGTCGGCCGTATGTGAGACAAATAGATAATAGACAATATGACACCGGACTACAATAGGGCCATTCACCCTACTGATAAGAGGTGTTGCTTTATTTTTGCGAAAGGTTCGGTTTTCTTGGAATTTTGGAAAATGCCAGTAGGTATGTAGGTTTAGGCAGGAAGCTTTTAGGGTTTGTTTTTAAGAAGCTATTTTAATGCCGCCGACCAAAATATTTTTGAAAGAAAGTTTTAAATTTTGTATTTGGAATAAAATAAAAAAAAAACAATTATTCGTCACAACGCTAACACGTTCCGAAGCGGTGGTATAATGATTCAAAATACCTTGTGAAAAACTATTCGAATAAATAAAACATTTAGTTTGAGTTATGGTGATGACTATATATCGTAGTTCTATCTCATTGTATAAAAACTTTATTCAATTAATATTTTAATCAAATATTAACCATATGGACCTAAGGTAATAATATTAGGTATAACAATATTTTAAGCGCTATTATTTTAGATAACGAAATTCTTCTTACATTACTTTAAGTTTTTGTTCTATAATATTTAACACATTTTCTGATTTATATCCATACGAAAATAGGCAGATGATTAATACAATATGTTTCTTGAGTGGTCAGAAGTTATTTACGGTGAGTTAGCGGAAGCGTAGCAGACTGATTGACGATTTCGGGAAGTAAAAATATTTTGCTCTCTACCTTGATATGGTTTTGAATTTCTTTTTACTAATCATACTATGTACTGTCCCACGGTGGAGAAGGGTCCACTAACTTGATTCTTGCCGGTTTCCCTTTATCTCAAATCTAATTATCATTACAATGTTTTGCGGACCGCATTATGCATATTAGTACCTTTTCATAACGCGGGAGAGGGGGGGGGGGGGTATCAGAAAAATGATGACGTCAGCAATATTTTTTTTTTAATAAGTTACAATAAAAACTTGTAAACATTATACCTACACTTAGGTAAACATTGGAAAGGTTAAGACGTTTGCTTACTTTGGTTGACAAGGGTAGGCGGGTTAAAATACTAAAATCTTGCTTACCTAAAGGCTCCTATCCCATATAATGTAATTGCGAGAGTCTAAAGATAAGTGAATGTTGGTTAGATCTATATTTTATTAGATAATGAGCTTACTTACATCCCGAAATAGACCTTTAGTTATATTATAGCTTGTAGTTTGTATATAATATGTTTTTAATACTTCTGTATTAAACTTGCGTCCGTGACTAATACAGTATTTTCTTTCTTTCTAATTAAGAAACCGCTCAGCGCATTTTAAGGAAATTTGGCATGTAAAACACGTCTCGCATTTACATTTAGCTCTTTTTTATTCGTAAAAGCAAAAAGTACAGGAGAACGTAAATTATAATAAATGTAGTAAGTAGGTACAAAAAAAACCTATGTTTCAATGTTCGTACGGCGTTTTGAAATAGAAAAATAATCTAATTTGTGTGATAAGTTATTAAGTTTTAATATAATGTATTAAAAAGACATTTGTTGTGGCAACCAGACAAGAAGTAAATTAACCAATTATCCGTGCAGTTTTTCCTCTATTATGCCTATTGTAATAAGCGATAATATCTATCTCAGCCGGCGCAGTTTTTTCCATCATGCAGTAGGCGCGAACAATAGCATGTGAAACATTACCAACCAAATTTAAAAACCAATTAGACTCACAAGTACACGCACAAAAAAACTGGCCGTTTAAACAGTAAAGCCAATCAATCAGGCACAGTATCAATCAAAACTGACAGTGGGAACGGCGCGACCGCACCGCCCACGGATCGGATCGTCGCAAAACGTCGGCCAACATTATAATCGCTAAATATAATTGCGGTGCAAAATTATTAGGTGCAAAGTTAGTACACTCGCGGCCCTGGGGCGTACAGTGCCGGCCACTATCTGATGTGTACGTGCCTTGACAGGGTAAGTGATGAGTGGAGTGATAGAAACCCGCCTCGGCTTATTGAGTTACGGCCGTGAGTGTATACGCCTGAACATAATGTTGCCGATTTAAAGTTATTATTGCACGTGTAAAGTTTGCCTATATGCAATTATTAACTTGTTACTCACATATATTAGAATTAATAGCGGTCATTTGGTTAAATAGCTGTTATTATAAAGCATTTTTTTCATTGAGTTAGTTCTGTTTTTGCGTCTACGAATGTGTTAAATAATGTGAAGATTTGCTGGTAGGTGAAAGTGGCTGGCGTCCATTGCGATTTGCATCTGTCTATGTACTAATACGCGTTTATGTATAATTTGACGTGTTTTACTGCAGGATATAATGAGGCGGAACGAACGACCGCAGCGGTCGAATCCAATTAATGCGTCTTACGATTTTCTAGGATCAATTAATAGTTATAAATGAGTATAGATACATGCATCTAGTTAAGTAAATCGTAGTTATAAATACAGGCGTATATCTGGACATAGATATATATAGTAGAGAATAGAGAAGCACAAATTATTTTGGTTGTTCTTATGCTCTTGGAAAGGATACGTTTTTCAGACAATGTGAAATTTAATTGCTTTTGTGAGATATAGTTTTAGGAAAGGTATTGCTAATTAATTTTTATATTTTAATATCCCAAATATTTATTTTGCGACAATTTATTTCGTAATTAAACAAAATTATCATCAAATATTATGCTATGGCCACAATAAAGTTATAATATTAATATCAATATCAACTACAGCAATAAATAATTAAAATTAAATCCCAAATGCGTTTAATTAAAATTAAATCCCAAATGCTACGTCTAAAATTATTCTCAATTAATAACCTTTAAAAGTTAGTGTGTACGCACCATTACTACACATTAAAAGAGTAAAAAAGAAAGATGTTAATGTAAAGCATAAAAACACGGATCATAATTTGACAGTTTTTAAAGATGCGATCTCAACGTTGACGTGTGGCGTTTCTTTATACCTACGGTGTAAACGGTTGATTTATGTGCGTCGAATTTATAAGATTATGTGCAATTTATTTTTATATTTTTTATTCGTATCCATAATTAATTGAATCAAAAATTTGTTTACCGTTAATATAAATTCTTTATTTGAATGTTTAAATCCATTAGAAGCCAAAGGGGATTAGAACGTTTAATATTTTATACGAACGTGTAAAGTCGTGCTCTGAGACATTTAAAAGTAACTTTGGAACTCAAAAACAGATGGCGCTAACAGTTTCTAAACTCTACATGCATAAATTTAAAGTCAAAATTATTATGCATAATATTGTTATATAGCTCATTTTAAGCATAATAATATGATTGAAATATATAGAGAAGGAATTTATAATTCCAAAATATCAATTATCATTATTTTCTAAGATCACATTACACATTGTTTAGATTTATGTTGCATAGTTTCCGTTAAGGTGGTAGCTCAAGGTCCATTTTCATACATTTTGTTTCGGCTTTAATCTGGGTAACTAAACAAGTATTGGCAAGTAAAGAATTTAAATTCACGTCTAGTTAGTGATTAGTTCTCGCAGTTGAAGAAAAATGTAAAAATAATTAATAATCATGGATATTTCTGCCTTTAAAATTTCGTCATATTACCCAGATTAAAGCCGAAACAAAATGTATGAAAATGGACCTTGAGCTACCACCTTAAGTATAAAAACAGAAGCAGATGTTTACTATCAGTGACCTTGACCGGTGACCTTGAACTGTGGTATCGATTTTCCGCCCGCTGTAAGATGAAAACTTTGTCTGTTTGCGATTTGCGAATATCATAGTAGAGAAAATAAGTAAATACATAGCATTTTATGAAGTTGAATAAAGATATTGTGAATTAATAATTGATAATTTAACTATTTCTAACATATTAAGTAGTTTCTGTAGATTCGTTATTGTAGAGTTTTTAATATTGTATTAAATATTTCACCTATTTTATATAATTCGAAATTCATGAATAACACGTGTAGTTAGCAATACTCTTATTATTTTACGATTTATAGAAGGATTCATGTGACTTGATCCTTTACAAAACATTAATTTTATAATAATATACAACTGCTTGATAAAAAATCTCAAAGCATTATTTACCCTGTCTTATCTCTAAGGCTTTATTTACCGTAAAAGAACATGAATATCAGAGATTACCTCCCTGCGACAATTACCCGTTGCGAAGCTTACATAAATTGACAAACAAAACTGGCTAACCTAACCTAACCCAATCTCGCTAATGGCGCTCAGCTTAGACTATGCATTCCGTTGATGACCGGCGATTTATTTCAATAAACCACCGCGCCCGTAATGGCCACTGCCGGGAATATTATGTACCCGCGGCGTGTTCCTGCTGAAGAAAGTTGTGGTTAGACTGTGTGTGTGTGTGTGTTTTAACGTATATTTTCGATATAAAATATTGTTGGTAAGTAATAACTGTGTGCATGAATTTCTAATTAATTAAAGATTAGTGTGATTAATTTGAATTGACCTGGCAATATCTTAAGGTATGTTTTTTTAGTTGTTACCGTTGTCTTGAACTGGACAGATTATCACTTTTCTTTTTTTTGGATGGTGTTGGGCCATATCACGGTAAAAAGGTTTTAATGGCGTAGGTATTACAGGATGTTATAGAATATCAATAATGTTTTAAAGTAAGACAAGATTTATCTATACTACGATACATATTCAAAGATATTTCAATGCTGTATGAAATTTTATCATCAAGAGCTTTTATACTGCAGCAGTTATTAATTAAAACAAAATCAGTTAATTCAGACTTGAACAGAAAAAACTATTTATAAAATTCATTATTCAGTCATAAACTTTTATTAATATATATATATGAGTTCTATTTTCAATTCTCTACTTATTCTGTGTCCGCCAAAATAATTGCGACAAAGTGGCATCTCGATTTCCATTTTGTCAAGTTAGTCTTTTTGTTCTTATATTCAAAGAAATATGACTTATATCACTCAACCACGAATTCACACGTAGCCACGTTTATGTAATAATGCTCAACAAATATGGATGTCAAAAAGTCCAATGTAATTAGCACTTAGCGTATAAAGACTGTAAATATGTACTTTGCCAGTTATGAGAAGTGATGTTCAGAGTTTTTACGTATTTTATTCGTTGTTTAACTTGTGTGTAGAGTATAAAGTTGGTTATATGAATAATCTTTTTCATGTGCTTTCTTCTCTTTACTGAGAATTCGCTCACTGTTTTGTATTTTTACGGTATTTTTCATGTATGATTTTTGCTATAGAAGAATTGTTTATTATTAATATTTTGTATTTTAACAGGTTTAACAACTTAGTCATTCCAAGAGTAGTCAGTTTAGTGCTCGGTGTTATTAGGTATGAATAGTGTTGCCCAAATTCAGTCTTGGTCTTGCAGTCTTGGTCTTGTTCTTGCGTTTTTGCAAGACCAAGACCAAGAACAAGACCGCGTATTTTTAGCAAGACCAAGACCAAGACTGACCGTGCAAGACTTGAGCAAGAACAAGACATAGCCTGCAAGACTCTTGCGTCTTGCAGCTAGGACTTAGCGCTATTTCACTGAGTAGTTAGGTGTAACAGTTCGGTGTATAGGTAGGTACGCTTAGGAATTCTATGAGACGCAAAAACTGTATCAAAGAATATGAAAAACTGGACCTATGCGCATTACGACTAATACCATAAACATAGCGAATAAAAAATATCTATTAAAATCAAACTGAGTGCATGCATAGCTATGTTTTAACCATCGGCACTTTGATAATGCGGCATCAAAGGTTTTGTACTTACTTCTCAAAGAAATTTGCCGCTTTTCGGAAGTACATGGTTATGATACACGCGCCGGCGGCTTCTTTTGAAATCTAAAACAATCGTTGCCGCCACGCCGAAATCATAACATTTGACACTATTTGATTGCCGCCATAGGGCGTAGGTATACTCATGCAAAATAAATTTCGAATTTTAAGAGTAAATAAATAAATTTCTTATAAGTTGAAGGTTCAATCTCTTTCTAGACAGATAAGTATTGTTCTTTAAAATACAGTCAAGTTATTGTAATTAATTTGTTTTTTTACATGTTTTAGCAAATGTAAGCTTATAAATCATAAATGTTTATTAAGAAACAGTTACTTCCATGGAAAACGACATATAGGTCAGTTGATTTTTCGAATTTCTTATCAAATCTTCAGTTATTTATTAATCTGCTTGATCTTTACTATGGCTATGTTAATTCAAGCTCACAATGTTCCAATTCTAATACGTTTTTCTAAGATTTAAAGTAAACTTTAATAAATAGTAATAGACTAATAGGTAATTGCAAGACTTGCAAGACTCTTGCTGCAAGACCAAGACCAAGACCAAGACTGGGAGCGCAAGACCAAGACCAAGATCAGGTGTATTGGCGCAAGACCAAGACCAAGACTGGCTAAGTCTCGTCTTGTTCTTGCATTTGGGCAACACTAGGTATGAACCACCGATGTTGATTTACAACACTTGCAATAGCGTGTTTACGCGTGTCTACTTCTGCGATCAGCCTCTTAACTTTAAATCTGGTTAAAAATTTTACTTTAGACCTTAAATAATTACCGATAGGGTTGCTATTGGATAAAACAACGAAGGCAAAATATGTGCACATTGCGTTACGGCGTTATACAAACGCTGACAAGCTTCAAAACCGTTACAACACATATTCCGCATGTTTGCCCCATTATTATCGCGGGTAATATTTGTACAGCAATTGTATCAATTCAGATGTACCGCCCGCGGCCGGCGCGCGGCGCTGCGATCGGCGGCGCTTCTCGGAACTAATGGTGTCACGCTCGCGGCGCACGCGCATCTGTTGCGAATCTCGCAGTTTTACAATTTGATGATAGATTAAATTATTAGAAACGTTAGAAATGATCGCTATTGACATAATAATATGTGTTTAGTTGTATGAGATTATGATCGATGTAATTTTTTGTTTGTTGCCTTAGGGCTTAGCTTGATCGAAGGAGTAGGTGCTCGAGCGTCCACTAGAGATTAATATCATGGTGAAAAGCTTAATAGAACTTGTGTAAGGTTTGTACCTCAGTCTATGTTTTGCGTATACAATATTATATTGACCAGAGAAAATAAAAGATTTATCGGAAAGACGTTAAAAATATACTTGTTGTTGTGGGTACCTATTGAGACAAATGCATAGGAAAGGAATATTTCTCTATGTATTTAACGTGTCCAATTAAAATACAACTAAATTATTTTTCCACATATCAGCGTAGAAAATTTTACGTCTATTTAAATAGGGCTTTAGGTACATAGTACAAAAGTTCATAAAAAATAACATTGTACCGATTCTATAGTACTTCCGTGCGCTCGCGCATATTAGCGACTACGTGACATGACACTCAAGACTGTCACTGATGTGAAAAAAAGAAAAGTGATTTTTTAAACAAATACAAGTTTCTCTCACGGCCCTGTTTGTGTATTCACGATAGTCTCATTGTTTCTCGGATAAAAATAACCTTTAAAATAATCAAGGTAAGTCTGTCTGTATGTCAAATTACTATTAAATTCGTCCCGTCCTGCCTCTGCTACTAACAAACATCTAAATGTCTCTGTAAACTTTCGCATTTAACATATTAAGTAGTAATAGCTCTCTTATTTCTACCATAGACGTAATATTTATAAAAAGTATTTCTCTTACCAATATTATAAAATTCCAATATATATGTAATGTTACGATGTTTGTAGGAAGTAAACACAGCAACAGCTGAATTGATTTGGATGAAATTTTGCATATGGATAGCCCATATCTTAAATTAACACATAGAATATTTTTATCCCAGCAATTTGCTCGCGTAGGAAACATTTGAACTTTCATCAAAATGTTTAAATAATAGCGCAGGCATCGTATAGATGGCGCTATCGTTATATTTTGGAACTTTTGCAGTGAGAAAGGATGTTTAAGCGAGCGACGCCGCGAGCTACACTTAGTCTTCATAAATCCTACTATTAAAAGATAATGTCATACAAGGAATCCTTATATTAGGACGCGACATCAGCTCGGTGGCGGCAGTTAAACATGGGCGTCGGGAGGCATCGCTTACACCCCCACGTGCTAAGACAACGCGGTCCAAGGGCTTCAGTGTGTCTTGGAAACAACTCCTTACGCGTCTTTGACAACTTCCTTACATTCATTTAGAGATAATTCTATAAAGTATATTATAATAATGCTTTTGCTCGCGGTTTCGCACACGTGAATGATTTTTCCAGGATAAAAGTCCCACTATAACCTTCCCAAGGCCTTAGACTATCTCCGTACCAAATTTCATAAAAATCCGTTCAGTAGATTTTGAGAAAATCGATAACATACAGATAGACAGAAAAAGGGGCTATGTTTTATAATATGTATAGATGAGTTACTTACATAGTACATTGTATCGTTAGGAATTATTTCAGAAATCTAAAATTACATATTTTTTTTAAACATAAATACGAGCATGACAAAACTAGGCAGTCGCTCGCCAGCCGGTAAACGCCATGGCCCATGACCGTAGATATCATAACTAAGAATTTAGATCTACGAAGCACTGTATGGCACTTCACATCATATTTAGTATCAATACAGATTGTAATGTCCTTCAAGCTAGAGGCTACAACATAGCAACAGTTACTTTATAGCAGAAATAAATTGAATGGTAAAAGCTATGAAGCTGTACCCGTGCATATAATCTATTTCGAAGAAGATAAAAAAGTAGAAGGAAGAGTAATTTTTTCTGAATTTCTGAAGGTCTGTAGCACAACGTCTAAGAAAATGCTCCTCGGTATAATAATGTATAAGCCGACCAAATACAAAAGCCATACTCTAATATATGCGTCCCAAATAAATGGTAATAAATGAGTACTATCTAAGTATATTGCTTTAATACTGTGAAATAAAATTTACTTTAACAACAATAAATAAAACTTAAGAGTGTCAATCTAGTATATTTAAAATTTGAAGTACATTATCCTATAGTTTTCATAGCAGTTTACAAGAAACTTAACATAATTTTACGAGATACCTACATATGACGCAGTGGCTTAAGGTTCAGATAACCTGATTCAGTTATAAAAGTCCATTCGACACCCAACTAGGCCATCGTCGCTTACAGGCGCAGTTGGGTCGTTATAAATAATGGCAACCCCGAATTTACTTTTCTACTGCTTTGCATAGGTCTCCTCTATTGAGAGGCTTTAGGCCTCCACCAAACTGCTTTAGGTTTGGCTAAACCTTACCCTATTGATGACCGGCGGTAATATTTGATTTGATAATGAATTTTATAAAATTATTGATATTTGAATGAATTGATAATTTACATTCATGACCAAAAAATACAGAATAGTTGGTGTAACATAAAAATATCGTAATTAGGTGTTTTATCAGTTTTTGTATTGACGGTTGAACATAAAAAGCGAAAAAAAATATGTTTAGTTTTTGTTATTATATTTAGTGCTCTATAATTATTGTACTTATTACATGTCTTCTTTATTCTAGTATTTTGGATAGATCTCTCTCACCATCTATAAGATCTCCAAATTTTTTGTTACTTGTAAGAAAATGGATTTATATCTTATATTTGGATTTTATTGTTAATTAAAATACCACCATTATTTTACATAGAAAGAGAAATCTCATAATCTTTCTATATGTATTCTTTTTGTTCTTTATGTATTGAAATAAATTCATTGTATACCTAGTATTGTAAATTTGCGTGATTTTTTATACTTTTTGTGTTGTGTTTACGGGTGTGTAGAAAAATAAATTATATATTTTTTTCTGTAAAAATACTTTGAGTGTTACTATTGTAGGCACTTTTTTAAATTTAAATGTAACTGGAAAAATATTTAAAATATCAGCCGTCCAACTTCTATAGAGTTCTCTAAATTTTAGGCCGCACACCCGCGCACGATCAGAGCGTCGCGACCGCTATCATAAAAAAATAAATTGCTGTAAGTACATATTCATACAACTGGACCGCGAGCTTGTAATTCGCCTGATGAGTACCACTACTACAATACCTAAAAGAGTAACCAGGACATTATAATTTGCTGTAGAGGCCTGAACGGGGCTCCTAGTCTACAGTATTTCTGCATATCTTTGCTGCCAACCTGAGCTGGCTTCTTTGTTTACTTTATAGTCTTTCATTTATTTTTATGTCCAATAAATATTGTCTTTAGTTACATAAGCGGCTTTATTTAATAATTAAATATTATCATGTACCTTAATTTATCATAAGTGCAACTATGTTCGCCTATATGATGAATAAAGCATTTTATTTGTTTATTTATTATTAGATATGTATTACCTTTCAGAACATTAGCTTGTTTACTACCTTATAACTCTGGCCAAGAATTTTCTTTCAAATACCACGGGAACATTTCGCATATTATTCACTGGAGCTTAGATGTCAATTTCCCAATCATTTTTCCTATGAGATGGTTTTATTAGCTCGAACCCGCGCCATATAACCAAAACTCTATTAATATACTTTTTATAGGGTACTTCAAATTATATATGTATGCTTCTCTTTTTAAAAACTTCTTAGACTATTACGGAAATCTATACTATATGCCTCACATATAAAGGGCTATTTCACAACTTCTGAGAAAGCGCTACTCGTGTCATTAATGTATAAGCCGACCATACATCATACTCTAATCTATACTTCGAAATAAATGGTAATAAAATCAGTACTATCTATATCAACTGTATCATACCATAACAGTCAAAGAAAATTGGCTTAAAACTTATAAAACAGGCTTTAAGTAAAAGTAAATAAATTTATTAGTAAATTGTTGATATTATTGCAAACGATACAAAGTCCTACATCTAAAGTAAACAAAGATATTGAGGTCATTCCGTTTTGATAAAGTGCGTGACGGAAAATCTACGCGCGTTCAAAAGATAGCCTTTAAGCTCTCATTATTTGGGTAATTATTTTAGTCAAATACAAAATGTGGTTTGACAATTTGAATAATAACTATAAGTGATATATGTAATTATAGTACATGGCAGTAATTATGTTGTGAATTTTGAAAAAATCAAGAGAGGAAACCAGGATTTAATTTGATTGAAATTGCCGTAGATTTTACTTCTAACACTTGAAGCTCGTCGAACCAAAGGTGGTTTAGTTACAACTTATGTATTGTATGCTAAATATATAATTTGTTTTTATTGTTGAACTCTACATTTTAGCGTTACAAAAGATCTCTTTCTTTTGTTATGTTTTATTTATTTCTTCTTTAAAACCATTAATTAGTAATAATGTACTGAATAATAATATGATTTAAAAATATATTAATATAGTACACAATTTAACTTTAAAAGCAATCCTTAGAAAGTACCGTACAAAGAAAAATAATATAAAAAATATATATTGTAGCTATTACACACACAATACATGTACGTTTGATTTATATTATCAATTATATACTAAATTTAAATGCTACTTATGATATCATAAAAATATATTATCGTCATTTAATACCTATATTAATCTGAAGTTAATTTCTTATTTTTTAAAGTCATTAGTAGTATTTCATTTCTAACTATAGCTGATTAATCTATAATAAGCACTTCATATTAATGTATCTCTATTTATTACAATTAAAATATAAGTTCCATAATATAAAACAGGTTTCAATATAAAATAACAACCTAACATACATTTCCAATCATTAGTAAGAAAGAAAAATTGAGTTCGAGAAATTATGAACACCTAGACATTTTCCTCACAATTTGTGATACAAGTTTTTGTTAAACTATTCGTTAGTAGTCTTTAGGGCTAACTATAACATAGTTTTTCAAGGGCCCTTTTCACACAATTTTTGTAACAAAGGCGTCTATAAATTAATTACGACGTTTATAGCTAACAATTATGTGACCTTTAGTTTACGAAATGTTTTTAATGTGTGTAATTAAATCACTTTCAATTAGTGAACGCCTACACGATGCTGTCTCCGCATAATAGCAACTAATTGTTTTGCAATGATCAATGCGTTTCAATTGTTTATTTCTCTTCAATGATTTTAAGTTGTTGAATTTGTTAGGGTGGATTTTTGATAAATGTTTGGTTGATGTTTTAATAATTTAGAATGTTAGAAGATAGGTACATGATGCTATTATTATATCGTCAAAATAGATTTAATACAAAAAATAGCCTCAGAACAAAATATATGTTTACGCTTGTTAAAGTAAGTTGTTTAGACTTTTTTACTAAGAAGCGAATAATACGCAAATTCACGCAGTCATTCAAAATCAGGGGCAATAAACTAAACAATAACTCATAATCTATTGTATCGCCACTTAAAAGCGCCGACACAATACCAGAAAATCTGAAAACAAAACCCATTGAGACAACATCGCTAACGAGCGCTAATCCTATTGTTTACGCTTAAAAATGTCCAACTGACCTGAATCATGAATGCTTTTTGCGCTGTTCCTCACAAACACAGCGACACTACACTGTCCATGTCACTGTAACACTTGTAGTATCGAACACTATCGCGCATGGAGCGACGCGCCTCAAACCACGACCGCCTGACTCTCGTTGAGACCGGACACTGGGCTTCTGCCGTCGCAGAGCGGGATGAAAGATATGCGGGGGAACACATGCATGCTGAAGGATGCCAAAGGAGCCGGGCAGATGCGACAGGACTTCGGAGAAAAGAGACGACTACACTGCGTGACATTTCAAAACTGTGTCTTTACACCACCTTTAATTCGGATACGCGATTATCATCCTTACTCCGACAATATAAAGTTGCCTGCGCCAGTCGATTGGTGGAGATACGACGTTTTGTATACGAAATGGAAATGTCCTCTAATGTGTCGCCCGATTTGGAGCGTTAGCTTTAAAAGTGTGGTGGGTAGAGGCGAGTTTCGCTCGAGTTTTGTTTGTCGCTTGCGGTGTGTCGGCCGGCGGGAGCAGTGTCGCGAGTGTCGCCGGTGCGACAAGGACGGGGCGCGGGTGGGGCCCGGGCGCGGCGCGGGGTGGGAGGTGTCACCACGAGCTTTTTAGGGACTTGAGGCCGGATGAGCGCGAACAGAGGCAGCGTTTCTGCTGATTTTATGACGGTTTCGCGCAGATGTGGCCTTTTCAGTGGCGCTGTGCGTCACTTGTAATGAAACTATGGTTTATTTTGTTAGGCATTCTAGCGTCTATGTGTTAGGGCACATTAAATTATACGTTTGACGGTCTGATGTGGCGAACGTCTTCGAGAACCGGTCTAGATTTAGTTATGTTTAATCCGTAGTTAATTTAAACCTGAGATACTTCGATATACCTAGATAAAGCATGTATCTAGCCAACAGCTCTATTACATTCTCAATTCAAGTTAACAAGATTGTACAAACGCCGACTTTACTTTAATCATACTTTCGTGGATTCGCACAAAAAACACAAATCCACTTGTCACCGTCAACGTCGTTTACAAAAAATGACTTTTTTCCGACAAACGATCATCTCATTTCCCAACAATGAGTTAGCGCCACCGTGCAATTATCCCACAATGGGCCCGACAGCGACACTGGTCCGCAACAATGACATTTGTCGCTGACAATAAATGATATTTGTCGGCTTGTTGAGGACCACAGGCTTTGTGTTACTGTCGGTTGGTTGCGAATGGTATTTGCGAGTTTTTGCAACGTTGTCAGCCCACCCACATGGTTACACTCGTATCATGTATTTCGGCAGCTTTTTGTGTTTATTCGTTTGTGTAATTGCGAATGTTTTGTTTGGATTTTCAATTATTGATGCTATTGTAGCTTTAGGCGAATCTGGCGCCATTGCCGGTGGGTAAGTTTATTTGCATTAGCAGATAAAACAAATGTAGTTAAAAATATTAGATTGTTATAAGATTAATGGTATTTTAATAATTACTTAGTTATTTATTAGAGCATAATTAATTTTATTAATTTTATTCTTGGGTATTTTAAATATAGCTTTACAGAGTTTAAGTAGATACTGTATTATATAACCTTATTTATTGAATATGTTTTAGCGACAGGGATCATCACAATAGAGAGAACAGAACTGCTGTCATCGCGTATAAATGTGCGGATTCAACTCCATTTTTTAAAAACTAAATATATATGTTTTGCCGTCTTTTAACATCTTTCTTTCATATTTAATGAAAATATAATATGAAAGAGTAAATTTTTCCCAAACCATATAGTGAAGATATCACATATACCTTTACAATGTGTTACATATTATGGCAGACTTCATTAGACAGTCGATAACTCTTGGTTTCGCAAAATGTCGTAGTTTAATAACCATCTGGCATTTACGTATTTATTTAATTAATATTTATCCTTCAAGTATCAAATCGACGGGTCATAGGTTTACTAGTACAAGTGCAAAAACATAACTTTATAGGGCGGCGAATAAACATTTTAATCTTTGTAAATTTGTTATAGTTTAACAGAAATGATTAAAATTTTGTAATACCCCCATTTTTATAACAATTTAAAATTTAAAGATTTATGTTGAACTATGGAAAATTTACAAAGATTAGAATGTTTAAATCGCTCTCCTGTAAGGTTGTGTTTTTGCACTTGAACTAGTGTATGTAGGACCCGTCAAAATATAAAATAAATGATCATTCCTAACCTTGTACACGGACCATTCTTAATAATTGCGTCATTTACATATATACTTGTTTTTTCCTAACTTTATACGTAATGCGAGTTTAATAGCTAAGCACTTGGCTAAGACCATTATAATTTATAACAATTACCATTGTTTCGGCCATTTTGAGTGATGTGCACTAATGGCGGCAGATTATCGAGTGTCGTTTGTTTGTTCGTTTATGTATCGTTTTGTATGGGCGTTATTGCTTTCGCTCGTTAAATGTGGGAATGGGATTTTGTAAGTCGTGTCCTGTTGTCGAGTTCGTGAAAGCTGGATATGCTATCGAATTATTATGTTAATAAGGTGCATTTTTGTAAATAGTTATGAAAATATCATGTATATTTTACATTGAGTCTGTAATATGTAGTAAAATGAAAGCTTTTGAGTGAGTGCGGCACATTTTGGTAATAAATATTGAACAGAAGGATTACTTAATGAAACTATTTTATGTAAAATTAATAAAGTTATGCAAATAAGTGCAAAATATTAAAATAAAAAGAGCAAAATTCCCCAACTTTTTAAAATATTTATAAATATTATTCCTATAAAATATACTGTTGCACATCTCAGCTATGGTATATTTTACTCTCACTCAACTTACAGACAGAAGTCTACACAAATATATTAATCAAGATAATAATACGTTTAAAACACAAGCTAATTCGATAATATCCCAAAACAATATCTAACATCTGCGTTTGAAATTGGCTCTACGCAATACGAAGGACACGCAATAAAATGTATAACGATTCTTTCTGGGGTCCAAATAAAAGAGCCGAAAAAACTCGTCACCTGTCGTGTCATTTGGTACCAATAAACAGGCCGCCAAAGAAAACACGGAATTAGAAAAAAATATATCGGCTAAAACTGACCGAACTTGTTTTACAAATACGATTGTGGATCTGCCGACTTTTGGCTATACGAACGATTTTAAACTCTACAATGTTTTGATAAGGTTTAAAGTGAAAACTGTTGAATGTATTTTTTTTCAGATGACATTTTTTTCGACTAATCGTTTTGACTGACGAATATTTACGATGTGAATCTTTTACGGTAAAATTTTGGGACCGACTTCATTAGTTCCCTGACAATGCTGTTTGTGATATAATTGCGATTGGCTTTGTCACTATTTTCGTCTCGGTTACGGTCCCTACTGAACTTATTGAAATTTATTGGTGCAATTTGGGTTTGGAGTTTCGAAAATCAATCTTGAACGCTTGAATATATAATACATGATTATCTATAATAATTAGTAGGTACCTTCATTTCAATATGGATGAAAAGTAGCTTTTAAATTGTCTATTAGAAAAATGAACCTGATTTCTCTCGAATTTTTCCGGATTTTTTCCCTGACATAATGATAATAATAATATAAACCCTCTATTGTTACTTTTATTCTCTATTACTGATAAGGATTAGGCCTTAGTCCACCACGCTGGCCTAGTGCGGATTGGTACACTTCACACACCCTCAAAATTGTAGAGAACTTTTGAGGTATGCAGGTTTCTCTCACGATGTTTTCCTTCACCGTTGAAGCAAGCGGTAATTTACAAAGTATACTTACATAATTTCTAGGAAAGTCCAAGTGTGTGCCCTTGGGATTTGTATCTGTGGACATTCGTCTCGGCAGTCCGTATCACACGCAACTAGGCTATCGCCGCTTACAGGCGCAGTAGTAGAGCCTTTATAAGATTAAATTTTAAAAAAAGCGTGCTCTTGGTTTTTGTGCCTGCAGAAATTCGTTTCGGCAGTTCTTATTACTACCAACTAGGCTATTGCCGCTATTTCGATAAGGTTGTATCTAATTATCATGTCATGGGAAGGCAAAATTCTGGTCGATCCTTAATCGTTTCATTGCATACTATTCGAGAATACATAAATTAATAAATAAATAAGACACTAAAATTCAAACATATTAAGTAAATTCAATAACCGGTCTTATAAAAACGACCGAGTACTAACTAATTTTACAGAAAAAGAAAAACATCAACTACTTACAGAAAACTAAAATGACAACAAAACAGAAGCAGACTTCGTAACTCGACCCACAATAGCAATAATTATTTTTTATCAGCACACAGTTGAAAAGCTTTTAACGTAATTAACAGCTATTAAGAGAAGTGTTATTTAATTGCTACGTCGCATATTCAATTATAGTTATCTTTGTACTCAATTCCTTTTATCGGATCTATTCTTGTTGCGTTATCGAGTTGACGCAGTACTGTCTCAATTGAAGGACGAGACTAAAGTTATATCGAGTGCAAGTTACTGGACGTTGTAATCGAATGACTTGGATTTTGATAGGAAATTGTTAAATGCAATTTGATCGCGATGGCACAGGTTTTTGAATAACTGTTATAGTCAAAGATATTAAACAGTACAGTTAGTGATAGACAGGATATCAGGAACCAATTTGTGCGCTAAAAAAGGAAAAAATATTTTTTATTTTTAAGTTCAATCAATTTAACTCTATAACTAAAGAGGTGTAAGATAATATAGAGAGGATATTGGAAAGATAAAATGAACATCAATCAACAACATTCAAACTTAAAAGTAAAAACATTTTTTTTACTATGAAGTTTGTTACCAGAAGTAAAGGAAGAACAATTTACAGTATAAAATTAGTGAGAAAAAATATAACGATTATCAGTGTATATCGTATATTGTAACATTTAACCAAATAAAAAAAAAAGATAATCAATGTCAAAGAATTGTCATACGTCATTAAGAAATCGTATCTACCACGCATTTCAAGCCTATCGCATAGCCGCTACCGCACCATTCGCACAAAGGGCCAGTGTACGCGGTAGCCTATTGAAATCTCAATACTCAACGCAATAAATAACAAGTGAGGTAAGTACTGATTCATATAAACTGAGTTATTATATAGTTTTTTTGTGATAATGTTTTAAATAAAGAACGTACGTATTTGATGATTAAATTTGAAAGTACGACGAATCTTAATATAACTAGAATTTTTGTAGTTATGTGTTTATTATAGGTTATGGGCTGTGGAAATGTTAATGATATTTTATGACATATACTCTAATATTTTCATTAATGTTCTTAGCATGTGTATTGTGTAAACTATATAATATTATCGTCAGACATGTTCGAAAACTTCATGTACTACTTTATGAGGTGAAATGCACTCCTATTACTAGAAGCATTCATTATCACGTAAAATCCAAGTGAACATAGAAACTGCTTAACCCAGTAATTCGAATAGTATATATATATTATGATCCCGAAATTCGAAGATATGTCAGTCTGCAATCAAAGTATGCTAAATAACCTAAATTATACAGAACAACTTCGAAAACACCTAGTTGATTATTTAAATCACACAAAAACAGGCAAGATTTGCCGTTCTATTTTACCTATTAATCTAGCTCAACGCTTACATACAAATTAACCATCTGTCACTCTGAACCAAAGATATTAAATAGTATAGTCAGTTATAGATGGGACATCAGGACCAGTGCTCCAAAAGTTATTACCAATTGGCAGGTAATAAGTAGCTGTCTTATTTGAAATGTCCGTGTGATAAGTTGTCACAGCGTCTTTAGATATCAATATAAAAATAACATATCTACAGAAAATATATAAATAAAAGCGGCGATAGCCTACTTGGTTGTGGAATGGACCGCCGAGATGAATGTCCGTAGGTTCAAATCCCAAGGGCACACACCTCTGACCTTTCTATACTTATGTGTGTATTCTTTGTGAATTGTCGCTTGCTTTAACGGTGAAGGAAAACATCGTGAGGAAACCTGCATACCTGAGAAATTCTCTGTAGGAATTTCGAAGGTGTGTGTAGTCTACCAATCCGCACTAGGCCAGCGTGGTTGGACTAAGGCCTAATCCCTCTCAGTAGTAGAGGAGGCCCGTGCCCAGCAATGGGACAGTATATAATACAGGGCTGATATTATATATATATATACAGAAAATAAACTAAAATGCGCATTAAAAACGTGCTAATCACGATATGGAATAATATAAAGTATTTTACATTAGTGTTTTGCAATTTCACAGTAGATTGAGTAACCATCACATAAGCGCAAAATGTTTGTATGACTATCTTCCCAATGTCGGCTCTACCTATCTCAGAACTCTTTGCTCTGAACTATTCTACTATACCGAGAACCGAACCCATTGCCGAATGCCAAATTATTCCGTCATTTGTCTTTGTCATTATTTATGCTAATTTATACTTCCTTGTATTCTTGGCCATCAGCGCTGGTGAATGGTGTTATTAGGGTTTTTGTTGCTCACTCGCCATATTTATGTCCTGTTTGTGGTATATATTTATATCAATGATTAAATTTAAAAAGACGGAAAATTAATTCAATTAATCAGTTAATGGTGATTGTATTACAGTATTACAAATCTGTTATAAGAATGAATAAATTAAGACATCAGGATGATCACTAGACCTTACAGTGATCGAGAGGCCTTCGCGTCGCGACGTCCTCTTAGCACTCGCCCCTGAGGATGACCTACTTAATAGGTCGAAACTGGTCGGCGATTCCGACTACTTTTTAACGTGAGCAAAACCGTGTTGTTTTAATTAATTATGTATGTCTCGCGTAAGTTTTAATAATATTAGACCTTATAGGTCCAGGTGGCCTATAACTCTGCAGTTGATGTTAGATATGTGCTCGGCAAAGTCACACCACTGCATCTGATAGTAAGTGGAGTGGGGTGCAAGAATGTCGACGAGAGATGATTATCCCGCGGCAATCGACACAATTATACCGGCTTGTTGGAACCGGATATACACAGGCTGATCCCGGAACGCGACACACGTCCGTGGTCTACTATGGGTTTTAACTTTGTGTACGGTGGTCGCTATCCGGGCGGATATCAAAATATATCCCACTACAACCAAAAATAAATACAACCTAACGAGAAGATACCTCGACTTCAACTGCTCTATAAAAGATAGTTAAAATTGTTTTGTAACGTAACGAAACTCAGATACCTATAATCATTAGAAATTATCTACATTTCTTAATTCTGACTTACAATGTTTTCAATCTCGGTGCGCAGGAGCAGTAGAAATTTCGAGATTACAAGAAAATTGAATAGCAATCACAAATAATTGAGTTATCAAGTCAAAAGTGTTGTCCGATGCTGAAACATATCCGTATCGTGACTTAATTTAGTTCAAATGACCTTTAAAGAACACAATTTGCCGTTTCACCACACCTTGTTATGATTTTGTTTTGATTTTTTTAGTTCTTATGTACTTTTGTTAAGGTTTAGAATCTTTAGTTTATATGTTAAAATAATAACTACTTAATTACTACTAGGATGCTTTTATTAATTCAGAGATGTATGAAATTGTTTACTTACTTATTTAATCATAAGAATATTTTTTTTTATTTATATTTAATTGTAATTTATAAATTCTGTAACTTTTGTAGCAAGACATAAGGCTGTACATTTAAGCATTTACTGATTAGAACATAATACGAATCAAAATTAAATTAAACGTCAAAATAACCAGCAAAACGACAACCACAGAGACCCAACAAGCAAATCAATTACGAAAACGTAATAAATAAAAAGTAAATGAAAGGAAATATTGTCACAGCACGTAGCCGAATGGATATTAAAAGGCTCTACATCTTATATTAATGTCGTCAGGTTACAGTGAATTATAGGGACATTGAGGGAGGGAGGACGATGTCGTGCCAACAGGACATAAATACAGAGGGCATTACGGGCGCGGGAGGGACACGCAGCCCGCAGGAGTGCCTTGATGCGAATGTTTTGGTGTTTGGAGAATGCGTGAGAGACGATTTTTTTATAAGATTTTATTTTACTTGATTAGTGGCGAAAGGTGAAATTTTCTGAAAGGGAAAACATAGGTATTAATGTGCATAAACGTGGTCTGCGAATCTTTTTAATGATGATTAGATTCTAAATGATAAAGGGAAGCTGGTACCAATCGGGTTCTATGGACTCTTTGCCATTGGTATGTATGTATGTATGTTATTATTAAAATCTTGTTATTTAGTAAATACATACCACTATATTCATAGACGTTATTATATCTAAGGACGGAGCATTGCTGTGATAACAAGTCCGTTTCTTGCTGACGGCATGACAGCCTTCGCAGTGCGTAGACAAAGGGCCGTTGTGATTGGCTAGTATTAAGATACAACTTGAATTTAGTTGGCTGTCAGATAAACAGAGCTGAGAAACAGACTTAAACACAGTAATGCTCCGTCCTTGGATAAATAACGTCTATGAATAAGGGGGGTAGTGTTTAGAGTACTAAGATAGTTGTGGTAGTGTAGGGTAATCGGTTTAGGTGACATGGTTTTTGTATTGAATTCCATGAGCAATTCCTTATTCCCTATATATTGGTTTATTCCTATAATTTGAAGAGGTCTATATTTATCATATTGAGCTACAATTTAATTATAATAACATGAATTTAGTACATTTTTAACAAAGAACATACTACACTATATTAAAATTACAGACAATGTCGTACAGTGTAAACGGACCTTTACGTTAATGTGGTGCGTGGTTCGCGGTCTGTCACCAGCCCATGAACCGGCGGGTGGTAATGACCATCAAACAACATATCGACCGCTTTGAAGCGGCGCCACAATAATATAAAGGTACCATTCCGTATACGACCATGGTAGATTGAATCTGGTTGCATTGATTTTATGGTTCG
The DNA here is from genome assembly GCF_014839805.1 of Manduca sexta. Classification (NCBI taxonomy): domain Eukaryota; kingdom Metazoa; phylum Arthropoda; class Insecta; order Lepidoptera; family Sphingidae; genus Manduca; species Manduca sexta. Next base: position 9,481,171 of record NC_051122.1, read on the forward strand.
ATTTTTGAATTCTATGACGGTACTGGCTGTTATTTGTCAGTTATAATTATAAATAGTTTGCGATTGAGGTTTCATTGTGGTCGTATCTTGAATACTATATTTATCTTTCTCATACAGATATATTGTAAAAAAATAATTTATTTAAATTATTATAAAAATACACGAAGAACCATAAACAGATAAATTACTTAAAATTAAACCCAATATTTTTTTTATGAAAAGCGTTTCCTTATACGAGTATAAAATCAATTTCAACACTGATAAAGAACGGAAATAATTCATGGCAAAAACATACGTATAATAATAAGACATAAAAGTACACGTCACTTATGTTTTTTTACCTTGATGTAGAATCGAACTCAACAATAACGCTAGTCCGCCTGTCACCACTACGAAAGCCGGCGGGTGGTAGTGACCATCAGACGGACTTCAACACCGCCTGAACCGGCGCCATCATTCAAGTTCTATTACATGCGGACAATAAATGTCTAAAACGGGTTACGGACTTTATTGTACATACTTATTGAGTGTAAAGGAACGTGTGATAACTATCTTTTTGAGAAAAGTAAGTTGTTATAGTTATTAAGAAGTAAGAATTTTTTTAGTTTTCACTGTGGCCATGTTTCGCAGAAACCAATACTTAATAAGATAAATTAGACGCATTAATACTGTCAAAGTTTTCTATCTTCACGTGTAAATAAAATAAATTGAAGTTCATATCTATATTATAGCTGTTTCATTACATAAGGTATTAGTTGTTATACTAGTGATACGAAAATACAGCGAAAAACAAATAAAAAAAAGGATACTTTTATTGAAATTTGAATTTGGAATGGTCGCAACATTGGTTACGGTCCGCACACGGCAGACGCGCCGCACGCGGGTAGTGGGTACCCCGCGCCCTGCGTCGACACACGGTGTTGGTTTAGTGAACACACGCTGACGGTACTCCGCCCCGCGGGATACCTTCGTTCCCTTTTTTTCTTTGCCTTTTTATACTCCCGACATGGCACAAAAGGACGGCGACTTTTGTTCTCTTGTCTCGCTTGTTAATGATTTTTACGAATTATTAATTGTGGGCTGATAAAAACCGATTGAAAAATGTTGATTGTTACAAGATTTGTAAGTTCGGTCGGAGGCTCGGGGTGGCTGCCCATGTGTTCCCGGTCATTAGGGCTGATTGAATTCTGTTTTGATTGTATTGAACGGTTTGGTTTTTATTTTGAAGCTAGTTCGGAATGGTAGAATCTGTTTTGTGAAGCGTTTACGGTGTTGAATGGTTTTGAAGTAAAACAAAATTTTGTTTTAATATTAACATGTACAACTTGGATATTTCACTGGAAAATAAAATGTAGTTTCTCGTTGTAAATACTGTTGCATCTATGAACTAACGATGAATATAATAAAAGAAATCAAGTCTCCATTCGTGCTAAACGAAAACTTCGGTCGCAAAATGATCTCGTTCTGAAACCACGCTAAATATACCACGTTGTCATCTTCCGAGAACATAAAAGATCCAGGGAATGAGACGGGGTTTGGTTCTGGATAATCTATCCTGAAATGTTTAGGCTTCCTGCTGTATTTTGTAAGTATATCAAGCGTAATGTCAGCGAAGTGAGACTTAAATAACATTGATTTTAAAGTTTAAAAATTTATAATTTATTGTAACGCTAATGTTAGTGATTAGCGGCAGGATGAACAATGCTTAGATGTAAATGTGGAGCAGAATGCAATATATTTTGTGGTAGGTTAGGGATCTAACCAATCATCTTTAATTGCAATCGTATTGCACCGAACGATAAAGTTGGTTTAAATGTTGAGTTTTAATTGGCGCCAATATGGACTTTTCTAGAACATATATCCTGAATATTATAGACATTTTCATCAAAAAAGCAGCTAGTGCCGTGTTTGGAGTAAAAAGGAGTTCCAATATGAATGTCCCCGCAAGTTCAAAACACAAGGACACGCACTTCTAACTTTTCTAAAAATGATGTGTATATTAAAACGAATGCCTAATCCCTCTCGATAGTAGAGGAGGTCCAGCAGTGGGACAGTATATTACACAGGTATGGTATAGCTATTTTTATAGAAGCATACACTATATTATCTGCTTAATTTAGTGATGAGTTTCGTACAATAAAGTGTAATGATTTAATAATAAAACCTTTGGTACTTCTATGAACATCCGTGGTGACTTCCACATACAAGCAGGATGTCCTTTTTTCAAGCAATTATTGTAGAAATTCAGATAGAATGTATCACTCTTGAAAAGAAACGGCAAACGAAGAAATCTCTAATTAGTATTTTTCAACCCCACACAAATCCCTGGATCCGACCCCTGCTGCATATTACTGGAGATCTCACGAGGAGTTCAAACAAAATCTGGGGTTAATGCGGCCTTACCGGAGCCCGGTTGATACATTTTGGCAGATTGCAGCTGATTAATCGAAATGTGATTGTATGTTGAGATATGTCGTTCGGAACATGATCGATATGCAAATGGCCGATTGGAGTATTGTAAGGTTTAGCAGTTACATATTGATTTGGGATTTTATATGATGGCGCGATGGTATTGGGACGAATATAGGATTAAAGTTAGGACTTTTAATTATTGATTTGGTGATATATACGAATAAACAAGGATAGGTTCGTTATGGAATAATTTATTTGATATATACATTATTGAGATTCCGTTAATAATCCTACTACTACCAGTTCGGGAAGCAGTTCTCACTAGAGAAGAACGGGCAAGAAACTCCTGGTGTGGCTTTTTCCAAAATCAGTGTAAGGTGTAAATTATAGCACATATTACGGAAAAAATACCCATTTTTTTATAGTTTAAAGAAGTTCATTCGTACACTCGCAAAATAAATTTTAAATTCTCATGCGAATGCACTACCCTTTCTAGAATTATGAAATAATTGAACGTATAGTTTCGCAACATATAACCCTAGTAATAAGAAATGGAAAGCGAAATGGGTAGAACAGTCCACACAAGCATCACCCCTGAGTGTGACGCATGCGCCAGCCATCGGCCTCTTCAACCATGTTGCAGGGAAACGGCCGAACCGACACAAGACGCCGTCGCAGGCGCAGACGATTAGCTAGAATGCTATATGATATAAACCCATACTTCGAATTACAAAGTTGTATCTTTGAACTCTATCCGATTTTTTTAAAGATTTTTCTCTACTTTTATATATACATTGAGTTACGCAAATATAGTTTTTATAAATTTTTCTTAAGTAATAAAAACAAGGGTTGTATAGACGTAAATTAAGGTCATTTTCGATTACAACTATCTTTATAATTGTCGAATATTCTAAGTCATCGTTAAACCCCATTAATCGGAGTGGTAAACAGTTATTGTCCAGGTGTACAAAGGGTGCGGGGTCATTGCAGATGGCGCCTTGTACGCGGTGAGATGGTATCCAGCCACATCTATAACGATATTGCATAGAGTAGGGTAGTTTGATAAACCGTGCCGTGGTAGAGCGGGTCATGATGAAATAGTTTAAACGGATGTCATGTAATAATTAATGTGGTAAGAGATAGAAAAAATATTGTTGGACATAAAGCTTTGTTTTATAGAGATAAATAAAATAATCGGAATTAAAGTAATTAATGTTTTTTTGTGTTGATCAGTCGCTTTATTATATAGTGAGAAAGGAAAATATAAGAGTTATAATGAAGTTATTAATGAATTTTGTGTTAAATAGACTTTTTAAATATTAAGACATGATAGCAAATGGAAAAATAACGTTTATCTAATTATTCCCTCATATTAATTAAGTAACGGCGGTATTACACTTGAAAATGGCAAGAAAAAACAAAAAAAATGTTTAAAATGTATAATAAACAGAAAGAAATATTGTTTTTCAATTGTCGCTGTAAGAAATTTTATAGAAAAATATATTAGCTTATACTCAGACTACCACACTACTAAAAATAATATACAATAGCAACCTCTGCTCGTAATTATTCTGCGTCAAGAGGACGTCGGCCGCGGCTCGAGCGAAACATCAACCATTTTAATTACGTTCGGGACACCATTAACAATAAATCTGTTGTTCCTATACGCACACATTCCTGCGGGATACACGAACACTCCCGGTCGGGAATCGGGATACGCCCGTACATTTGCACCATGGTGGGCAATGCAACTTTCAAGAATACGGGTCCTTAGATATATTAACTTATTCTAGTTCAGTACAATGAAAGTTAAAAGAGAATTATACTGTCCTTACTTCTATTTGCTGCTTTTGCTTCTGGCTAATTCTTTTAAAGCTTTTTCGGTGTAAAAGTTCGCTATAAATTTCTTGGTATAAAAAATAGCCTGTAACACTAAGGAGTATGTAGCTTCTTATTAAAAAAACAATCAAAATCTGTTAAGTAGTTCCTGAGATTAACGCGTTAAAATAAACAATCTCTTTAGCTTATATATTAGTATTACCCATATGGATCGCCGGACTATTTTAATATTGCCAATATTTTTTTAAATTCATTCATCTAGAATTATCTCGAAACCACCATCTCACTGGCTTACTATTACAAGATTCTATGTTATATTTTTTAATATAATATATCTTATGATTGTACGTATTTTTCAGTTATAAAATCCAATTATCCTGAAAGGTAAATAAAAAGCATCTTCAAATTTTTACCAAAATGATTTTTTTTATATAATTTTTGCAACATAAGAAAACATAGTAGAACCTTATAATATTAAGCCACCTACTTCCCATCAGTCCTAAAACACAAAAAAAAAAACATCTAAAAATCGTCAAATAACTTTATTATCACCAATATTGGTCCCAAATCACCAACATTCGCCATCCAACATCAATGTACCGCGCACAGCCGACCACGGTTCGATTTACGGCTAATTATAATTTAGCTTTAGCTCTGATTCGAAGTCGTAAACCATTCTGTGACCAATTAGCTAATTATTACAGCTGAAACTGCTATGTACCAGCGACAGCGAATTACGATGTACGGATTGAAGTTAGTGCTTTTTAAAAATAGCGTGGAATTAATTGCTTGGATTTACTGGAGTTGGGGCGGCGATAGCCTAGTTGGTTGTGGAATGGACTGCCGAGACGGATGTCTGCAGGTTCAAATCCCAAGGGCACCCACCTCTGAATTTTCTATAAATTATGTGTGTATTCTTTGTGAAACCTGCATACCTGAGATGTTCTGTATAGGATATGTGAGGATGTATGAAGTCTACCTAATTCTTCTAATTCAGGACAACATTAATGTATAAGTTTACTAAGGATTTCTTCAGACTTCATGTCTGATTTAAATATAAACGCGGACCTTATAAGTAACGTCACGCATCAACGTTCAAACAATAGATATCTAAGGACATTACACAATTAGACTCTAATTAGATTTGCGAAATCCTACACAAACAAATACCAACCTCACTCTCCCTACTTAAAGTTCAAAATAACTTCAAAAACACTAGCCGGCATATATCACAAGATTTCCAGTAAAGTGTAATACATCAAACGACATTCGTAGATAACCTAGATGTGTCTGTTAGATGCTGACCCAAAGACACAATGCCGGCGCGGGACATGTCGTTGTATCCGCTTGTTATTGTCAATGCGATTGTGAATTCGCGGAAATCGATACGCGAAATAGAATGTTTCTTTTGTTTACGTTCTGTGTAGCAAATTTGCAAAAAGAACAAAAATTATGAGTGCCTAATGTCAGATTAAAAAAAAACAATCACATAGATTGGACCTTATTACTTAAGATCACTATAGCCACGGCTCCGGCCTTTGAATTTGAATAAAGTTTTTAGACGGGGAATGAAATTAGGCTGCATGGCTTAGAGCCTTTGCCTTCTTTTAAAATCGAGGAGAATATAAAACAAAAAAATTAAGTCGTGCTAACGCTTCTATAATTTACATTCTTTGAGGCGAATGGGATTGATGTCTTAGTCTTGTATTAATTTAAGTTTTCCTGTTCTAAAAACATGTTTGACTTACCAAGTATTAAAAGTTTTCGATATGGCTCCGGACTTAAACTTATTATTCTCTTGTATATAATATCAAAAATAATAACAACTTTATTCGTAGCAATTTTAGTATAATTTCTATCTAATTTATACTTATTTAACCTAAAAAATATATTTTATTGTGCAAAACAAGCATCATAGATTACCTACGTAAGGTAATTTATTGGTAATGAGTTAAAAGTCCAAACCTTTTTAGGGCTTAACGAAATTTCCTAATTGTCTTTTGAATTTTTTTTACATATTTTCCCGTATATTTTTATTATCTTAATACATAAATAGACTATACAAAGGCTTAGCATTAACAATGTCATTACTACCGACTACAAACAGAACACAAAAGGACAAAACTTGAATAGATATCCTTTTGTACATAAACACATATTGGATGAAATATTCTCGAACCGTAGAAACATAATACATTCTAAATACTACAAAGAATATGTAATTGGATTACCGAAGGACTAAATATCTCCCTCATAGTGTCTCGCTAAAAATTTCGATCTTTTACAACACAGTGATTTATACGAAATTGAATCTTAAAGTTATTTATTAAGGTTTGAAATTGTTTGAGTTAAATGCGAGTACAAAACGACATTTCCCGGTACACGGATGCGACAAAAAAATATCACCGCTCGAAAAGATGTCATATTAAGAAACATGTCAATCATATTTTTATGATGTATTCAATAAGGGCTGTTGTTCACTTGCGTAATTTTTTTTAACGATATTTCACGCTTAGTTTGAGTGGGGTTTTTGTTGTTTCGGAATTCTGTTTGGTTTTTCGGGGAGTAAAAATGGTCCTATTTATGTAAAATTATATTAAAAATATGTTTAATAATAAAGGTTACTTATTTTTTTGCGATGGCTTTAGTGTTTTTTTATATTACTAATCAAAGCATATAAGTTTTTTGCATATAGCACCGTCTTTTGTTTTTAAACGTCTATTCATTTTCAAACAACATTCTGCTGAGGACAAGAATTCGAAAAATACTTATTTTTATTAATTTATTACACTTTATTGTATATTACAATTGGCGGTCTTATCGCATTCCACGATTTCTTCCAGACAACCTGAGAATGGAATGGACAAGATTTGGGATATAATAGGGAGTCGACTACAAAGGGAAAAAGAAATATAAAGATGCATCTAATAATTTAATATGCTCTAATATTGAATAAAAGATTTGGTTATAATAATAAAATATATAAAAATATGCATACACTAAATATCGAATATAATACTATACATAAAAAAATACTTAATAAGCTACGGAACCAAATGGTCTAGACAAAAAATTCACTTACAGTATGATTTTTTTGTCTGTCTGTTTGTAATGTTGCCGGGATTACATTCCTGTGTATTTTACAATAATACGCTACATTTACTGATAATCGCAAACACGAGTGTTCCCATCCTGTTTGCTCATTGCAAAATTGGATCTCGTTTTTAAAATGAAAAACTTTTTCATGTTTCGAATGAAGTAATGTTTTGGATATAATTTATGTGAATACATTTTCAAGTGAGGTAACTCTTTGTGTGCCACAATGAGAGAGTATTTTGTATACCGCAGGCTTACCATCTTCATAATTATAATTAGTTATGTCATAATAATGCTATGGATTAAACTGTGGTCTTTTGTAATTCATAAATACCTTCAAATCGAAGATTTGTTGAGGTTTTTTATATTAATTTGTTTGTTGGGTAATATTTGTCTGATGATGATTTCTTATGTTTACGCGAAAGTTAAACACCGAAAAAAACATTTTTCGGATTTTATAGTGTTTTTTATATTATGATTTTCTTACGACGTTTCGAAGACTTTGCAGCTTTTATGATCACAGGGCAAAGTCAAAAAGATGACTTTATCTAATGATTAGCAAATCAGCCCTAATAAATTACTTTAAATAATCTTTAGATTCAACAACAGTACATTTGTACAACCGACACCTTACCTCTTATACTGCATTCTATTTTTAAAAATATTTAAATGGCCTACTAATATTTATGTTCAATTATTTAATTTAGCTGTAAATTTTCCGAAAATAATAAAAAATAAAACAAATATTTTAAAATACCTGAATGTTATTTTGATTATTATTGTGTGAAATGGAAATTCTTAGTCTGTACCTATCTTTATAGAATATAATTATTACTTTATCGATATACCGTTTTTGTGTGAATGAGTAACGTAAAATTGTTAATGGATAAACGAAGGCAACTGGAGTTTCACCAATATACGAAGCAGAATGACCTCATTGTGTTAGCACTTCGCACCGCCACGTCAAACATTTATGACTCGCATCGCATTGTCTTGCAATTACCGAACGTTTCAAGAAATTTGGCACTAAACTCGACGACCAGTTTAGCAAGACCCCTGGTAGAGTCACGGTTATTAAATTATGTTTTAAAATGCCATTAATTAACCTTGTACATGCCATTTTTATTTTTAGAAACTTTCAGACAGATTTTTAAAGTTGAACTTTTCGGATATAAATGTATTTTATAAAAATATTGCGCCGTTGTGGGATATGTTACATTCGAAAAATTATATAATTAATCTATCGCCCATTAAAACGTCTTAGTTTTGTAGTTGAATATAATTTGCCGACATTTATTCACTTCGGCACAGCAGTAGTTATGCAGATTTGACAATAACTTACTCTAAATAAACACTGTGTACAGAATTTATTACCACGACATTCACGATCATAGATAATATTGTTTATTCAAATGTCACAGTAAAGCATTCTTGTGGTATATTTTAATAGTTAACTTACGAATATCTGTATAATTTAGATTTGTGTGACCTAAGTTATATGTTGGCATTTTTATAAATTTTAATATTTCCTATAGTGTGTTGCGTCATATATTTTTTTTAGAATCTGATTTATTTTCCAAATTCAAGTATTTTTACATTACTCAGCATGTGATCACATTTTCCACCCAGGGTCATCGTATACTGGACTTCTGCTCGGGTAATTAGCAAGCTAGCGGTCGTCGGAATTGCATCGCCAAGTGCCGCTAACACATTGTGCTTTTTGTTTTGTGTCGAAACAAAAGAGCCCTTGTGTCAGTTGTAATACGATCGCGCGCGACACTCGCCGCCGCTGCATTTGGGGAGGATTGACCTAATTGGACGGCTGTGCATATTTTATGCTTAATGGTAGGGCAATTTTTAATTTAAATTAATGAATTTAAAGTTATGAAATTGTAGGTTTTAACGTCTTAATGGTTTTTATTGGGTAAACGGAATATGTATTAAGTTTTACAGCATATATGTGATTATGTGGTATTTCTCTTTGGTATCAGTAGTTGGATTTTTGGGAAAAGCGAGAGAAAAGGTAGTTTGGTAACGATGTGCCATCTACATATTATGTATATATAATATAATTAATGTGTTACGTATGTCGCTCCCTGTCGAACCACGAATACCACTGCTCATTTTAATTCTTCGTGTAAATGAGTATAATCACCTCTCCCAATGATATTTTATTAAAAATTATTGTTTTTTTACATCATTGCCGTGTATTGAGTCGAGTATCACTGCGGAATACCGCATGATGTTAATCACTTGATTAATTTGGCTAAATTTGCTACATAAAAGATGTAAGTTTAATTATAACAAAATGTAATTTTTATTTTATATCAATTATAAATAAAAATATTTTTTTACGTCTATCTTGCTCACCCCATCCTCCTCTCCGTACAAAGCTTGTTATGTGCGACAACGCGGCACTGTGCTGGCACTAATCACTTTCACGTGCCAGTTTCCAGTTGCCAGTCGTCATGTCTCCACAGCGGACGCTGCGCATGCGCTTCCTCATCAGATAGGATCTTTCCGGTACTCTCAGTATAATATATCACTTGTGTAGTATGTGGAGTTCGTTTTTTATTTGAAAAAATCAGAGAGGAGTGTTAGAATTGGCCCGTGTCACATAGAAAAAACCTAACATATAACCTAGTTAAAATTAAAATAATAGCTTTTAACTATAAAAATATTTTTTGGTTAATAACGATTTACGCTTTGTTATTAAATAATTCAGAAAATAGTTTACATAATAAAAACCCACATAAATACGCCACAAGCAGAAATCTTATACCTAAATAGTTATACACCATTGCCTAGAACAAGACGAAAAAATACAAAAATAAAACACAGGTCCCGACTTCCATACATGTTATTAAGTAGGAATGTACTTTTTCCGCGATTCCGCGAGCGAGTGACTAACACGGAGGCATGTAATAGACACTTGTGCGGGCTCAATAATTTCGTGTCATGTCGGGACCCGGGCCGGCTACCCGTTCCCATCGCATTCCCTGTAACGACCAGGGACAAGGCGTTATTATACACACAGAATCGATAGTAGATGCGACTGTTTGGTTAGGTAGGTGTAATGGCTGTACTAGAGATTGGATTTTCAATAAGCTTTGTAATTTGTGTAATCTTTGGAAAAAATACTTTGATGAAATGCTAAATAATTTACCTTATAGAGTTGTATAATTGGTTTTCTGTGAACTTTTGTTATTTCCGTAATAAAAGATTTGTACGTTTATAAAACAAATTATTACATATTTTAAAAGAAATTATATGTCTATATTTCACAAACTATCTATTTAATTAGAAGTTCTTAGTAATTCATAAGATACAAGTCCTAAACACTGTCTTTTTACAGACATGAACACAACACATTAAGGTCTATACTCTCTGCTCGTATCAACAATCGCTACTCTATGCGAATGTAGAGCCGACTCGGGCACGTAAATAAGAGTAGACAAAGAGAGTAATCTGTGCAAAAAGACGCGCCGTATAAAAAGCTGTCAGTGCCCGGTCACGAGCGTGCGTTATGAAAAAACTCAGCGGTTATTAGACTTATTAGCTACATGCGGGGCTGTGTTGCGGTGTTAGATGTGATGTATGCGATTTTGTCGGGTTTTATTTTTATATTCTACGTCAACCGGGTTTATTCTAGATTGTTGTTCGAAATTTGAAATTGTAGAAATTTTAAAAATAGAATATGTAACTTAATTATTTTTTTTTAAATTGATAACGAAGGTTCTTTATGGTTTCTGCTTTCTACTGCCACCACTATATTAGTATGTCCAAGAAATTCAATAGAGCGAGTGTTTTTAATAGGAATTATGAGACCAAACTTTTTTAATCTACAAGAAGCACAATGCAGTGGCATGGCGTATTCTGTAGCGAATTTATACATGGTGTTTGTCCTCTTTATATTGCAAGTGAGCCAAGAGCTTGTCATGTCCTTTAGTTCCTAAAAAAACATTAAGTGCGTACGCGGACGGCGTGTTTTATGCACGGCACATATTTGCGTAAAAGCGAACATTTTTTTGTTTACTTGCATGGCAAAGTGACCCAACTGCACCTGATAGTAATTAGAGTGAAGTCCAATAGAATGTCGACTGACGAGAGATGATTACCCCTCGACAGTCGACACAATTATGCTGTCCTTTTGGAACTGGATATACTCAAGCTGGAATGGTACCCGAGGGATGGGAAAAGGAGCAAAGGTCGACAATCAAGACGCTGGGAAGACGACTTAAAAGGAACTGGGGGACCATTGTGGACGAGAGTTGCGAGGGATAGGGATACGTGGAAATTACTAGAGGAGGCCTATGTCGAAAGACAAACTGAGGAAAAACATACCGATTAAAAATTATGATACTTAAGAATTAATTGTTACTCAGAAATAAAGGCTTATTTTATTTTATTTTATTTTATTTATTATACTCAAGCTGATCTCAGATCGCGACATACTTACATGGACCATTATGGCTGGTTTTAACACCTTGTATACAGTGGTCGCTATCCAGGCGAATATAAAATATATACTTCAAAATTCTTACTGCTACGCGTTTAGTGTGCGTTTTAGTTGCGTTGGAAGCGCGTCGTCCGCGCGTACAAGCACGCCGTCTGCATAGACCTTTATTTACAACCAGGATTATGATTATATTATACGCGATTAGCTCACATAAGTTCTACGCAATAAAAATTAATTTCGGCTGCCCTGGTTATATGACTGTCACACCTTTTACGACCGCCGTGAGAGGGCGTGGGTTTCTAAGATTAAGACGAGACAGTCAAATATGCGTGTAACAAGCATTATGGAGATAGGCTAATAGTTTATTAGACTTCTACGCTTTAGTGGCAGTAGATAAATTGAGATAGGATTTCGTATTCGTGGATTTAGTTTGGGTAGAATTTACACAATGATTTTTGATGAGCAGCTCTAAGCAACAATAAAAAAAACAATGGTATTTTTTTCCTCTCCTTATCATGTATTGTAGTCTTTACCTTAATCTGATTTTGAAAAGAGCAACACCAGAGTTTGTTGCCTGTTCTTCTCTGGTGAGAACTGCTTTCCAAACTGATGGTAGAGTTAATATTGACGGAATCTAAATAATGTATCACATTTTACGGATTCAAATAAATCATTTCATTTAATTTAATTTCATAACGTTTACGCGAATCTTAGACATTGAAATAAAATCATTTTAAGAATTTTGTTTTTTATATTATTTATATTGTAATTTTCTCCCGACGTTTCGAAAACTGCAGCTTCCACGGTCACCGAAGGGAGAGTTGGTCATCTAAATCCATATTTTGTATAATCATAAAACGAACTTACACACTTATAATCTTATATTAGTAGTCTAAATCTAGTCTAAAATTAGAATTCATTTTCAGAAACTTAATAATGTCTTAAGAATGCCCTCTTTTGATTTGATGGTGTCAAATAATTTTAAATAAAATAAAGTATGGATAGACAAAGACATATCAGTATCTTAAGTGGTTATGCACGAGTTGAGAGCGTGCATATCATATGAGTCAACATATTTATTTTTACAGATATGTTCGGATACTATTCGTATTTCTTTACTATGTACATACAAAATACAACTTAAATCTTAATCGTCTATAATCCAAAAACCCAACAAGCTCATTTAACTCAGACATAACTCCACATCTGCCGACAGTACTGTACGTATGCCATTGTATATAATTACAACTAGAAAATTGACTGTTCAATAACCCACTGGTATTTAAAGCATTCAATCTTTAAAATAGTTTTTGTATTGCGACGTTACATTAAGTACTGGTGGACGTCAGGTGTTGGGGACGGGCTGGTCACGATTCTTTGACCGATGTCTAGTTGAAAATATACCATACTCTCAACTCCTGCGACGAAATTACGACTCTACCATCATCGTAATTAAGTCTCTATCTGAGTGTTTTGAAAGCTTCTTACAGATAATTATTGGTAGATGAAAATGAATTTTAATATGTGAGTTGTTAGGTACATTTTTGAGTGGATGCTAATGGTTGCAGAGAAAAAGCCCGCGTTAGTTAATGTTCTACCTATGATCGTAATAAGTAGATGGCGTGTTGAAAAATTATCGGTACCATCGGAGGCGCAATGGGCGCGTGACTTTTTTGCCTGTTTATTATTGAGTTTTAATTTTTAGATGTATGTGTTAATGGAAGAGGTACGTAGAATATAAAAATAATATTATTTAAATTTTATTACTACTAGTTATTATTAAAGCCTCTTTAATAATGGCAGCGACTGATATTGTAAATTCCAGAGTTGCATTCTCAGTAGGTTTTGTGTAACATTTTCGAACACGACTAACGGAGAACGAATCCTTTTCATAACATTATCGTCAAGCAAACTGATGGTCATAAAACTAATCCAACTTTAGAGTGGCAAGAGCAGCTCATCATTCAAGCGTTAATAAAAAGTAATCAATTACATATTTTACTCGGCGAATGTTAACATATCTTTAACTTACTTAACAGCGTGCTTAAAATTCATCTCCAGTCTTAACCACTTCCATAATCATTAGATCTATGTACAAACAAGTCCGTGATACCCGCTGCGAAGTAATAAATGTAAAGCAAACTCATGGACACCATCAAAATGTCATCTGTGTTTTGGGTAATACACGACCGACTGGCTACATGAATGTTATTTGTATAATCAATGTTTATTTGTTTGATAAATTTTTATTTTGTTGCGTAGAAGGGAATGTTAATGCGGGCTGTACATGCTATAGGTATTAAATTTGTCAGTAGATAATTTTTTGTAGTGTTTAATTGGAAGAAAAATTTAATAGGTCTATCATATGTGAGAGTCCGTCTGGGTACCACCGCAATGTCTATTTCTGCCGCAAATTAGCAGTGTGTAGTGACTGTGTAACTGCTGAACATAATAAGACTTAACATCTCATGTCTCAGGATGGCGAGCGCAGTGGAATACAAAACAATACTTTGTAATTCAAGTTGGATGGTGTTTCTACTGTTTCGGGGCGGTCGTTTCGCTTACCATCAGGTGGACGGCAAGCTCGCCTTGTCATTCAAAGCAATAAAAAAATATTAATCAGAAATTTCTCATACGTTTTCGGTTAAAACATGATCAATTTATTATATGACATCTCGAAATGACATTCCAGTTGAGATTATTTTCTTACCAATACATCCCAAGGGACTTTTACTAAACTTAAGACGGCTTAACGTCTCCGTACGGTCTGAAAATTCGCCATTCACGAGCCTTTGAAACTGTCAAGCCGAGCACCGAATTATAAATTCTAATTACTCGCCGGAGGTAACTTATTAATTCTGAATGCGGCTATTACGATGCGTGGCAGCGACAGATTAAACGTAACCGTTAATCGGGCTTAGAATGACGGTGATGGATGGTCATCGGAATGGCCGGTCATCGGAGTCGCCGGACCCTCGGTCACGGTGAATAATTTGCATTACGTCGATAATCAATTTGGATTATGTAATTTTATTTTATCTAGAAAACTGATTTGGGTATTGAAACTAGATGTAGTGCCTTACAAGACTGATGAAAATTTTTATTGCTAATAGTTTTTAGTCGACGTTGAAATGAAAGAATACCTTCTAGCTGAATTTCGACCACGGCGGTCAATCTCAACGAAGATCGGCCAGGTACGCAGAAGATATTATAGTACACAAATGCGCAATACTCAGTGCACTCTGTTTTTTCACTCTGATGGTCCGGTGAGACGGCAAATCCGACATGACCTGAGAGATCAGGTGCAGGACCAGCAGCTTTACATACTTTCCGAGACACGAGGGTATCACAACTTCATGACTCAGAGCTACGACTAAGTACTTTTTCTTACATTGAAATAACTACTACAACTAGTACTTATGAACGACTATAAAAAAAAATAACCAAACAGATCCGCCCGTTGCGTACAATTTACTATTAAATACATGTTTGCAAATAGTTCTTACAAATATTTGCTTTTACTTATGACAGGCCAATTAAAAACACAAAGCAGACGTCTTACGCACGCTGTTGTGATTTATGTTTTTAATAGTTACGTGACGTAAACAGGTGTTTCTGGCTAGATTTGACGGATCTGTCAATAGACACTAGAGAGTTATTGAAAAGATTGACAAGCTGATTGGCAAACGTTTGAAGATAGTAGTCAGTTTGATGGAAATAAAAAGCTGTTTGGAACTTTGAGTTAATAGGTATTAGGATCTCTTTTAAATTGGCGTAGACTTATGAATGTTCTTATTCTATGTTGATTGATAGACCCTAAATAAAGATGAAGATGTAAGCATGATCTACAAAATCCGAATTTACAAAATGATCCCAACCGTCAAGCATGTCAATTGAAAATCTACCTAGACGGGACGCGAACTCCGCTCCATCAGTGTTTTGCTAACAAAAACCGTGTCATTGTCTGTCTGTTCGTGACGTTGCCCAGAAACCCACGGGCTCCTGTCAAATCTGTCAAAAATCTCTTCACAGCACGATATATTCAAATTTCTAACTGTGTGTCATTCGATACCAAGACACCACTGACGTCTTCATGACTGCCCCGCTGGTTATAAAACAGCCTAACTCCCACAAATATTATAGTTCTAAAACCACATTTAAAACAATGGAATAAGTGTTAAATTAATAAAACAAATCAAAAATATAATAGCATAAAGGAATTCGTTAAGAGACTATCCGTCACGGCTTTTGTGAAAGATTAGTAAAGCACCAACTAATAGTTTCAGTTTTAAAGAACTCTATTCAATTGTGATAGAGTATGTATTCGTTATTAAGGAAGTTTAACCCTTTGGATGCGCGCGGTGGTCCAAAAGGCACTCCTTACTGACGCCGTCGAAATGTTTCAAGGCGGTCAAGTGTGACGGCTTCTTGTTAGCAAGTGTTGTTCAGTGACAAGATAATGCAGGTTAAAATGTCTTAGGTTCAGTCTTAGATAATTTCACTTGTAATTTAAAACGTCAAACGCTGACGTGTTTGATAAATCTTGCTTCGGATTAAAGTTTAAGATTTTGCAACACCATCGCTGTATTAATTGCGTGATTTTTGACCGGATTTTGACCTTTGAAAGTTCGAATCAATATCGCAATTATTCAACAATAATGTATGAGTTACGCATATTATGGGTTATCGCATTCTAATTTTATTGCAATGGTAATAACAGTTCGGTAAAGTAAAGGCAACGACTTCTGTAGTGCAACTCACGATCAATTGTGCCATAATAACTTAACACACGACTAATGAAAAACCTTTAAAACAATAAACTTGATCATTAGTATCAATTAAATTAATGCTTCTATTGACATTTAATAAAATTTCTGGTGGTAAAATATAATATGCGCCCGGATAGCGACCACCGTACACAAGGTGTTAAAACACGCCATAGTGGCCCACGTAAATGTGTCGCGTTCCGGGATCAGCCTGTGTATATCTGGTTCAAACGGGCCGGCATAATTGTGTCGAAGGAGGGGTAATCATCAGTCGACAATCTATTGAACCTTCTACTCACCATCAGGTGCAGTAACATATTGCCGTTTTCCTTAAAAAAAAATTAAACAATTATTTAACTACTAAAATTTATATGAAAGCGGCGATAGCCTAGTTGGGTGTGGAACGGATTGCCAAGACGAATGTCCGCAGGTTCAAATCCCAAGGGCACACACCTCTGACTTTTCTAAAATCATGTGAGTATTCTTTGCGAATTTATCGTTCGCTTTAACGGTGAAGGAAAACATCGTGAGAAAACCTGCACATCTGAGAAGTTCTCTATAGGAATTTCGAAGGTGTGTGAAGTCTACCAATCCGCACTAGGCCAGCGTGGTGGACTAAGGCCTAATCCCTCTCAGTAGTAGAGGAGGCCCGTGCTCAGCAGTGGGCAAGTATATAATACAGGGCTGATATTATTATTTATTAAAATTTATATTCGAATCTTAACTTAACCCATATTTATCGACAAAGCAAAACAAACCATAACTTTTGAAAATCAATATAGAAATGGTCCAAGAAAGCACACACTCCTAATGACAGGCAAACGTAACGACGATCACGTCGCGAACGTTTCACAATGCTTGACATAAACGTGGCCTAAATTGCTGGTTCGTTGTTGGTAATGTTTTTCTCACACGATCCGAGAACAAATAACTGGCTGTTGATGATATGGCAATATCGGTTCACGAGTAATGCTAGGTGTGGACTGAGTATTGGCTTGAAGGATAACAAACATATATGTGAGAGGTTTCATGTTTTGTTTCTTTGACAGGAGAATATCTGTAAGGGTAATTTGGATTGGAATAATTTAATTTTGTGTCGACAGTGGTTTGTAGTCATTCCATTATTTATTGGATAGATTTTTTTAGTAACAGACGTTATAAATTAGGTTACTGATTGCACGATTTCGAGTATAATAATTTGAATGATGTGTTAAGGATTTTTTGAATTTATAACAACAATAAAAATAGCTTTAAAAATCTTATTAGCCTTAACCTGAAAATAAAAAAAAAAATGTTTTTAAATATGGTCTACCAATGCTATCGCGATTAACCGAACTCTATAGCGGTGTGTCTCAATCTCTTGAGTATAGTACGGGTGTAACTATCATGGATACAACCAATTTTCGCCTCTCATATTGGTACGCTACCAATATAAGTACTAGACTGCCATGATTTCAAAATTGAATTGAATTCTGTCGTATTTTACAAACTCGGGCGATGTTTTCAATGCCCCATGTTTTGTCCTTTTCTCTCCTCTTTTATTTGAAAGGGACAGAGATAACTAGTTATGGTCGAACTAGACGCGGTATATGTCAATTTTGCCAACGGTCGATGTGGCCCACGGTGAGCGGTGGCGGGTTATTGTGGAAATTCTTTGTGAAGCGCATCCTTTGGCACATTCTTTGGCTGATTGCGTATATGTAATTTTCTCAATTGTTCTGACATTTCGTTTTTGGTTTCCTCTGGGAAACTGATTTGATACGAATTACTACGGTTAGTTGATGGCAACGTCATTTTCTTGCCACTTCTAACAATAGCTTTGGTGATGGGGTTCTAATATAGCAATTGACCCACGTTAGCAGTTTTTCTTGTTTTATTCATTCTTTTTATACATTCTTTCATATTGATCAAATATCTGTTTAGTTTAATCGAGCCTTTTAATAAGATTCTGAGTTATTTGGAAGGAAACTACATGCTAGGCTTGTGAGCCGAGAGGGGACCCAAGGGATGTGCTCGCACCAATAAAACAGTAAAATAAATAACTGAAGCATATTCAAATACCAGCGCAATAATTTGAAAAAAAGCTTATGATATGTTGTAGTAGTTGTCTATATGTAATATTGGCAGCACGCAAGATGCTAGGTGTAGCTAATTTGATAGTAGACTCCTTTGATAACTCAATGCTCACTTTGGACTTTAATATTTCATCCGTTTTGATAATAATATAATTTCTTCTCTTCCCTGTATTGTGTTATGGCTGCCACAGTAAATTCATCGGAGATTTTGTCCCTGTCAAGTAATAATAGCAGAAACAAAAAAAGAGACTTAAAAAACAAATTTTCAATAATATTATTTCAATGACTTTACTCCACGTCATGTGATACGATCGATGGTCATGTCGAAACATCAAATCTGCAAAAACAAACACACATAAAAAAGGATAAAAATAAAGTAGCAAATTATTTATTGTCTCATCATCTTCGATAAAATATATGGGATGGTATATGCGAGCCGATGGAAAACGTGAGTACGCTCTTCTAGAAAATACTTTGCGATGATATTTAATTTGATAGTTTGGAAAAAATACAAAAATCAGTTAGTAATAACATAAGACTAAGATTTTTTGTTAGGAATAAAATTATTGAACGGTATTAAGCGAGAATTATAAATGGGCTCCGAGACCTATTCGAATGACTTCCGCCATCTTGGTCTGTAGAAAAAGAATGTACCAGCCGGTGTTGCTATTTTAGCAGAATTTTTAATCAATATTTTTCTTCAAATTCCCACTTTAAGCTCTGCATTCCCGAACGAATGTTAATTGATTTTAGTCACATACCGGGAAATTGTTATTTTGCTTAGCTGTCTATCTTGTGACCATATCATTTTTTAAACGAATTTCTGTAAGATAAAATAACAAGGTATTCGAATACTTATGAGCGTGTCAGTCCCTTGTCGCGTCCGGGTAATGACACAGTACGTGCGCAATCGTGCGACGCGACATCGGCATCGTCGGCGCCGCGACGTGCGCAAACAGCCAGCAGTCGCCGCCGCGTCGCCACCACTCTACGCACTACTAGGCGGCGTCTACAGTTGTAGGTAAAGATGTAGACAAAAACGCAGAATAGAGAAATAATTTAGAGGATCAATTATAGTTGGGATTAAGAAATGAAGTGATGTTGCGGAAACAGAATTTTACGTTATATCGAATTGTACTATTAACTAAATGGTGCATTACGCAATGTTTATTAAAGGCTACAATTATTTCCCTCCTCCGTGATATTTTCACCATTTGGATTGATTTTCACCTTTCTGCGCTAACAGCATCTTCTATAATGAAAACGCCGCGAAGACTACAATTATCCCTCCTCACCACGGGATATTTGGATTGGTCTTTACTGGACTGCATCCAGAGCGTCTTCTTTAATGAAAAAGCCGCGATTTTAAGCTTTACTATGACCTCCACTCTACGCACGCGCGTTGCTGTCCAACGACACTCGTACGTGAGCGAATTTACTCCAACGTTCCAAGTAAATTGACGTAATAGTGGTGCGCTACCGTCTTGTCCACAATTGTACTGGAATCGAATGTAATTGACTCATCTGGAGAGGAGTTTGTGTCCATTACTGAGTCAGACTCGAAATTATATTTTTTGCTACTGCTCATAGAAATGGATAAATTAATAATTTATAATGTTTTTTGTGTAGTTTAAGTAAAATAATATAATTTATATCAAATTTTCGAACGGACAGTGACAGCAGGTTTGTCGGCAAAATTAAAAAAAAACTACAATAGGCAGAATATATTACAATTTGAAGCATCACCATACTACAGTAAGATTAGAGCAGACGAAAAAATATATCAACTTTTTATCCAAGATATCCATAACCAAAATGCACTCCAACATTCCTAAAACAAAACAACAACAAAACAATCGAATGTAATGTTCAAACAATCGGTTCACATTCAAATATGTGACATACCAGAAACCACCGGAGCGTGTCAAATCAGAACCAGTGACGCGAACAACAACCCTCTAATGCAATTGCACAGAGCTTCTCAATATGCAGAAAGCAGGCCTAAATATTTGCTAACTGATTAAAAGTCAAAGCTGTCGTGCCCGGAGCCACCGCACGGAAACAATTGCGAACTCTGATCTAAATAATATTAGTGGAGGATCATACGCGTGGGTGATCACAGGGACCGCGAGCGAGGGTTAAGCTAGCCATTCATATTAGAATTGTGTCCGGGATGGCGTTGTAATAAGAGACAGTGTTTTATTTGTCTCATGGTAGTGGAGGAGAGGCTTTAGGTTCGATGCCTAGGCTGGACAATGTTTTGGTAATTTTTGTTATTTTCCCGGATTGAATTTAATAGACAAGGTCGTTAAAACGTGTATATTCGATTCCAACAGGCCGGCATAATTGTGTCGACTGTCGAGGCGTAATCATTTTTAGGCGACATTCTATTGGACCCCACTCTACTAACCAAAAATTGCAGTGAGGTCACTTTGTCGCGCACGCGTAAAAAGAAAAATAAACATGTGTTACTGAAGTACCATAAGGAAGAATGAAACCCAGAAATATTATGTACTGAATAATGGCCACATACAGGACTAAGGTCTAATGATTAATTATATCAAATAATATTATATTACGATGTAACTGTACATCGATAGAATAACGTCACCTAGTTTTGTTAAATGAAAAAAGACAGCCAAATCAACTAAAAAAAAGTATACAAAATATATCTTCACAGACACTCGCAGACTCCGACTTCTGAATATTTTTTATCTCCTAAACGTAAATACTACATCATAATTCGCTATCCGTTCCGCTTATTAACAAAGCTCCCCTACATTTCCGGTTCGGAAGCTCCGCGTTGACATACAAGATTAGCGAGAGATTTATAACTCGACAAAATTTCAATATCACATAGGGAGCTTGGAGGAAAACCTGTTTTCCCCTGTTTTAGGGGATTTTCTTTAATTTGTTTGCACACACCCTTAGTGAAGAGTTGTTAGCTTGAGTTTATTTTACAATCAGTGTTGTTTAACCATGGATATAATGCTTTTAAGAATTTATAGAGTATTCATAGACAAATTTGTAAGTTTGTACAATTTATATCGATAACATATTTTAATCCATAAATTGATTGTCAACTGATAATCAGCTGAAGAAAGCCCTTTTCCTTAATGCGAATTAAATAAAGTCTATATTTGCTAAGCAATTTTTTAACAGCAAAACAATTTAACCTGATACATGTTGCCATGGTAATATTTCAATTATCACGTTTTTAAAATACTCGTAAAAAGTATCAAATGCGTATGATCATTAATCAAAGCTCATTAAGATAGCAACGATGTATTACATATACTTATTTATATACCAACATAAAAAATACGACCTCAAATATACACTCATATTCTCGAAAAATCCATTTATCTTTAAAGAAAATTTTATGTCTTCATTACAATGCATACGTTGTTATTAAAATCCATTTACTATGTTACTATGTATTGATGGTGAAGACGTGTATAACTGGATATCAAAAGCTAAAATTATGTGATAAACAAATCGAATTCAATCTTAATCTCTTAGTATTTAGATAGATTATTAAAAATTGAGATCTTATTCGAAAACATACTTGAGTTAGAATTGTTCTCTATCAGGTCCGGGAACGACTCTGATATCGCTGCAAACGTGGTTGCACTAGTAACGTCTCTGCCTTCCTCAGGAACCTGTGTGAAGTTATATTTACGTATTTCTTTCCGAAACCTCCACACAGACACAATTGCGGTTTCCACTCAACATTGATAAGCGTGCTAAATCCAAATTTAATTTCTGTCTTCGCTACCGCGTTGCATAATTTTTAAGTCAGAAAAGTCACGTGTGTCAGCCGATGTCACACGAGGAATTCAGCACAAAGCTCAAGTAAGCTTGAGTAAGCTCCTTACGAACGAACTGGTCGCGGCAGCTTTTTTATATTTTTTAATGTTTACGGTGCGAATATGGAATGCCCACGGAATCGATTTACTGCAGATGTTTTTTTCTGAACTTGATTAGGTCAATGAGTACTTAGTTATGTTTTGTTTTAATTCGACATGATATTAATGTAATGAGTGTGAGATATAAAATATATGTGATTGAACACATTGTCAGAGGGCCCTTTTCCATCTATAAAGGCGAATCCGTCTTTTTGCAATTACGGGCTTTCTATTCGAAGGATAGCTTCAATAGCCGTACAAGTAAGAGAGTCAAAAATCCTCTATTTACCTATACGGCTATCAAAGCTGTCCTTCGATAACAACGACCGTGATTGCAAAAAGACGGATATACCCTCCTAGACGAAATAGCCCCCCTGACCTTTAAGTATATTTTTATACGGTTGAATGACGCGCCAGTCACTAACCACATATCATGCCTGTTAACATAAGTAGTAGAATCAGCACCTATAACTTGCTTATACCCTCTTCAATGGAACATTAGATATAGCCTCATAATGTAGGCATGTGAGTAGTAACTTAAACTACGGCCTTCGAAATAACATTGTTGGGGCTGATTGTACCAAAAACAGATATAGCGATGGTACAGTCAGCCACAAAAGTACATGAACAACTACATATCTTTAAAAGATACAAATTATGTTAATTTTATTTAAGCAAACACGATTGTTAATAAGCACGCAAAAGTATAAGGCGATTTGAAATTTGAATTTGTCCAACTTACATGGCTGACTGATTAATATGAATACTGAATTAGACATACCTTAACTTCTAACAGTATTCTATATCCAATCATGTAATCTTCGTACACGAGTATCGAACTGACCTAAATAAAGAAAAAGAACATCGACTCAAACAGATCAGTCGTCGAATATCGGCTGACGTGAAACAATGGGCCAATTACACTGCCCCAGTGTAGCCTCACAATCCCAGGGCTGGGGCACAATGAGGGAGGTAATAAAAAAGCGCAATCCCCCGGGAATCGTGATAAAAGATTTTAGCGCGAGGGGAGCGGACTGGATTAAACGTGTGATACTTTGTCTTTAAATGATTCGCCTTTTAGCAAATATCGTGTTTTGTTTTGACGGTTTATACTGAATTTATATTCTATACTGCTGTTTATGATAGTATTATTCATTATGAGTGTTCATAAATGTAAGTATATCAAAGTATTGATCAAAGTACCTAACTAATCAACGATTTAATTTAATTTAGTCCATGTCTTAAAGTACGGCCGTTTCAAGTCTCTCGTGACGTCATTTACTACTACTCAAGTATCTGACAGTTTAGACAACCTGAGAATTCTATGTAATAATACAGGTTTTAACAAACTTACTATTTATTTGTATCCACATAACTTCATCGATATTTCAGCCTATGTCTTTTAAAATCTATAAACGTAAAGAGAACATATTGATTATACCTAAGTTAATTATTCTTCTAATCTGTACAATGTACGTCGTTCCAATTACCAATTTCAAAAGACTTAACGTCGACTGAAAGAACAAGTACGACATAATACCACTTAACTCCTACTTACAAAAACAATTGATAAATTAACAAGATTGTCGGCGACGTCCCCTAAACAACTCGCCTTTTTTCTTCGGGAAAAAATAAAATTGGGGAGAGTTTGCCCCGAGCGGCGATGTGACAGATTAGCCTGTAATTTCCTCTAAATTGATATCTCGAGAGGAACACACTTCCCTCCGATTTCTTTTTTCTTTTTTGTTAGATTGCCAGTCATCGCCGTTTATGGGATCAGGTTAGGAAATCTTTTTTGGATGTTTGACCTTCTTTGTACTTTTATTTTGTAGGACCCTTCGTTGTTTTTCAAATGAGTTGCTTTAGGTGCTTGGCCAAAACTGTCCTTGTACTAACATAAGAAATGTCCTCAACAAAATTCGGTGAGAATCATTGTAATATAGTATAGTGTTGAGAGGTAATCATCTCTTGTTAGTCGACATTCTATTAGACCTCACTACAGTTACCATCAGGTACAGTGGATCACTTTGGCGTGCCTGTACAAAAAAAGCATCAGTCCGTAAGAACAAAACATCGTCCACTTGTTTCCAAGACAAGACGCCCGCTGCGTACGGAGGTCGTCAATACGAAACATGGCGCAACGTTTAATAGCTCAGACATTACGCACCCGAGTACTTAATCCTCAATATGACAGCTACCATTTGAGTGAAGGTAGCACTTTCGAAACATTTAATTGCACCTTATCAACGTTTGACAAAAATACTTACAATTAGTCAATTTCGTAACACAAATTGGGTATCATCTACGTGTCATGTCGTGCGGCCATTTGTACATGCCGGTAATAAAATACATTCACTTATACAACATTTGCGCAATCGCCGCCAACGGTGCTTGACCTGTCCACTTCTAAGATTTCAAACGGAGAATTAAGGGGATGGATGTGGTGAGGGGTCTTTGATAAATGGACGCTGGCGTTTACAGCACATTGGCAAGTCGCGCTCTGTTTGTCAGAGAGGTCGATGCATCCTTTAAATTAGCAATAATTTATCATTTTGTAGCGTAATTGAAGACGTTCTGTGCATTTTTTTTATCTAGGTTATGCTCGGAAATGTTTGAAATTTGTTGATTCAATCGGAAGTCATTTATCAAATTACAATTTCCTTCGCTACGTGTTCATTGTTGCCTTCGTTTTGTATGCTCGTGTCCATTTTTTTACTAACATATTTTTAGCAACTATTAAAACTTTTTAAATGTTTATAAGCCTTTCTTTTTAATATTATTTTCCTTTTTTTGGCTTGGCCTTTTATGTCAATAACAAGAATGCTTCCAGAAACCAACAAAGAACATACCAGGACAAGTCCTTGTCTATTTTATTGATTACCTGCAGGAAGCGTAAAGAATCGCTCCCAGTTGGTACATCGTAGGTTTATTTACCGCTGTTCGTTCGGGATTTATGTATGTGCTGTGGCTTGTTACAATTAGCACTGGACCGTATACAGTTTACATTACTGCAGCGTGTTGGTCTCGTGTGTGAGGGGTTCTAGATTCTCTGGACAATAAAATGCTTGGTGAGGTTTTTTAATTAAATTAGAAGGTTGTCCGGAACTGAATTTATGTTGATTGGTTTGATCATTATACAATGAGCAAAAGACGTAAAATACACATATATTCACGCCTTTAATCCTCGAAGCGGTAGGCAGAGGCGCTGGTGCATCGACTTTTCACCAAGCATGCAAGTGTGTATTCCGTTCTATGAGGTAATGGTGGTGAGCCTATCGCTATATCGGGCACAAATCCCAGTCTCAGGTCTGATACTGATAAGAAACACCCAGTATCACTTTGCTCGAGGATCGAATACAAAACCTCAGCTCAGCAGTCGTACTGTAATATAACTACATCACTTGATTGTATCCTCAGCAACGTCGTACGTATTTACACTGATGTAGTAAAGATGTTTGTTTGAGTGAGCTGATCCCTATAACTATTGCTCTAGCTCTAAAAATTCTTTTGAAAATAGGCTTAGTCTATTAGACTAATTCCAGAAACCTACTTATACAGGGTCTATGAGTAAAAGTGTGTAAGTATACTAACATACTTTATAACAAAGTGACCCACCACGTCCGTCTGTTTCAACTCAATAACTGCCGAACAAATTTCGAGCAAATTTAGTATGCACACAGTCAAGATTTTGGGAAGGGTATTATCTATTCTTATCTTAGAACATAGTATGCAGACAGATAAGATCCAGGGATAGTTATAGACTACTTCTTATCCCAGGAATATAGTGCGGCATTTATCCCAGAAAAACTGACGCGAAGACGCGGAGCAAAATTCTATTTAAAAGTGACGATGACTTGAAGTATTACCACAAATTAACAATTAATTATAGTGAAAATCTTTCTCTTTACCAAAAGAGAGATTTTGTATAATCATTGCTTTCACGACATTCTTAACCGACGTCAAAAAGAGAAGGTTCTTAATTTGACCTGTTTTTTTTATTTACCTCATACTACTCATATTGTTTATAATATAATATTATTATCATCCTACCTCAAGTATTTTAGTGGTTGTCATTGGTTCCTTATTGTAGCCTCAATATAAATAAGTTTGTCGTAAGACTGCGACTTATAGAAGCGTTTTCTCCCGCTTCCGCCAGCGTGAAAGTCTATCTTCATTATAAATGTCACTTCAAACCTGCATTTACAAACTTATATTACTTTCCAACCCAAAGAATATTTCCATGCAAAAATCATTTTGATCCCTTGCTCTGTTGCAACGTGAATGAGAAGGTATATAAATATATACTATATAGTATATTCAATTAGAGTTCAAAATAAAAATTCGCTAGTGATATTTCACGCTTATCGTACAACTAATAATATACCTCCAGTTGATTGATACGCCGCGCGGGGTGGCAACGTTTGACTTCCGGCCGCCAACTCACTTCCGGTGGTAGTTTTTTCACTTTCCACATTTCCGATGTCAGCCTGTCGCGTTTCACGACAGTTGATTCCTGCGACTGGCGGCGAGGTAAAAGATTTTTCATTTTATTTTTCATTCAATTTTGAGCTTTGCGGTACCTCCAGTAAAATGCTTGCTAACAGTATTTTTAGATTCGGAATTTATAATACATATAGAAAATACTAATATTTCTATAATATGTTGTCTTAATTTTAGTAGTTATTTTTTTTTTTAATAGTGTAGATATTCATTATTAATTTCTTAATAAAAATGCCACTAAAATTGTTGATTCCGTGAGTCTCCTCCTAAAGCACTTATTATCATATTAATTTACAAGTAACACTAATAAATAGATAACAAATATTTTATATGCAAATTAATGACGGGATGAGCAGACTAGAAGAAGAAATCATGACCTCAAAATAATATTTACCAATTACAACGTAACGCGACTTGCCAGGTGAGTTACTCTGCTTGATTTTAAGCTTTCAAGTCGGGTACGAATCGGGTACCCTCCAAGTGCGGAATCAGTTTGACATTCGGTGTGATCCGCGTGTCCCGAGGTCAGTAAAAGTTGTTTAGCGTCTATATCCGGCGCACATGAGAGCCGCGTCGTGACTATGTCTTCGAAGCTTCGTACATAAGCTTACGGCGATTCGTACATAAGCTAACAGCGATTTGTATATAGCTGGCAATGGCGAAGGAATACAACGCGATGCTTGCCAACTTCTCTTTTCTAATTTATGTCAATCATTAGAACCTACCTATGTATATGTTGTGTCGGGCTCCTTTTCGATAATGTCACCCTTTGCCACTAATAGCCGAAGTTCAAAACTGTAAACAGAAATGGCATTAAATGCATATAATTAGCTGATTAATATCTGAGTCTGACCCGTGACCACGAAGGCTGCAGTCTTCGAAACGTCGGCAAAAAATTAAAATACAAAAACCGCAATAACATCTGAAAAATAGTTTCATTTTAATGTTTAACATTCGCGTAAATATAAGACGACATCATTATCATTAATATTTTTTAGTTACTAGGATCTCACCGCCATTAAGATCATACAGTAGATAGGACAACACGCACATCACGCCTTTATCCCCAAAGTGCTAAGCAGAGGTACAACCATGGGACCCACTTTTCGCCATGTTTGTTCGGTTCATCACAATATCGGGCCCTAATTCCACGCTTCAAGCTGACGGTGAGCAGAAGAACTCAAAATCTCTATTCCCGCCCAGGATTAGACATCGAAACCTCAGAGCGGTGTATTACGCACGCAATACAACTACGCCAGTGAGGCAGTGGATAACCCGGTAGGTAAATGCAATATACATTTTTATAGATGTTGCTTGTAACTTAAAAAGAATTTTTCATGGACATTAACTTAAAGTAAATTGTACTTTAAAATAAAACTATTTTACGAATTTTATTGCGCTTTTTCATACCATAATTTTCTCCCGACGTTTCGAAGACTTTGCAATCTTCATGGTAACGGGGAGACTGAGTTGTTAGTCATCCGAAAAGTCAAAGTTATTATCTACCTACATTTTACAATTATTAAATTTAGTTACTTCAGGGGACTTGCTTTCTCTTTTGCTGGCCTATTTCTATCACATTTAAGATAGAATTAAAAGATTTTATGTTTTAGTAGTTCTTACTTAATTCCAAAAGATGTCATGTATAAACTACTTAATTTTTTGTTCAATACGTTTATTTTATATCTTTCTTTCTTTTTTTTTTTTTAAATAATTAATGCATGCTGTGTCTCCTGAAATGTTGGGGGTCTTAGAGACTTCTTAAATGAGACAACCGATCATAATGAATGTAGTATATTGAATAATAATTAAAATATAAAAAACATACAATAATGCAATCAATGCAGATTGAAGTAAAACTACTTACTTAGCATTAAACGTTACATAAAGGAGTGTACATAACAAGTAATAAACTTAGGGAGCATTCACATACTTCACTCCTTAGATGTAAGATGCACATTGTTTCATACCATATTTTATTTTTATGTTAAGCGGTAATTGATTTATGTGTTACCTTTTTTGGAGAACTTATAAGAAATAAATAAATAGACATAAGGTGTAGATTCGAAATATATCTTCTGTAATTTTTGTAACATTTTCCTTCTGACTTACACCGGTCCTGAACAGTGACCTCTTGACAGACGAGCTTCCAAATAGGTAGACATTAATTTAGCCATCATTATGCATCCGATCACATTATTCCGTTCGGTCGGAAATAATTGGTAAGTAGTACGTGCGTGAGAATTATATTTTTCTTCCTTTCTACGGCGGTTATTGGTAATTTGACTTATGACTCGTAGAGCCGGTTTTTGTTTGAAACTAAATTTATTTACGTCTTCGTCTGCAAGGCCTTGTTAACCGATTTCTAAAGAAGGACGATTCTCTTTCTCTCAATTAGTGTTTTTTTTGGCAATGAATTTAGTGCGTTATCAATTACAATCGCTTTTCAAAATATTATGATTTTTGTGAGTCTAATTATTATTAGTAAATTACACACATCACACATTTATCCCCGAAGGGGTATGCAGAGGCGCAACCATGGCACCCACTAGCAAGGGCAAGTGTGTTCCGTCCCATAATGTGATAGGGGGCGAGCCTATCGCCATATCGGGCACAAATTCCAGACTCCGAGCTGATAGTGAGCAGAAAAAACCCAAATATTTGCCCGACCCGGGATTCGAACTCAGGATCTCAGAGCGCTGCCATACCGCACATGCGGTACAACTACGCCACCGAGGCAGTTAGTAAATTACTTAAGTGTTTATTGTAATATCTCCCTTACTAGTAATTGCTAAACACCGACATAACTTCTACCAATAGATAACTCAGTTTAACACCTGATAACAATCTTACATGACCTTTTATATTAATTCTTGTGAGATAGTAACTTCTTAAGGCTTCTCTTGCGAAACAATCTAAGAACATAAAAATCGACACCAGTATAAAATTAATTAAATGGTTGATAAAAATCGGAAAACTGGTTAAATTGCGATGTTTAACATTCGCCTAAACATAAGAAATAATTATTCAAAAATGGAAAAGATGGAAAATTAACCCGTATTTCCGTATAATCCTTTAATTCAAAATCAATTTAATTATCAATGAATTTAAGCAGTATCACGAATTATACAAAATATTATTTGGTTATTTTATGTCGGTGTGCATGACAGTTGAAATAGCCTGGAGTGGCATCACCCCGGCTCGCTCCGGGCGTCACGTGTCATCCTGCAACCTACACGTGTATGACATTTCGTTTGCATATTTCCCGGGAAATATTGTTGAATTGTATATACAATACAATAATTTCTAGAATTAAATTTTGTAGCTGTTGGTGATTTTGTAGTCAAATACTTATGCTGTTTTGTGGGTAACAATATCTTTTAATTTTTTTTTGTAAAAATAGGCATCATTTTTTACAGTGTCTATTTCAGAAGGATATTATACTTACGATAATATTATCTAAGAAATAACAGGGAGTATTTATTTATTTATAAGATACACCAATATACATAATTAGTTAGTATAACTTTCATTGTAAGTTTTTGTAATAGGAAAATAATAATAGGAGAAGAATGAGCCATTATTTTGCTTTTATAAAAGTTAATTACATCTTCTTTTTGAGTAATTTCATGCCATGAATAACTTTGTGTGAAATTAATCGGCAAGGTCCTTATAAACTTTGAAATGTCTCTTCAATGTCTTACATTCATAAAGACTGAGAAAATTCCAAGAATAAAATTCTACCCGCTTTTATTGCGTTTGATCGCATACTTGCTCAAGTACTTTTATGACGTAAATTATATAGGTAGGCAATAAGTATCAAAAACAAAGAGCGTTTGTGCATTACACGTCATATGAAATGCCTACTGCAGGCGCAACAGAACTCAGCATTACTATTTACGAGTCGAAAGAAAGTTAAATTTAACTCTATAATTTAGTACATACGATCTAAAGTAGCAATAATCAAAATTGGAGTAACGTTCAATGTTCGACACATTGATAAGTGCTATATCAAAATAATTCTTAGCACTAAAATATTAAAGTTGACAATCAACCACCACCAATCCGTAAAGCTTATGAAGCCGATTATGATAATGCGTTCACGTCAATCAAAAACCCACCATCACTCTTTCCAATAAAGATCAAAATTGCTCAACAAAATATTTTGACAAATGGATATGCGCCCACGCATGTCATCGTATCCGCAACACGATATTACGCCTTGGGTGCTTTACAGTGTCGGTTTATGGCTTGTGATTTAAATACGCGTTTAATCCGAGCACTTGGCCAGGTTTTATTTTCGCGGCTCGGTTCTGTAGTGACCGCAGTTTAACTTATTGATTGCGGTTACTAATTTGATTTAGGTCAGTCGTAGGATAAAACAGGGCTAAGTGCATACTCAGCAGTAATTTATATCGAGTACTTTTTTCAAAATTTTACTAAATATTTTAATTTTATTTGTAATTTCTTACTGATATAAATAACATTTTTTCAAATATCTTCTCCAGATCAAACTTTAATGAAATTCCAAAACACAATAATTCCATATCTATTTACCACAGAATCCCACTTAATCCGAAGCATACTTTGACGCCATAAACTCCGTTCATTAATAAGCTCGTTATGGGTTGTCGTCTTTACAATCCATAATGACATCAGTGCACCGTTCTCAGAAGTTGACACGGCTGCCAATATAACTATAAAACCACCTAATAGTCGTCGTAAACATCCGACGGATTCTTTGATCGCAACTCGCTTTTAATCATTTGTGATAAGGTTCAAAATGATGGCGCGATTATAGTAAGGCACGTAATTAAAAGTGTCGATGTTTATTATTTTTTGTGGGCTTGACGACAAGTTTATCTCGTACGAGTGAACATGAGAAACTCTGCAATTATAGGGATTTATTGCTTCTCTGGTCTCCTAATATTGGACAATGCACTCTATATATTAGTTACTAAGTGTTGCCTGCGACGTCGCCCGTGTGATGTCTCTCTCGCAAAAAAGTCTTGAAACCATTAAATGATAAATAGCGCCACCTATACGACGACAGCTCCATCTATTTAAGAAATCAGATTATAAAATTATTTTATAGCTCATGGAAGAAAATTACCGTGATAAAAAGTAGCCAATATGCTAGTCCACGACATGGCCTATTTCTGGGCTAAATTTCAACCAAATCCAATTAGCTGTATTTGAGTCTACTTCTAACAAACATCGAAACATATTTACAGTATTTAGCTTTTATAATATAAGTAAGAATACGATACAAAGATTTGCTTTGTATTTACTTTGTGCTACTTGCGTTAAAGCTAGTGGATCCCTAGCCTTACAGTATCCCTACAATTATTACCATTGGTCTTTGTGAATATCCAAGCAAGTACATCTCATCATTCAAAGGAATAAATAAAAAAAAAACGCGTCATAATGGCCTACATAAGTGTGTCGCGTTCCAGGATCAGCCTGAGAATGTCCGGTTCTAATAGACCGGCATAATTGTATCGACTTCCGAGGGGTAATCATCTGTCGTCACATACTATTGAATCCCACTCCACTTACCATTAGGTGCAATGGAGTCAATTAGTCGTGTACGTTTAATAAAAATAATCCAAAGTTAATGTGTAAATATTTTATATACAATGAATTTCTCGACTCTAAATGTATTATGCAACAAAATAACTTGCCTAGGTCAGTGATGCTATCGTTAGCAAGTTCCTCACAAGCAATACCGTCATTTTGGATTTCAAAACTGCACGACCCTGCACTGCTCGTCACCGTGACTTCAAAATACTTATAATACCCACTAATTTTAACATCATCCAATTTGCCAGTTTCAATGATTGCGAATGAGCGTACCGTTTAATTGATGCTGTATTTTTATTGATTGTTGTATTGTCGTATGCTACCGTACTATAGTAACTATGCTTTTGCTAATTAATATTCAGAATGAATGAGGCTTAATTTGAAGTATGTCCTTGTGCAAAGGTTAATGTGAATTTGGATCGAGGTCATTAAATGATGCGTTATGACAGGGCAATTTTGGTTCGATTATGCGCTAGAGGCATGCAATTAAATAATGTGTTTGTTAGTTAAATTACGCCATAGTGGTGCTTGAATATTTTTAGATTTTAAAATGCCTCTATACTACAAAGATTAGGGTATATATTTGAAATGCGTTTATCCGAGAAAGGTTACGTAGGGACGCCGCTAGTGCATCTACACTTGTAGATATATGTTTAGATTATTGCCATTTTGGGAACAAATTGCATATCTAGGCAGCTGAGTTTGATTCTATTGAATAGATGAAAATACTTTGCATTGCTCTTTTCTACGATAAAGATATATCTCATGAGATTGTTACGCTATCCGGTTAGAAGCGATTTATTCATTCTGTAGACTCATTTATATATCTATAGTGTATCTAACACTCGCTTATAAATTGAAGTGCATTTAAATTTTGTTCCTTTTTTTTAATTGCTTTAAATGACAAGACGAGCTTGTCGTTCGCCTGATACAACCGCCCATAAACAGTAGAAACACCATCCAACACCTTGAATTACAAAGTATTGTTTGGTATTCAACTGTACTCGCCATCCTGAGACATGAGATGTTAAGTCTTATTATGTCTTATAGTTGCACTGGTCCTTCGTTGGATTGCCTTAAGGCGATATTACTTTCTTTATGGACCACAAAGCCCTGTGCTCGATGCCATTCTGAATTCTGCAGCCTTCATAGCCTTACAGAAGTAATTGATATTCTTCTTAAATTGTCAGATGGGAACTGTATATATTGGACGGATGAATCATGACGTTACCGGAACTCAAAGACAAAATTGTCTCTAAAATTCATTAGAGTTCAATACAACGTTTAACAACAAATCCAAACATTCATATTCACAGACTATTTCTTTTCACATGTTAAGGGACCACCCACACTGCAACAATAAAGCTGCGTTTTATGAGCGTGATAATAAACGCGTGTATACAGTGGCGGTTTGTTTGGCCGAAGCTTTGTCATACGCAGGGTCGGTGTGACCACAGAGTTACTATTTTAGGGTGTTGTGCACCATGTGTTGTGGATTGTTTGGTGTGTATGCAACTTTATAGGTATTGGATGTTTAATTCTACACTTTAGACTAAATAACCCTTCCATAATACGTACTCCTTTGAAGGCCTCATCGACGAATCTTTTGGATTTAAAATATTATCTGCGTAATGTGGAGTAGTCTTTTGCCTTGCTGCTGGGTAACAAAGCAATATTTTGTACCCGGCTGTTACAAGCGGCTGTAACTGCCGGTTCGTATTCCGTATTGCTCGGTGATATTTAGTGCGACTGGCCGGTAGATAGTCCTGGCAATTAATGTGAAAAGAATATATACTTACATTGTGATTGCTAACAACAGTTTTCAAAAATATTTCCATAGCATATTCAGTCCAATTAAAAAACATTGACGTATATTCTATAGACATGAACGTCCATATAAACTATTTGTTCAAAATCTGAACTAAAATGGCAAGCAAAACGTCACTGTTATAACCTATTTATTCACTTGAAAAATCAAATAATTTTACTTATTTGTCTAATATTTTTTTATTTAAATCCAGGTCTACACTTACACTCGAGTTCTTATATCATGAGCGCCACTCCGTGGTACATAACCATAAGCTGTCAATATTGACCATACTTAAGTCAGTTTGAATGGATTACAGTTCAATTCAGTTGAACACAGTGAATGTTCGGAACGCCAAATCTAGGACGTAGTATATATCGATTGTAGTAAGCAGTCCAACCGTTCCAAATAATTAAACCACAGCAGCACTATTAGTAAGTATTTAATTATATTGAACTTATATATTGTAACATAAATTGCCAATCTGGCTTAGAGATAAAACTAATTTTATTTATTTATTTATTTATTTATTTATTTATTTATTTTTAGGAAGGCTTACAGACTAATAACATTAAATTAAGTCACATCAATGTATAATTAAGTTGCTAATAACTAGCCTCCACATTTGAGTATACAAATATCGATATTAAAAAGAACCAAAAAAAAAAAAGAATAATAAAAATAACAGTATTACTTATATAGTCCTATAAGAAGTATTACAGATATGAATATAATTTTAAAAAGAATCATTTTCAAGTATCAAAATATAATTTGGCTAGAAGCCGCCTCACTGTGCTGGTTTTAGAACAGAACAGGTCAATGTCTGATACACGTGAAAGCATATTAAAATTTAAAGCGCTGCGCAAAAGAAAAGAATTACGCCTGTAATTAGTTGTTGTAAAGGGTACGTGCAATAGCGGACGCTGTCGAAATCCAATCTGATTAGTTCTCATTGTTAATTTTGATAAAAGTTCGGGACAGTCAATCGAACCATTTGCGATGTTCATTAATAAGCAAATGTCATTAATGCAGCGTCTTTGGTCCAACGGCAAAAAATGGTACCTTTTGCAACGATGGTTGTAATCATCAGACCATTGCTTAGCCTTAAAATCTAAGTAGCGTAAGAATTTCATCTGGACGCTCTCAATACGAGACTTATATATCTCGTATTGAGGGTTCCAAACTTGAGATGCATACTCCAAGTGGCTGCGCACGAACGAGCAGTATAAAATTTTAATTGGCTTGAGAGAACGAAAACATGCCGTTGTTCTTATGATAAATCCAAGAGACTTAGAAGCTTTTTTAACTATATTGTCTACATGTTGATCGAACAAAAGTTTGCTGTCTTGTATAATTCCAAGATCCCTAATACTATTTACTTTAGCGATGCTTTGATTGTTAAGTTTGTAGCTCGAACCTATAATGGACTGCCGACGTGTAAAAGTTATGTGAAAGCATTTATCAATATTGAGTTTTAACTTATTTTTGATACAATACAATTCAAATCTGTTGAGATCTTCTTGTAAATATAGTGTATCAAATATATTTTGTACTTTTTTATGAACCTTCATATCGTCGGCATAAAGTAGAATGTAAGAATGTTGAAAACAATTTTTAACATCGGATATAAACAATGTAAACAAAAGGGGCCCTAAGATAGAGCCTTGAGGTACTCCTGAGGGGACATGGATCCAATCAGAGGTGTACCCGTAAAGTACTACAGCTTGTGTTCGATTATCTATATAAGAAGAGAACCAACGATATAAGTCACCGTGTATTCCAGCTAAAAACAACTTATCCAATAACAGTTTATGATCTATAAGATCAAAGCATTTGCTATAGTCTGTGTATATAACGTCAATTTGAGGGCATTTTTCCATTCCATGAGATATGAAATCATGTGATAAAATTAGATTAGTAGTAGTAGAGCGTTTCTTAAGGAAGCCATGTTGTTCATCACCATAGCTACATTGTAGTGCAGCATATACCTCAGTGTGGACCAATCGCTCAAGTACTTTCGAAAATAAACATATCTTCGATATTGGGCGATAGTTAGTAATATCAGATCTGTTACCTTTTTTGAATACTGGGGTAACAAAAGATGATTTCCAGATATTTGGAAGTAAACCTTCCGATAGGGATCGCTGAAATAATATACATAAAGGCACTACAATACTATCGGCGCAGTTAACTATAAATATAGGAGGTATAAAATCGGGCCCACCAGACTTTGAGAGGTCCAAACTTTTGAGTAGTTTTAATACCCGCGACTGACAAACGTTTATTGTGTTTATGCTTGTTATCTCACTAGAACTGGACACATTACTTAACGGCACGTTAACGTCAAGAACTACAGAGTCAGGTTTTTGGAACGTGGAGTGAAAATAGGTGGCGAACAAATTACTGATTTCCAAACCTGTGCTCGCAAGTACATCGCCGTAATGCATCACATTAGGAAAAGTGTTTGAATTTCGTTTACTTTTTACGTAAGACCAAAATTTTTTTGGATCTTTTACAATAGAGTTTTCGATTTTATCCATATACTTATTAAAACAAGTCTTTTCTATACTAACTGCTTATATATAATACTTAAACTATTTCAACATAACAACCATTCCTTCTCCAGTTCAGACGGCGGAATCCCTCTCGCCATTCTCTTTTCGTTTTATATATTTTTTTTAAAATGTCAACTTGTAACTGCCATCACTCTGATCGTTATTCCTTTATGCTGCTGTGCTGCCAGAGTATTAAAGGTTGATAGCTCAATTAACAAATCTATATGAATAACGATCAGAGTGTTGGGGTTTATAAACTGAATATAATAATTTATTAACATCTATATTCTATTTTCTTTCAAAACCTTACACGATGTTAAAAAAACACTATTCGCCTCCTAGACTGAAATATGAAATGACATCCAAAATGTCATCTAGCACTCTACATACTAACTTCGTTACTCCGCAATAGTTTTCAATACCAGGCATAGGTCAATGGCCCAAGCCTCCCCTTTCATATCCCGTAAGAGATTCCCCGTTCGAGTAAGTAGGGTAAGCACACTGCTAGCCAATGTCAATATGGAGAAAACTCAGATATCGCTAGCTACCTAGGTCGTAGCTATTTGGCTTTGCTTCAGACGATTTTAACCTCCGGAGATTTTAATGCGGTTTCAACAAAGTGCACGATATTCTAGTTGAGAATGGATTGGACTATCGAGGTCTGTAGTTCAAAGCCTAAGGAAACTATACTTTTCAGTTATCAATAATCGTTCGCATAACGGATTAAGAAAAAAGATCCACCTAAACCTTACCATTTTTTAAGTCCCAATAATAGATATAGGTTTTACTAAACTGGTAAGTTTTGGAAAATATTAGCCTTGTATTATATACTGTCCCACTGCTGGGCATGAGCCTCCACTACTATTGAGAGGGGTTAAGGCCTAGTGCGGATTGGTAGACTTCACACACCCCCAAATTCCTATAAGGAATTTTTCAAGTACGCAGGTTTCTTCACGAAGTTTTCTTTCACCGTTAAAGCAAGCGATAATTCACAAAGAATACAGACATAATTATTAGAAAGGTCAATGGTGTGTGCCCTTGGGTTTTAAACCTGCAGATCTATATTTTATGTTTTACATGTAGAAAATATAATTTACCTACTCACTAGAATCTTCTTAGCAACTGGTTTGTAATACCACGAGTACAGAAAAACAATCCGATGTACCTACCTCCTCTGTAATTATGCACAAATTAATGTCTAAATAATTGGTCCAAGACAAATGAACAGTGGACGCGTCATTAATCTCTGCTGGTGTTAGGCGTGTGACCCCGAGTTTTAAATGTTTTTATTTCTCCTAATCTAAGTTAGATCGTCGGTAGATTTATGGATTAATTGCTTCGTCAGATGCGCCTTGAGGTATTGCGTTTGGATTTGGATGTTATCAGTGTTTGATGCTGTGTTATCGTTAAGTATTTCAATATGTAGGGCTCTTTGCTGTCTCATTGAAGAGGCTTTGGTGTTCTGATTGTTTATTTTTGCGTGGTGGGTGTGGTCGAAATCTTTTATAATATTGATGCTTGTTATAAAAATTATTTAATTCAAAAATGTAGCATTGAATTTAAGTAACATCGATGTTATACGGAGAGCGTTTATGAAATTATAGTGATAAGCGAATGAAAGTACCCCAGGCTCCTAGGATGACAGACACGACACGAATTCGTTTAATTGTGTTGATTGTGATTGGTCGAGAGACCAACGCGCGAGTCACGTGTTAGTCTCCCGGCCAATCACAATGAAGCGATACGGACTCTCGTGTCATGGTTTTTGGCATTCTAAGGAAGTTGTAATTATT
Source organism: Manduca sexta (assembly GCF_014839805.1). NCBI lineage: Eukaryota > Metazoa > Arthropoda > Insecta > Lepidoptera > Sphingidae > Manduca > Manduca sexta. Next base: position 9,519,964 of record NC_051122.1, read on the forward strand.
TTTTTTTGGGATACAAAGTATTAATAGTCCATGAATTTGTCCATTAATATACCAATTGTCTTTAATATTTATTCAGAAGTTTGCGAGTTTACGTAAAACATGTCAAGTTTTCAACCGTCTAAACATATACTTTTATATTTATGAATTAATTGGAATTAAATGCCATCATCATATTATAATTAGATAAGATTATATATAAGAGTTTTATTTTAGTAAACAATGCAAGTTACTCAATGTCCATTGTAAACCATGCATTATAAAGTATTAAATCGAACGGAATTTCCTGTTTCTTCGTACTGTTCCAATTTCGGACTTCCTTCGGCGAACTGATATCGTTTTATAAGGTGGCGTGCAGGTAAGTGGCCGTCAGTGTGCACGGTGCTTTAAACGCTCTAATTACACTCACATATCACTCGGCAAGGTTAAGACAGTAGTTTGGGTGAATTTGTGAGGTCGGCTCGGCGATGATGGTATAAAAAGAAGTATGAAACTGCCAGCTTGGTTGTGGCAGTAAAGAAATACACCACACGTTTATTCCCAAAAGGGTAGGCAGAGGTCCAGGGTGCCCACTTTTCGCATGTGCTCAATGATATGATAGGGGTTAAGGCTATCGTCATATCGGATACAAATTCCAAACAAACAATACTGGGCAAACCTAGTATCACTCTGGCCGACCTGGGAGTCGATGCCGTGACCTCAAAGCGCTGCTGTATAATAACGCAAACAACTACGCCATCGGTGTATTACCACTGTATAACAATGTATTAACCAAGGAATCTCAGAGGTCCAAATAAGTTGTACTTATAATAGTATCAAAATTGGTATATAACGCGCTCCTCTCTAATTTTCCAATCATTTATACGACGGACGTTAGGCTTTGTGCAGGATGAACTAAGGAATAGGATTTTTATCATACGAAGATAGCTAGATGACAGTTCTCCTTTGGAAATGGTGCCTGCAAATGTAAGCAAATAAATGCCTTAAATTTAACACCATAGCGTTATTTATAGCAACGACCTGACCCTAAAACCAATTCGGTCAAGTTCTTCGATCTCCAAGCCCTTGTTCCTCCCACGTGTCGTGAGTCAGTCGCTGTCGCAACGTCCACGCGGCGTGTCGCTGCGTCGGCGCGACGTGGGTGGTCCGATAAGCATCTAATTAAAACCTACTTTTGTCGCTTTATAGGTTTTGGGTACACTTGCGATTGCGATTTTTTGTCGCAAGTATTTTATTTTTGATGAGATTGATATTTTTTTTATGAAACTATCTGAAATATCAACGATTTTTAATTCAAATATATGTATATATGTTTCTGTTTGTTTTTGCGATTGGACAGTTATGTATATTAGAAGTAATTACGGCATCAAATAATTAATACTGTTACATATTTTTAGATTGCATGTATTTTACAACAAAAATCTGCTGCTACAAAAAATCGCACTTCTTCAATCCAACTTAGAAGTTTCACGTGCTTCACAATAACGGTTTCGGTTTGTTTAAGAGCTCGCAGTGACAACGACAATATCTATTCATCGACAATTGTTTATATTATAAACACTGCTGTCATAACCACAAAATTAACATACTGTTAGCTGCACAAATATCGCCTTTATTACTTAGAGAATTGAAAGATTTTGGAACCATGAATGGTAAATATTATGTTGGTGTTGCAGCGTGAGGACAAGATGTTATGGATAGAGGTCAAAGACATGCGTGTGAGAAAGGATTGAGCCATGCGTGGGGCGGATTGTACTTGGACTTCCTTCTGAGTTGACTTGATCTATTTAGTTGGTGAACTTCTCTAACAATGCTCAAAGCAAAATACGTATCGAGGGAAAAACGTAGTTAATTCAAAATGTGCTATAATAAACTCTAGACTGATGGTAATAAGGTTCAGCGTAGATATTGTGCGCACAATTCGTATTAACTCCAATTTATAATAATAAATGCATGCCTTAGAACTTCACTAACATCTTCATTTTCAGATAATTACTATTCATAAGCAATCCTTTTTAATATCAAATGAGTTATTTTTTTCCATATCTTACTAATATTATAAATGCGAAAGTTAGTGAGGATGGATGTATATTCGTTTTTCACGAAAAACAACTGACCGGATTTGGATGAAACTTTACAGTAATATTGGTTATACATCAGAATAACACATAGGATACAATTTATAATGATTTTGTGTCATTTGGTCATAATATAACGATACATATCAAGTAAGTCGGAAAAAAATGTATCCCGGAAAACTCTATCACGCGGGCGAATCCACGAGTAAAAGCTAGTATTTCATAGTCACAAGTTTTAATCTTAAACTCTCTTTAAATACCTTTTACAAAAAAATCTAACTTCCGAAAATACAGCCATATCACAATGAAGTTGCGGCCATTTAATTTATTAGCATCGTTTTATTACCCACTAGGGCTCCGTATAAACACATAATAACACCACGAAACCCATAAATCTAAGGTAATCACAGAGCGTACTTAAGGTGACATAGAGCAAAAACGACCTACTTCCGGTCAAGCCGTCCGGAAGTGGCACGCCACCGGAAGTTGTATACAAAGTGCGAGCCTTCGCGTGTGGATCCGCCTGGGAGGGGGGAGGCTAAGGTAATTGTGATAAGGTAAGTAATAGCTTACTTGGGTTTTTGTGACCGGATTTTTCTATAAGTGTGATTAATTTAAGTAATTTTCTTTTATTTATGATCTTTTACAGGATATTATTAAAAATAATAGTTTTAAGACTAATTAATGATTAATTACTAGGGTTTCTTTTTGTGGAACTTTATAAAAAATCTTATCCAGATAAGTACTACAAAAGTATTTTGTTAAAATATTTATGCGAACATAGATAAATCAAATGTATTTTCTAATTAAATATCATAATGTTTTAATTTAAAACCTTGTCCTTTTCAGGAGTGTCACCATATTTTGGTCTCTTATACTCTTTCCCACCAAATAAATAATAATTTATGAGTATATTCCCTGACTTAGTATTAACACGCGATATGTTAGTACGTCATAATAACGACGATGGCTGTGCGACGCGATAGCTATGATCCGGGTAAGCGCATACCGCGATATCAAACAGGCTTTTCAAAAGCCGAGCTATTTTCAACAACTCTGATTAAAACAGGATTTTTTTAAATATTTTGTTTTATTAAAGGCAATTTAGATACAGGAAATATTATTTACTCTTTTTGCTTTAATTCCACTACAATAGGTTTTTGTTTATAACAGTAGATAAGTATTTTATTGCCCGGCATTTAGTGCTGAACTGAAACCTTTTCGGCAGTATCGTGGAAAGCACGTTGCTCGAACCCACTATGTATTTTTGTGCCTTGTTATAAAAGTTTGTGTGCATCCCAATATATTGTGCGAATAATATTTTTCTGTCTTTCTTTTCCGTTGGGCATTTTCACGGTATGCATTAATACATCGTGATGGCGACAATGGCTGATAGTGCGACACGATAGCTATGATTTGGCTTTTAAAAACTGAGCTATTTCCAACCACGGCCCTGAATAAAATTTCACTTAAACATTATAGGCGTAGTAGCCTTTCCTCTCGGCTTTCGACTACATTGAAGTCTGTTTGCCACAAATACATAAAAGTAGCTTTTATTCGTCTTTAGAATTTTCATTCTAAATTACATTAAAATCATTTTAACGGTTTAGTCAAAAAGGCGTAAAAGAATATTTTCACATTTATTTACGTCGGTTTACTGCAAGAACTCATTAACTAACTAATACAAAAGTAGGAACTAAGCCACTTTTAGTTTTAGTTATACTGTTTCCCTATATCATCTTAGATATGATGTTAAAAAAAAGTAAAACACTATTATATTCTTGAATATTTTTTATTTCTTAAAATCAAGTGAGTATGTTAAATATGCTCAGGGTGTTATGAACAGTACTTGATGATTTTTTGCCATTAGTGAGTTCTTGCAGTAAACCGACGATTAGTATGGAGTAGCTAGCGTCCTTAGTCCTGATCTTCTACTGCACGCTATGTAATACGTCACAAGCAGCAACAAACATAAGCGATGCAATGACTATCGAGCCGGGTAAACGCCTGCAGTGATGATATCGAGCAACCTCGGGATATTCAAAAGTTGAACTGTTTTCGACGATCGTATTACGGACCATTAATGTATTTGTGACTGTCTCGGCGGCTTAGTTGTAATTGTACACGGTACGAGTACGACTACCGCGCTGAGGTCCTGAGTTCGAATCCCGGGTCATAAAAAACGTGACTCGGATTTTCTATCGTAAAAAATTCTCAGTTGCAGTATAGTCAGGAAATTGGCGATGTGACACAGATGTAAAGCCGTTGGTCCTACGCCTGACCTCTCTCCGGTCATGTCGGATTGCCGTCTCACCGGACTATGAGAGTAAAGGAACAGCGGGTGCACCTGTGTAATAATGCAGTTGTGCATTATAATATTTCCTGTGTACTTGGCTGGTTCCTGTTGAGATTGGCCGTCGTAGACGAAATTTGGGTAGGACTAGGAGAAGGAATAAATCAATTAACCAAACACCTTTTTTATAAGGTAGGTGCAGTTTCTAATCCTTCGTCTGGAAATACACGCGATGGGTTGATATGTCAGAAGTATCGACATTCGATAGCCGATAGCCTAGTTGGGTGTGGAACGGGCTGCCAAGACGAATGTCCGTAGGTTCAAATCCCAAAAGCACACACCTATGACTTTTCTAAAAAATCATGTGTGTATTCTTTGTGAATTTATGGTTCGCTTTAACGGTGAAGGAAAACATCTTGAGGAAACCTGCACATCTGAGAAATTCTCTATAGAAATTTCGAAGGTGTGTGAAGTCTACCAATCCGCACTAGGCCTGCGTGGTGGACTAAGGCCTAATCCCTCTCAGTAGTAGAGGAGGCCCGTGCTCAGCAGTGGACAAGTATATAATACAGGGCTGATATTATTATTATTTATATCGACATTCGCTAATAAAGCGATAAATTTCGAACCGGCTAAACGCCTATCAACTAACTTTGATACTGTTTTTTTATAGGATTATAGACTTTAGGAATTCGACTTATAGTTATAATAAATAATATACCTATATATATCTAATTAAATTGATCATACAAAATTAATAGGTACCTAAGTTAAATTCCTTACGCAAGAACTTTGGATCGGTAGATAAAATTATTTTTAAAACAAATGACTGTAGTTATGTAATCAGTACTAAGTACTAGAATGTATGTTTTAAAACCAGAATTCTAATAAAATCTAACTAAAGCTTCGTAATAATTAAATGATTTGCCTTTGCTTTACGTTTGTATTTTAATAATATTCTATAACGTAATGCAACAATATATATAATATAGAAGGAATCGAAAACAGTACAAAATACATAAAACGTACATAAATCAACATTACATACAAAATGTCATCATTTCGCAAGTACCTAACAATTATCTTCAACGAATAGTGTCAAGCGTTCACCTAACATATGGCGTCAGTGTGAATACGACTTTATTTATCCAAACAAATGGGTCCCACATGACGCGACAGGCAGTGACAAGGCCTTTGACGCCCAATTTACCAAGACCCCTCATGATACAAACAATTACATTTGGTTTGAATAACATTGTACGCAGCGAGAGGGGCGGGGTAGTTCAACGCAAATCGGTTTTGGTAAGAATAAGCCTGTGACACAATAAACATGAGATATTTATTTACAATAATTATGTCGGCAGCAGATGTGTGTTGATACTCCGCGGGTGTTGGACTAAAATTACATAGCGTGATGTTTGCGCTGTTTATATGAAATTATCGTTTATTGAGGCCTTTTGTATCGTGGTGAAATGTTTTGAATTGATCATGTGAAGGGGCTATGTATTGTATGTAATGTAAGTTATTGTGATTATATATAATGCGTGAATATGTGTTTCGCATACAAAATTTTGTATCTGCACTAACATACTGAAGCCATGGAGACACCCTACTATACCTATTAAAGACAACAATAAAATACATATGACAATAATATATTCTGCATACCTGGTCTCCATTGAAATTGGCCGCCGTGGCTATATAGTAAATGTCGATCAACCAATCAATTTTACTCTCGATGTTTCTTAGAATCCGTCTCACCTAACACCAGAACAAGGCCCTACATCAGATCTTTGTGCAATTTAATCGCTTCGATACAAAATATTTCAGATACCTCTCCACCAATTTTCCTAATTACATTACTAATGAATTCACCTTCCAAATCTAGAACACCTAGTCTAGCTACTTCAACTACCACAGCTCCAATTCAAACGAAAGCAACTTTAGACACGTTACAAATACCAATAAGGAAAGTAAGAAGCCGCTAACGAGATAGCAAACAGAGGCTTCCGTGGGACTGTCATAACAGCATACCATGTTTGTGCACACATTACTAGCACTTAGTGTGCACATCATGGTCGATCATTAGCTTGAGGCTGGGAAGGGACTGTACGGCGAGTTGGTGTACTCGGTGATGAAGGAAATTCCTGGTGGATTTTGGTATCCGTCTAGATACAAAGCAAGGTGTAAAACCCACGTCGTCGGAATCCTCTGCATATCCAGTTTCGAACTGTGTGTTTGGCGGAGGATATCTCTCATCAGTTGACGCTATCTGGACCTTACATTTATCATCAGGCGCAGTGCCAGTTTGCCGTGCCATTATTAAAATTGCATTTAAAAAAGAAATAAGTATATGACAATACTTCGAATATTGTAGACGCTTATGTTAGCAAATATAAAATCTATTTTAGATGTTTATGGCTATGATTACCATCAGCTGGTGATTCACTTCTTTAAAAGGGAAGTATCACCCAAGTAACTTTACTAGCGGTACTAAAGAAATACAATATAGAGCTGTTCACTCGCGCTAGTTTATAAAAGAAGTTGGTATAAATATAGTCCAACGATTCATAATGCATTTAATCGTTGTCCATTACTTTGCTATGTATCACTGGCGAAGGAAAGTTTCCGAAAGTGAACCTGACATAACATATAGATACTGATAGGCATAAATGCGGTCTGTAAATCGTTCTAATGATAATAGACTTTACATCAATTACAAAAGGGAAGCCGGCAGAAATCGGCTTATATGGACACCTCTCCACTGCTATGTATAATATTTAGACCAGCACCAAACAATATCATTGAAAGCATTACTGAACCATTTCACTTTACCTATCAAAAAATTAGCTTCGATCAAAAACAATTAATTCCTATCAGTTCACTCCAAACTCCATCCATACATACCGTACTGTTCTCCCAACACATCCAGCTACCTCGGACGCACCGACGGTTAGACATGGCCCATTTAATTATAGCATCGTGATGGACGAGTTTGGATCGGGTTGATTTGTTTAGAACTTGCTTGTGTCAATCAGTGAGACAATACGGTTCCTGACTCATCGCTAGAGATCGTGTAATTGCGTAGCTTCATTTATTACAAGTGGAATTACAGGTAATTTGATGTTTCTACATCTCTGGACGTAAAAGGTACCTGTGTCAAATATAAATTGAAGTAAGCGTATTGTGTTTGTAATCTGAATCATTCGCGTGGCAACTAGCAAGACTGCTCTGAGTTGCTATTCGAATCCTGTATTAAGCGAAGTGACATTTTTTTTCCCAAATGATTCACAGTGTTCTTTTATTCTCAGCAATATATATAAATTACACTACAGTACAGTTTTGTTTGACATAGAGGGGGGGAGGGTTCCGCTATTTTATACGTAATTCATACCCCTGATAAAGTGATATTGGTTTTTTTCTACTCAATATCATTCCGGAGTCTGGAACTTGTGCTCGATATGGCGATAGGCTGGCCCCTATCACATCACGGGACAGAACATTATTAGTGACAAGTTGATGACCTGGTTCCACCTATACCTTCACATCGGAACATACTTGGTGACAACTGGGTGCCTAATTCCACTTATGCCTACCCTTCCGGAGACAAAGGCGTGATGAGTGTTTTTTTTTCAATACCGTCCCACCTTTTCCACCAGTAAAATCTGTGAAGAAGTCGTTTCATCAGACACAATCAATCAAGTCCTATCAATCGCGTTGAAGATACGTTTAATTCGTCTGTTTCCTACACTTCGGCGTGTAGTTCGTTACCTTCCAACGTTGTTTGTGATACGCTGACTGATACAATGCAAACAGTCTATTTGCAGTACATATTATTTTTAATTATTTCATCTGCGTGGTATTTCGTAATAGTATCTATAGCTAGTTTGATTTCTTCGGCGTGATAAAATATTGTTTTATCATTATTATCATCATTTAGGGTTAATTCTTATCTGTAATTATTTCATCTGCGTTTCATTTCGTAATAGTATTTATAGTAAGTTTAAATTCCTAGCGTAATAAAGTAGACTTTTTGTATTTAAGTTTTATTCTAATCTAAGGCGGAGCTTATACCCATATAAAAAAAATTAAATTACATACTTATTCTCAGACAATTTAAATTGGCTATGGACTCAGACGGCTGTATGATTTTATTAGTTTCTATAATGCAGACGTCTGTCTCAGCAAAATATACGACAATGCTTATAGCTGAATGTCAACTTTTCCTCAATACAAATTACTACAAAACAATGACCAATAACAAAACTTCATATAAACCTTTATACAGTAGAATCGGCAATCACCCTAATAACCCTACGACCTACCAACTTCCCTGCACAAGTACTTAAAACCCTTAAAAAGTCAAACATTACCAAATCAGATTTACCTGTATTTATTACCGAAAAATACCCGCAACAAAACTCTGGTATCAAACACCATCTATAATAACGGCAATCAACACATTTTCGTGTCAACACAAGGGAAAAAAATATAACAAATGACAACGGGTTATCGAAATCGGGATCTTTACGGGTAATTACTACTAAGGGGCGCGTTATGGGAACATTTCGTAAAGTCGGTGGCACACTCGTTTATTATTTTTGTCTAGGACGGTATAGAAAGATAATTTGTTACTTATTAGTATCTTTTTATTTACAAAGTTTGTCTAATTTAAAATTACTGTATGAGGGTGTTTTTTTGTTTGGTTTTGTACGTAATTTTATCAGTAATAAAAAATAATACGAAAATAAAATTATTGTACGAAATGAGCATCTAAAATGGTTGGAATATAAAGCAAGCAATTTATATGTGCAATATTTTTGTGTGTAAAAGTGGAGACGTGATGAAGTTATGGTGCTATCTCTCTCACACACGTAGCGCTATGACCGTTGACACTCGATGTCGTCACAATTTGCTATTACTGTTATTAGGCAGCTATTCCTTCGACCAAATTTTAAATCTCTACAACATAATATCTAAATACTTTTTTGTTAAATTTTACGTGACATACATTTTTAATTCATGTATGTCATAAAAAAACTATAAAATATAATTAAAAAAATGTAGTGCGAAAAGTATCTAAATAAAAAAAAAAGTTTTGCTCGAGCGTTCGATTTTCAAAATTTCATCGTAACATTTTTCGGTGTAGCCTTCACTATCCCCATAGACAAATACGAACGTAAAACATCGACTCGGTGGGTCTACGCGGCCGAATTGAGTGCGAGGGTTATCTTAACGGCCATCTTCACGACACCGTGTCGTGTTCACAACTTGTGTTGTGCCGTGTAATAGCCCGCGATAAAGGATAATCTAGTAGTTTTCCAACTACTTACACGCACACCGCGTGTCATTATGGCCGCTTTATTGTTTACGATTTGGTGAATATTAATGTGTTCAGGGGTTGTCAAGTGTTTTGTAGTTATAATAAAAATATTAAATGATACCTTAATTTGTTTAATGAGGGTGTTTAATTGATTGTATTAAGCACAAAAATAAATCAATGTAATCATATGTTAAATTATAGATACTATAATATCGATGGCTCCTACGAATATAATCGTATCCCACAATTTTGATGTTTTTACTTTTTTGTGTTTTCTAAATGATCTAGATGAGTTCCATGAACTGTGTAAATTTGAAAGTCAAATATTGAAAATTAAGTATTTTAGATTTCCGTTTTCTATCGTATGTTGTTTTTGCATGCGACGTAACTGATCGTATTTACTTTGGCCACATTTTACGGGGGAGAAAGGTCAAGCGTCGCGCGTCGTATGTATCACTTACCGGTCGATACGTTGAGCATACGCATGTTCTAACCTAAAATATTAGTTTAACTTGATGTGAGCATTATAGATTGGTTCTACAAGAAATACGTAATGACATATTTCTACCTATCAAGAAATATTTACGAACACAAAAACTCTGTGTAATTTGCTTGTGGATTGGTTTAAAATGACGACAATATTTGTAACGCTGTAAATAAAAATGTAGAGGATCATTGCATTTCAAACAATTACACTGAAAACAGGCTGTTGGGTAAGTCTTTTTGAATTATATTTGTAATATTTACGCAGTTTATTATAAAATACAATTTTTAGTAATGCCTATTAATCAAATCAAGTAAGAATATTGTTAGTAGCACATACGATTATGTACGTTGTTTTTGTTTTTAAAATTATATCGCATGTAACACATACATTTTTTTACATCGATCATTATCGAAAGTTATTTATCGTATCTAATACATGCAATATTTTACTTAGTTCGCACAAAAGTGTTTACTATCGTATTTATAACTTAATATAATTTACGTCGCTCTATCTCTTATCGTAACTATCAATACAATAGTATACATGGAACTCTACAAAAATAATGCTGTCTTATGTCAGTTTTTTAATGTTTCAGTCTCTCCGTTACCAGCCAGGGCCGACCTTATTGAAATTTCAGCCCTTTCTGAACTCTCGGGCGAAGATTTTGAAAGTATATCACCAACATTAACGACTTTAACTACTTGTGATATTATCTATGAGGTTATTTAAAAATTCGGTATTATTATTATTATTTTATTATTGATGGATTTTGTATGGTGATTGTTTTTCTCCATACAAAGTAAATGAGATGAATCATGTAAATTTTCTTGATTTTAAGTTGACGCTACAAGATAAAAATTGGTGAAAAATTTTGCAGGGTAATACTGTTCTGTGGTCTAAGATTAAAGAATTAAAACTACTAGCCTTAATATCATTCTACATAAATATGACTGATGAACAGAAGTATATGACAATTGTTCATACCATAATTCTACTCATAGGGGTAGAGAGAGACTACGGATTGCCATTTTGAAAGATGCTGATATACTTCTCTCGCTTTCTCCACCTTCATCAATCTTTTCATGCATTCCCACCGGTTCCGGGTACTTTTGACCTGACCTATACTAAGAATGTCAGATATCTGACATTCAAAGGTACGATGCGGTCGACCCCTATCAGCTCTTCCATCCACATTCGCCTTATAGACAGTCTTTGTCAGTCTCTTATCATCCATCCTCTTCAAATGCCCAAACCACCTTAGACCGTATGTAAATTGTGACGAAAATGAATACCCGACGTCGACAACAAAACAACGTTTCTGTAAATCCAATTTACTACAATACATTGGCCATACATTAAGCGAAAAAAATGATTTGATTAGTCTTTGTACTAGTGGTGTCATTTCAAAAATTCACCACAGTTTTTACAAAGGCCTTTCCTTAGAACCTTCATCCTCTCGATATCGAGAGAGAGACTTATAAGAAGGATTCAGAATAAGACATCATTATCTTCTCAAACCGTTATAGAAGATACCAATTGTTCCTTATGACGGTTACGAGATCTCTTTTATTCTTGATTTTAAGATTATCTTAAGTACAGTAAATCATGTGATACTAATCCTTGACACTTAAAATGATATGTAATTATTATTTAATTTTTATTTTACACTTTCTATACGTAAAATGTGTAAAGGGCATTCTCTACCAGCTAACATCTGTGTGATGGAGTCGTGAAGGCAATAAAGATAAGTGTAAAAAAAATATAATATGGGATGAATAAAACTATAACTACACGGACATACATATGTTAAGCAACAGCAGTAGAACCTTAGCTTTGGATGCAAAACGATTCGTGGTCGTCATAATATCGAGTGAGAGTGCATTCCGGAGAAGAATGGATTGATTTGCAAAGGAAGAGGTGAGTAAAGTCGAAATTGTGAGAGGGACACTTAACTAGAAGATTGTTTGAGGAGCGAAGGTTTTATTATGAGTACTACTTAGGTACTGGAATTGAGAAGGTAATTAGGAAGGAGACTTGGGATGTGAAAGTATAGAGAAAGTGTAGTGAGTGCCCGCAAAGAACGGCGTTGACGTATGGGCAGCCATTTCAACTGTGAGCGGTAGAGGGACACATGGTCATATTTACGGAGATTCAAAATTAATCGAATGCAGTTATTCAGGAAAATGAAAATGAAAATGAAATGAGGAGGCAGTCAAGTTCATTGAATTGGTCTGCATTCAGATCAAAATAGCACGCATCACCGTAGTCTATTATAGAAAAGATAAGGGATTGTACAGGCATTGCCTTAGTTTTGATAGGGAGAAAGTTTTTCAAACGATAAAGAGCACGCAGAGTACTCATAACGTACTGGCAAACAGAGTTTATTATGTTATGTTTTGTATAATATTAAATAAGCTTTTAAATGATTTTAGATAGCCATTATTACTACTTTTACGGGTTAATGTTCCTCATGAAAGTTACCTACTAAATCTTTCTTATAACGACTGTTAAAACCTAATTTATAAAAAGATTATTACGTAAATTGTCATGCTCAATTATAATACTACCCATCTATACATAATAAATATCTAGTATATAAATTAAACTTTTATACCTAGATGTCATTGTGTGATTCTAGAAAATTAAGGGTAATGAAAGGGTCACTTTGTTTATTTAAGATAACATTAAGTTCCTTGTTTCATGTACGTAAGTAAAAAAAATTACCTATACATTTGTTACATACATTTCAACTTGTATACCCAGAAAAAAACGAGAAATTGTGTGTTTATTTCATAATTATCTTTGGCTATTTATTACTGTGTAAGAATAGTACCCACCTAAATACTTTATAATAAATATAACTTTTAATTTACTGTTTTGATTTAAACCTATTTTAACTATTAAAAATCCGGCTTATGCAATATAATATTACAATATAAATACATTTTTGATCACCTAATCATCACATACACTAATCAAGTAAGTTTACAATGTACGCAGTTAATTATGGCATGTATGTGTTACGTCTCAATTTTACTTTAATAAGATCACTGTATACTACCGTAACTTTTATATACGATATTTCTATAATAATATAAGTAGGCGTAAAAAATCGTAAGTAGCACTTACTATTTTTTTACCATATGCATATCCAACAGAAATAATCGTAACTGCAATATTTAAAAAACTACAAATAATTAATACTTTATTCCTACTCTATATTGGGCCTCCCTAGATCATCTATGCATAGATTAAATTTCAAAACAAAAGGGTTAAAATTAACGATACGGTGCAAGAAAACACCTTTAAAGCTTTGTCCTGAAAAAAGTGCAAAACAAACATACGATTATATACGTAGGAGCCATCGATATATAATAGATTAAATGCATAATATCCACAAAAAATGTACTCACTTATTTAATAAAGCCTTTTATAAACGATACAACGTTGAATAGAGATATTTATCTCTACATAACCAAGAACTACACAAAAAGCGTAAATGTCATCGGCTGAAACGGCACTTGATTATTCACGGCGCGTATTAATCCATTTGACTCGCTGTCGTAACAATCCTCCCCTCTGATTGGTCGAAACGACACTTTGTCGCCCATTTGTCACCAACCGAAGACCAATCAGGGTGCTCCTTTTGAAAATGGAACACAATTGAAATTGTCACACGAGTGTCGTTTTATGTATTCGGGTCCTTTGTTCGTTAACGAGTACTGAGGACAAAAATTAAAAATGGCGGCGTACTATTTGACATAGCTGCCAAATATAGTGAGTTTTTAGAACGACAGCCGTGAAAATATTGTATAATTGAAAGAGTACAAAGAAATTATGCAACACAGGATTATAATGCAGACAATTTTATACACATCACGTGGAGTGAAACAACAAATAGGACACAATTTCGCCCCAAATCAAGCGTGACTTTTAACAAAGGCCAACGTATATGGGCTGCGCAATCGTTTATAATGCGACAGAATTGAAAACGTTCACCGTGTATCGTTACAAGAGAGTTTAATACGTCCATTTCTCACGGTCGGTTAACGTCGCAGTGTGCCGATTGCCCCAGGTTGGTGGAAATAACATGGCTGTATCATTGTTATACAAAAGCGCAGCTGTTCGCTTCCCCGAGGGTAAAAAAGACGTTTTGTGTGTGTGTATTTTTTTTTCGATGCGCCGTGGAGCCCTTTTAGCGGTCACCGGGGCAGCACGCCTCCCGTTTATGCATTTGATACATCGAATAGTTTTTTTTTATGATGTTTCGATACTATTTTTTTCGATTAAATATGCAGTATGGATACAATTATATAACCTACTATTTATTTGATAGATGTAATTGGTAAAAATTAGAATGTAAGTTCTCTGGTTTAATGCACATGTTCCATGAATACGTCACTAAGAACAAAATCATATCCTTCAAGTTTTAATAACAGGTAATTTTCCAGTTTTTGCTATTTGTAGGGTAGGATAAGAGATACATATTTTTAGGGATAACGTCTTAATTTGTATAGGTACCTATATGTCAACATCAGCTAAGACTTTAAATTTTGATCTATATAAAGTGTAAAATAAGTAAATAAATTAATTTAAACTGCACTCGTCACCTTGTGACATTGCTTTTATAATGTCTATATTCGACAGCTACATTGTCTTTTATACTGGAACTGAACCATGATTGCTTAGCGGTAGAAATAGACAATCGTTTGCACCTATTCCGAGCACTCTCATGATTAATATATGACAATATTAATGAAAAAAAATTAACCTTATTTTACATGTAAATCGTTCCCGTCATTTTATTCTTTCTGTCTCCCTCTTATATAACCCTTCTTGGACCCAAACTGTCTCCCGCACAAAGCACCCATAGCTCATTATTCTTTAAGGGTTAATAAAGCCACGCTCGCAGATGCAACTTAAGTCCTGGTTGAAGTGGTTGTTGTGTGATTTGTGTTTATGGAAATTTGTAATTAAAAAATCAAGCAGTTATTTGTAAAATTTTTCAAAAGAATATTATGGAATTCACAGTAAGTAGATTTTGTTAGTATGAACAAAAATGTTTATAACGTCTGCCACTCAAGTAGCTGAACGGATTCAAAACTTGTAATCGACTATACGCTGTTGTGCCACCATTTTTTCTCTTCATAAAAATAAATAAAAAATATTTACTTGACTTCGCATAAAGTTTTTTTTTTATTAAACTCAACGCGTATAAACTTATATTTAAATTAGGCTACTTATGAGGCTGACTGTACATCTGTGAGTAGTATGTTTAGTATATTATACATCTGTCACATCCTACTTTATTGTGACTTTCTTCACAAAAACTAAAATATTGAGTATTGATCACACTCACCGAATGCTTACCAAAAATGTAGATCATATTATGAATGAGGTCAACGCCATGGTTTATTAATAACGGCTACAGCCAGGATATCTTATGACTTTGATTCCTAAAATAGTACAAATCATAAATCGGCCAATGTTAAGCTTAAGCTACTAAAACCAGCACCGAGTAATTTTATTTGTCGATTCTTTGTAAATTATCAATTACCTTACTGGTGAAATAAAAAATCGTGAGGAAACCTGCATACCTGAGAACTTCTCTATAGAAATTCGAGGGGGTTTAAAGCCTACCAACCCACACTAGGCCAGCGTGGTGGACTAAGGCCTAATCCCTCTCAGTAGTAGAGGAGGCCCGTGCTCAACAGTGGGGCAGTATATAATACAGGGCTGATGATGATGAGGAAATCTTGCATACCTGAGAAATTCTCTACAAACATTTTGAGGGAGTGTGAAGTCTACATTCCACATGATTTTTAAAAAGTACTTGCCCTTGGGTTTTGAACATGCGGACATTTCATCGAGCAATTTTACAAAATTATAAGCTTAACATTTACTTTAGAGTACCTGTGATGTACACAACAAACACAATGGTTTATAATTGAATTTTTGTAGTTTATGAATTGTAATTCCTACCACGAGCTTACTCTTCCTGAAATGAAATGATTTATTTGAAGCTGTGAAATGTTATACATTATGAAGATTCTGTCAATATTAACTCTACCACCAGTTCGGAAAGCAGTTCTCACCAGAGAAGAACGAGCAAGAAACTCTTCACAATACTCCTCAAAAACTGAGAGCAATCAGTCATCCCAAATCCGCTCCGGTTGCTTCACATCTAATTACCGAATTAAGAAATCGTGGCCGATATCTCTAGTTAGAGACAATAAAGCTATCATTAATCATTAGGAATTAGGCCCGCAACCGTTAATGATGATATTAGGTGTTCAGTGCGTGCCGATTTGTTGTGTCTCAAGGTATTAGCTTATGCGGATTTGGTGTGACAAAATCGATACCAGCAATTAGCAGTATTTATTTATTTATTTTATTAAAATTAAGACGCAAAACAGATTACAATCAAAATTAAAGCTAATTATAAAATATACAAGCATAAAAACTAGATTGTATTCCTAAACATTGCGCCCTTATACTAGTTAATTACTTAAAGTACGGACTAAAATAAATTAAGACTAAATTAAAGTATGTTAAGTCGATAATATAAATTTTACAGTAGCCGTTTTAAAAACAAATAAGATTACTTTTATAATATAAGCTTTCTTAACGATTTATTTATTTAATGCACAATTCCTTCATTAAAACAAAATTTCCTTTGTGCCCTTGTAACAAGAAGGCATGGAAATTGCCCAAAGACGACCTAGCATTATGTTGATTGGTAGTATCGAAATGCTTTTATGTTCAGTCCATTAAAAATACAATATGACAATCGTAGTAATAGTTAGCCTGGTTTCTTTTAAAGTATTAAGTAATGTATTATTACATAAAACATTGGTTTAGCATAGATGTTTTAAAATCGTACATTTAACCGAAGTTTATGACTCTCGTAGAAGTATGCAAAGTTAGTCCGTAATTCTGAGATTTCTTACTAGAAACTTTACAGCATATTTTTTTGGGAGCCTGGCAACCTAAGCCACTCGTAATATAAATTCATATAAAAACTTAACCTTATACCCGCTACCGCTACCGCTCATCAACCCGCACACTCCCCTCCCTTGCGCCAGCCCCCACCATCGCGATACAGTACGGCGCGAGGGCGTTGCGATCGTGATTGTCTGAAACGCTCCGTGCTCACCGACAGTTGTAATTGTCGATCATTAGATATGTAAGGGCAATATAATTTCATGAGCGAAACCCGCTTTAGAACGTTAACTATGTGAAAATGTTGAAGGATGGTTGGTTCCCTCTAGAATGCCTTCTACGTGTGACTGGATTTTGAAGATTTTAGCTTCCTAGGATAAACGCCATTCTGTGATGAAGCCGCGCTACGAATTCTCTTAGTAGTAGTAGTGGTATTAGGGCGAGTAAATTTTAAAATAATTTTTCATTGATTTTGTTCGAAACTTACCCTTTTTTATTTACGGTTAGAAAAACTTACTGGAAAGTATTATTATTATTTTCAAGAAGATACGTAGGTGGTCTAATTTGTAACGCAATGTCAAAATCACGCTGCATAACTATATCAAGTTGAATAATATAAATAAAGTAGCATGAACGTCCAATAATTTGCACCAGAAGACCTCCTGATAATCCATATAAACTCTACTTATCCCCGCAATGAGATCAGTATCATTAAATTGCCCATTCTGAGTATCCGAAGCTGCGGAAGCGAAACTCACGTTGTCTACAACTCCAACCAATTTCTTTCGCAATTAAAATTACCATTTGTATTGATGTTTTGCATTTACAAAAATAATAAGTTTCCTAATCACGTTAAGCGAAACCATCTCACCATAAATTACTCAATTAACTCGGCCGTGTAATTAACTAAACAAAATTTTAATCAATCTCCAAACGAAAGTACTGTTAATCATAGAAAAATATATTGAAATTATTCATAAGAATAATGAGTACATTAAAACAAGTGAGGCGTGTACGGGGGCCATGAAATTGGCGAGAAGCGGGCGCGGAGTATCAGCGGATTGTAACATAGGCGATATTTTTACTGCATCTGATTGGCAAGGCGAGCATGACGCTTGCCTGTTGGTGAGCGATACGACCGCCGATAAACAGTAGTAACACCATACAGAACTTTGAATTACAACTGCGTTGCAGTCCACTGCGCTCGTCACCTTGAGATATAAGATTTTAAGTCTCATAATGCTAAATAATTACACTAATTTCAATTTGCTTTAAATCGGAACAACTTGTGCATACATTGCTGCTTGGCGGTGGAAATAGAATTTGCGATGGTACCAACCCAGGCAGTTCATTGCTTACGAAAAACCTGCCACTATTTAGTCAAGTAATGTTTATTTAGTTTACAAAATGTGATTAAATTTACCTTGTTGATATTATTGTAAGCAATTAAATAAAGCAATCTTATGATGGACTCACCAACGTACTAATACGCGTAATATCTTTATCCATCAAGTTCCATTCCTGAGTTAGGCAATATTCATCCTAAAAACCGAGCCGGGACCGCCCTAGCGGCTGTCCACTGACTGTAAAGCGAAAAAATGTGCTATTTTATGATATGTGCAATCTTTCATACAATACCCAGCTTTAATGTTATTTGATATAGATATTTCGATTTTAAAGCTACTGAAACTTCTAGTACAGGCGGTCTTAAAGCCTATATTTCCTCGCCTATCTAGCGGCCCGTGTCATCCAAGTTGCGTATATTGAAGATCGTGACAGATGTTCGGATGCGGTCGTGTGAATTTGATAGTGAAATATTACGTTTGGACTCGTAACGACTCGTACAGTCCGCAAAAACATTAATGACAAAAAGTGTTAAAACTAGAAAAAGTAGCCGTTTTAAGCAAAAAAAATTAAAAAGATATATATAAAATGTTTTTTTTAGTTGATTCTGACTCTCATTAAAACAATAATGTAATTTAGATAGTCATTTAAGACAGGATAGTAGTTATGCCTTGCTATACGCCATATTCGCTCTTATTGTCTTACTCAAACTCGTTCCAACAAACCACTATCGTAAGGATTTCTTATGTTTACGCGAATGTTAGACATTGAAATAAAAACTATGTAACGGATTTTATCGAGGTTTTTTATATTAATATTTTAACTTACTCATCACTGTCGTAAGCTTATTATTATGTATACTATAGTTGTTATATACTCGGATACAAACACATGAATTGAGAACCCCTTTCTTTTTTTGGATGTCGGTTAAAAATACCGGAAAATATGTAAACAAGATGTTGGGTTTCTTGTAATAGATGGTCTGCCTGTATAGGAACTATTCCAAGATTCATCTTACATTTGTGTTCCAGTTTGAAAGATGTCTAATTACTGGGTATTATAGGACTTCTGTCGGAGTGACGATCGTAGTACAGTGCCTTGTTCTGTCTGTTGCTATGTTTGTGGACGGCCGTATTGCTTACCACTAGGCGAGAAGTTAGCTCATTGCGTATATTAATTCTATGAAATGTTTCTTTTTTACCAACGCTACTTCTGCCGAAATTCAAAGTCGTCTGGAGGTCAGATGATCGTCCAGCGCGGTGAGGGCACGTCTTCGACAAGTGCTTTTTAATTATAGCAATACGTGCCTTACACTTTCTAATCACGCGCCACCGGGGTAATGCGCTTGCGCTGCGGTCATACTTGTGGCGGGAAGTGTGGCGTTTAATCACAACTTATAATTAGAAATAATACCTACATTAAGGATTTATAGATACCTACATATATTGATATTATAAACTGTACATTTGTAATTCCACATCGGTTGCGAAGGGTGACATATTCTGAATGGTAACCCGACACAACATATAGGTACTACTTATATGCTTAAAGGCGGTAGACAAATTTATCCGATGGTATTATTTTTACATGAGTTGCGAAAAGGAAGCTGGCTGGAATCGGGTTATATGAACCCTTCCGCACTGGTCCACATATTTATTTGTGAAGGAGTCGACAAAGCCTACAGCCTAGGAAAGTCACTGTTCGCTACAATTATGATCGTTTTACAATATTTGAAGTGACGAGTCTTCTGCCATAATAAAAAAATACAACGAAATATAATCCACAAGTGTTTTTTGTTAATTAAAAATATACTTTTTACCTATTTTGGAAATGAATATGTTCTAATCGTGTGAATAACAAGTGATGCATAGACCAAATACAGACACTAAAACTAATGGCACAAATTGAGATATTGAATGTAACCCGCTGCGGAATTAAAAACAATCGACCTTAATTGTCAATCTACCTAAATTCTTAATTGTGCCGTGCTAAATCACTTAAGCTTTTAAATAAGAATACTGTTATAAACATTTAAAATACTGCGGAGCAAAGCATAATGTATCTATAACTATAATAAAATATTTTATTTTTATTTTGACTTATATTCCGGTTTAAAACATTTTGAATATTTTTGTACCTCGGAAGAGGCCTAGGCAGTGAATAGAAACGAGCTAATGATGAATATTTTTAAAGACCATTCGTCATATAAAAAACGCTCTGCATTTACGGCATGGATGTGGCCGCGACTTTACCGTTACATAGGCAGCATGTCGACTGCGTAACAGTTTAAATCACGGGGTTGCACATGTGATGGTTAATAGAACTCACTTTCCCTCAGTCTTGTTTTGAAACTCGCATCTACTGGCTAGACTTTAAGGTCTTATATGCTTTACGATTATACGCCTTAAATAGCACGACGAAAAGTGTAAATATAAGTGGCTCGTTCTGACGTTCCGGGGTCAGTCGGTGTTCCTTCGGTAAGGTATAATTCTGACGACTGTCGCAACGACTCCTTAGCCTGTCTACAAGTATGTAGTCAATTCGGTCAATATTGTTTTGTTATAATTAAATCAGAGTTCGAGGTCATCATTGCTTTCATAATGCGAGATATTGTTTACGATTTAGTCTAGATACTAATAATAAATACTTTTACCAAAATTCCAATTTGATTTTTGTGATTTTATTTGGTCATTTTGTAGTTTAGTGCGAACGTGGTGTGTGAGTGAGTGTATTTCTGACTGAAAGTGTGATTAATGTTGCCTCTGCGACAAATTCTCTTTGATTAGTAGTATTAGAATCAGGGGTATAAAAATAAAACAACTTTTTATTGATATTTATTTCGTTCAAAACTTACACTTTTTTTATTGTACACTAGCTGATCCGACAGACGTTGTCCTGTCTTAACTATGTACGCACGCGCGCATTCTGACAATCGCTGATAGTTATGTAAAATTAATATTGTCGTTAAGTTTTCTTAAATTTTCTAATTTTCCGCGCAAATTTTTGATTTTTTTTCTTTCATAAGAACCTTCTGCTGACAATAACAAACACAACAAAAAAAATAGTGAAATCGGTCCAGCCGTTCACGCGTGATGGCGTGACCAAAGGAAATAGGGATTCATTTTTATATATATAGATTTACAGTTCGAGTAACTTATTGCAAAGTTTTGTTTTCAAGTTAACTATATGGTTTCATTTAGTAACGCAATAGTGCCCCTGTGTATGATATTATATCGAAATCTCAAAGATCCAAATCATCTAAAGTCGCAACAAAAACAATATCAATTTCCATAACCCTTCCGTCGGTGAGGGTCGCATCGACCCGCCTAATTACTCGGGATGATACAGAAATATTAATGAAGTATCTGATACGGACATGTTCGGAGTTTCTCGACTTTTGGGATTTTGCCGGCGTCACGTCTGAGAGCATGCGGGTATTTCATTAATTTAACAACCTGAGTGAAATGAAACGGGCGTTAAGGGAGATCGAAGGAAACTGTTCGTGGTGTAGATGTTTCGAGAAATTTCGCTCATATTCTTAAAGCGATGGATTATAGGAATCACTTATGCTGTTTTTATATGTATATTTGTTATTTCAGCGTTGGTTTTCCATTAATATGCGAAAATATTTTAAGTATAAAGTTGATTTATTTTGTATTTTTTGTAGTGTATGTATTCTTGCTAAACGTAAATCGCTGCACAATAACAAATTGCAAGTTTATATCAACATTTAATTTAACTTAAATATTAACAAAGCCAACGATAATAACTCAACGGCCCATACAAAGGCCCACGCGCAATTTTGTCAAAATTCACAAGCATTAATATCAATATGTAGAGCAAAAAAGGGCCAGCAATATCCTCGGGGTCCCTCCGCTTTTATTTATCAAAGCGAGCCCCATACAACCCTTTCATCGTTACGCGAATTAAATTTCTTTTACCGTCATTTCCCGTGCATTATCTCGGTTAAAATCATAATGGCGCGACGTGAGCCCGACAATGGCGGGTCTGTTGTACCGGGACTTCATTAATGTTTGCTGAAGAATTTTATTAAAATGTAACGTCGCGTTTGAGGGTTAGATGGGAGCGTAGAGCGGTGAAGTATGCCTCTGGGATTTCATTGAATTTGTTTTTGAGTGGCTGATGTTTGGATGGTGATTATTATGATTATAATGTAATTATTTTAGATATTCTTTCTATCATATATTTTTAAATTATTAATAACTTCCTTTAAAGAAGCTTGATATATGGGGGCCAAATATCAAGCTTCTTTAAAGGAAATCCTTTCTCCAAGATGTTAGGAAAAAATATATCAAAAAGTATGTCGCGCACTACATCATAGTGCGAGTAGACTAGGTGGCGGTAGTTGTGATTGCTATGTTTCTAAAGCATATAACACGTCATTACTTATATCAGGCTTCCTTTCCCACTGCTGGGGTAGTATCTCTCTTTAATAGTGGTACACGTAAGTGTGTCGCGTTCTGGGATCAGCCTGTGTATATTCGGTTCCAACTGGCCAGCATAGTTGTGACGACCGTCGATGGGTAATCTCTTGTCCATCGACATTCTATTAGACCCACTTACCATCAGGTGCAGTTTGGTCAATTTGCCCGCATAAAAAGATAAAACTTTATCAATTGGACTTTGGTACATATTGCTATGTAGTTAAATATAATAATAATCGATAAACACTCAAGAGTGGTTATACAAAAAGCAGTCTACCTTTGATTAAAATAAGTTCGATTTTCCATGTTGTTAATAACAAATAATTTATGGCATGCGTGACGACATACACGTTTTCTTTCACACTTTCCCTCACATTATATTTCGCGATTATATTTATTGCATATTAGTTTCAGTTATTCTAACACGGGTCGTAAACTTAAATATCTACATAATGAAGTAGTAAAGATAGTTTTGCATTGGATTTTAAGCGTGATAATCAGTGTAGCGGCTCAGTTGAGTTGGTATGTGGGATCGAATCTAGATTAAGTTTGAAAGTGTACGTGATGATTCCTTCCAAATTAAATTTCGGCCACGGCGGCGAATCTCAATGGAGTTCAGCCAGGTACAGAGATATTATAGTGCACAAGTGTATGCGCAATACACAAGCACTCTCCGTGCCTTCACTCATAGTCTGGTAAGACTGCAATCCGACCAACGGCTTTACATACTTTCCGAGGCACGGGGGTATCACGCCGCCAAATGCATAAATCCAAGCTGTGCCTGGATCATTTTTAAAATTGAAAAACCTAGTCACAGCTATTTTGGCCTGACCCGGGATTAGAACCTAAGACCTCAGCACGGTAGTCGTACTCGTACCGTGTACAATTATAACTACGCCACCACACTCACAAAGAATAGACACATGATTTTTAGAAAAGTCAGAGGTGTGTGCCATTGGGATTTGAACCTGCGGACATTCGTCTTGGCAGTCCGTTCCACACCCAACTAGTCTATCGCCGCTTACAATCCAAATATAAATGTATTGATTTATTTGACTTTTACCTCCCTCATACCAGTCACTATAACTCCTATAAGCTAGGATCGGCAGTGGCACGCATTATATGACACCGAGCAGTGAAGCTCAACGAGTCTTTAGGAGCACGAATCTGTCTTATTATCGCAACACAATAAATTAAACAGAAAAATAGGCAGGAGTGAGTACTATTAAGCATTTATTTGGACTCTTTTTTCGAATTAAAAAGTCAACTCATCAAATACAATTGCTTTTAATAACATATTTATTTATTCATTTGTTCAGGTATGGAGGACTTACAGCTATACAAATATAAATAGCACTAGGATATATCCTAGACAAGTCTTCACCTATAGAAATTAAGATTTATTAAGATACACAAACACTATTCGTACTATTACCATTTCGAATTTAAGACGCAAAATAGGGTTGTACAAAAATAAACGGGACCAAACCCGGGACCTCTGAGACCGACTGCGTACGCAACACAACTTCAGCATCAAGGCAATCTATTTTAATAAATACAAAAAAGTATTTTACATAAACCAAATTCCGAACTTAAGGCCTTCTAAAATAATTTATAATGCTGGCCACTTAAGAAAAGTTCAGCTAAGCTCGACCAAATGGCGACCAACATTACAATAATGAGTTTGCGAACAACAAGCACATTTTTTGTTCAAAAGTCGCATTAAGGTACGGTGGGGAAAACAAATTTAGCGTTATAATAAATTGTTTAAGTTTTGTCGACTTGGTTTGTTGGTAGTGGAAGTTTATCGATGGGTTCTGGATTCGATTTTAATTTGTGATTATTTTGATGTAGATGCGCGATAATCTAGTTGGGAAGGGAAAGGACTGCCGGCGTGCGAAGGTACGGACCTCTAACATACGAACCTACAATCTACCTAGATTCAAAACTTAAGACAAGGGTTTAAGTCTAAACCCTCTCAGTAAATGAGGTTCGGGCCTTAGTGGGACAGTATATATTACAGGATAATTATTTTTAAGTAATATTTGCCTAGACTGGCGTTTGAGGCGATAATCCCTACAATATTGCCATTAGAAGTAAAGTGTAGACGTTTCTTTTGCCGTGTATATTCGAACCACCAGCTATTATGTCCTACATTACATAACTATAAATCCAGTAAGGACAGAATAATAATCCAATGTAGAACTTAAATTGTCACACACAAATCCCATATTCCGTTGTTACAATATTTTCTGTTTTAACGCTGTATACGCATCTTACCTATTTGAAAGAAAACTTTACAATACCTTAAGCAGTTTCATAAACTCCAACTGACCTTATACCGCGTTCAAAGTTACCCTTCTAAACGAACCCTTTTAAAGATTCTCCATCGTGAATACTTGAAATGATTCGTCCAACAGTACAATCTAGGCATTCCTCTCCCCGCGTCCTTCCCTCGCTCCCTCTCGTTAGCCAACGTCTACAATATTTGCATAACTCATTACGTTGCATCCATATTTAATTAGGATATTTCCTTCTTCGGCTCTTGAACTTTCGTAAACGTTCGTGTATTTGGTACTGATTTTTGTTTGATAATACTGTAATTATTGTATGGAGTTACTTTTTTTTTTTATGATTGCGTGGGCAAAGACATAGGCTTTATGTGCCCGAAATAGACTGAACTGAACTGACTAAAGTATGGGTTATACAAATATAAAGTTAAGTTTAGACTAGCAAGTTATTCAATAATAAGAATATTATGATTACGCAAAAACTTCTAGTTGCCACTGATGTTTCACCACCAGACGCTTAATATATGAATAATTCTATATATATATATATATATGACTCGGCGCAAGTCATGCAAGAATCAAAATTTGCAAAAGTGAGTTCGATGTGACTGTTTAGACGTTAAAAATCGCTCGCGGAAAATTACTTCTGCAAGTTGTATTGCTAATCTCTTCTTATCGTTCTCTTAAGGTAGACTTATATTACTAATTTCACAAGATTGCTCAAAACATTATTTGCTGAACTAATTATATTTTTTTATGATATACGATATGTTTTCGGACCCAATCAAAAGACATTAATAAGAGTGTTCCCTTAATCCCCGATGTCGGGTGCTACTTCAAATCGATTGCCATTTAATTTGGCCCGAGTCGCGGCTCCAAACATTCTTAATGGCCGTGCAAATTTTAACTTAATCGCTTCTTTGTTTATGTTTTACGTTTTCATTTTGGTAATGTTTGTGATTTTTGACTATATTTTACTTATAATATTTTTTTATTATTTTGCAATCAAAAGTTGTCATTACTAGAGCTTGCTGTTCGCCTGATGGTAAGCGATACGACCGCCCATAAACAGTAGAAACACCATCCAACACCTTGAATTACAAAGTATTGTTTGGTATTCCACTGCGCTCACCATCCTGAGATCATGAAATGTTAAGTCTTTTTATGTCCAGTAGTTACACTGGCTAATATGTAGATTTCTTATGTTTACGTGAGTGTTAGATATTGAAATGAAACTATTTTGCGGATTCTATCGCGGTTTTTTTTTTAAATGGTCCGCTCCGTGACCACGAAGGCTGCCGTTTTCGAAGTATGGGGAAAAATTCTCGTTGAATTGATAGCCTCTCCCTTTTTTGGAGTCGGATAAAAACCGTTATAAATAGTTTTATTTCAATGATAGTATGTTATTTTTGTTACCCGTGTTTACCCACTATATCAGATTATAATTGATTTTGAGGAGAATAAGAGGATGTTGGGGACATGGGGTATATGTCTCTCGATTCTCGAGCAAAGCATATATCGCAATCACAAGTCAACTAAAAAATAATACAAATAATTTTGTTCTGATAAATCATTGGTATAAGTTGAAAATTTGTATTATAAACTTTTAACAATGATTTATTTATTTAAATTCTTTATTGTGTATCAAGTAGTATAGGAAAGTTAGTATACAATAGATATTAGGAACAAACAAGAAGTACAAATGGCGGTCTTATTGTTATAGGAAATTTCTTCCAGATAACATTTGGATGGATTTAAATAACTAGAAACGAGACGAATGGGAAGTCATTATCTATTAATTGATGAGTAAATTATTTTTTATACGATGGTAAGTGAGTTCAATAGAATGTCGACTGATGATTACCCTTCGAAGGTCGACACAATTATGCCGGCCTGCTGGAACCGGATATACAGGCTGATCTCAGAATGCGATACACTTTTGTAGGCAATTATGGCGGGTTTTAACACCTTGTGTACAGTGGTCGCTATCCGGCCAGATATAAAATATATCCTACCACAGCAAAGTTGATAAAAAAGGCATATAACAGCAGATTACTCCACCCTTTACATAAACTACGCGTACTGTAATTACCCTCGCGTTTTGACAAAGTGCACTTTAGGATTACAAAATGGCAGTTATGCCGGTCCCAGGGCAATGTACTGAACAAACTATTCCAACAAACTTAATTTTACTAACCCCAAACATGTTACCCAACGAAAATCGCTTTTAACGTTTTGCAGTAAGAGTTAAATTCTTTTAATTTGGAATAGACACCGGTGTTTTACGTTGGTTTGTGATATTTGAATAGATCCAAAGTGGATGGAATATGGAGCGCGTGTGCGTATTGACAAGTGCTCTCTGTGAGCGGATTACGAAATATTCTGCACTAGTGACGTCATTGCATTATGTTGAAGGTGGACATGCAGTTCAAATAATAGTAATTTTATATCACTATTTTTTTGGGAAAGGCTTTATGTGGTTGAAATATTTACTCCCTTATTCATAGACGTTATTTATCTCAGGACGGAGTATTGCTGTGATAACAAGTCTGTTTCTCAGTGCTGACGGCATACCAACCTTCGCAATGCGTAGACATAGGGCTGTTGTGAGTGGCTAATATTGAGATACAACTTGAATCTAGTTGGCTGTCAGATAAACAAAGCTGAACAAACAGCAAGTTGTCAGATAAATAAAGCTGAGAAACAGACTTATTATCACAGCAATGCTCCGTCCTTAGATAAATAACGTCTACGAATAAGGGGTTAAGTCTTTCTTTCAAAAAGGATTTTTTTGGGACTTAAAAATAGTTTCAGGGTGCTTGTTTATACATGAGGTTTCTTATGAAAGTCACGTCATTCATTTGTTTTTAAAAAAATCCATTACAATATATTCAATTACACGAATATTTGAAATTATTAGTTACAGCGTAACACCATCCACGATGACACAACGACAGGCATTCGATCGGGGGGCAGTTGTGGGAATGATAGAATTACACCCCACGTGTCCCCCGACGGCCGGCAGGGGCGGCGCACATAGGGTGTGCAATGTACATGGCTGGTTTGAATATACTGTAATTAATTATTCGGGAAATTGGGTTATCAAATCATTAATCCATAGAGTATTGATTCCTTTTTTGAATATCATAAATGGAATTTTGTTTTTATTTGAAATAGTGTCTATGGTTTTTAGTTGAACAAGGATTTTGAAAAGTACTCTAAGCACTCATAAATGGAAAATACAAACTACACAAACAAAATTAAATTGGTGGTGGTGGTGGTGGTAGGTTACTCATATGTGAGAGTCCGTCTGGGTAGGTACCACAGCAATGTCTTTTTCTGCTGCCAAACAGCAGTGTGTAGTCACTGTTGTGTTCCGGTTTGAAGGACATTGTAGCCAGTGTAACTACTGGACATAGCAAGACTTAACATTTCACGTCTCAGGATGTCGAGCGCAGTGGAATACCAACAATACTTTGTAATTCAGGGTGTTGGATGTTCTTTCTACTGTGTATGGATGGTTGTATTACTTTACCATCAGGTGAACGGCAAGCTCACCTCGTCATTCAAAGCAATAAAAAAATGTACCTAAAATTTATGTTCAATATTTATAGCGGACTATATTAAATCATTTAGACATTGCAAAGCTAGAATCGTAGCTACCTCCACCATTAAAATTAAATTATTACGAAGCAAAACACAGTTCAAACATAAACCAGTAAACAGTAACCGGCATAAAACCTTCAGATCTGTCAATAGAGACGTCTTCAGAAGACGGGCAATAAGTCCTAGGTTACTGTTTATGAGGTAATTTGAACTGTATGTAATGGTGATATGGGTTAGATTTGATTGTGGCGAGCACAGATTGGCATGTGGTCTATAATCCTGGATCACTTGAGACATGTCGGTAAGGTTGAGATCCGTGTGATCTGTATAGAGTTGTGTGGGTGTGTCTTTGTATGATTTTAGTGTGCTAATTTTTTACAGTAATATGAGTTATACTGGTTTTGAATAATTAATCTTAATCAATATAATCAATAATCTTAATGGTTATGTAAAAGGAATTATAAATCGGGTTTGAGTGTATTTTTCTGTATACTAAAACTAACATGTCGCGTAGTGTAGTCGTGTGTTAGTGCTTGCAATAAGTATTAATTTTACTGGTGGTAGAGTTAATTTTACAGAATCTGACTGTACAACATTTTATCTGATTAAGTTTCATTTAATTTCAAATATCATTACGAACTCCATAAAATTTAAACAAGTTCATGACAACTATAGTATCACAGCATATCACTGTAATCATGTATATAATGTTTTATTTCTAATTTTAATTTCGTTTCTAACAACTATGGAATTTTTAGAAAAGACAACCATGGAGTTGATAATAAAACTTACTTTCTTATAAGGTAGATTAACACAAATATCATAACCATCACAATTAGATACTACCGCAAGCGTCTCAACTTTATATTTTCCGAGAGCGCAGAAACATCTCTATATAAATCCGTTCAGTCTCAGTGACGCACTTGAGGCAATAAGATTAGCGAGTGACGTTTACGCAGCCCCCCTGTGACTTAACCGCGGTTAAATTTAACCGCCGCCGGCGCCAGCCGCGTGTGTCTACGTGCGTCAAAGTTTAAACCAAAGACAAGGATGGACATGCATGTTGTCCGAAAACATTCTATGACGTGAATGTTTTTATTTTAAAGCTAAGGTTTTGAACATAGAGCCAGTGTGCGTAATGCTGCAGTCGTTTGGCTGTTTGTATTATTTTTTACTTATGAAAATGTGCGTTAGTATTTTTCTATTGTCGATGTAGTAGTTTGGCTGTTTTTATTAATTCGTTTTACTTACAATAATCTACTCTACAAATTTTCTATGTCGAAATTTATTTCGTATCAATGGTATGTTTAGTGAACATTGGTATTTTTTTCTGTCAACCTCTACAGCATCCCTTTTAGAATAAATTTGAATTTCATATAAATTCATTTATACACAGAGATAAAGCAAGTAAAATAGAAATTTTAGTTTTCGCAACCAAAATTAAAAACTCATTTCCATCAACACGTATTATTTTATCAATATTTCACTTAAATACCATTATTTGGTATCTACCATTCATAACACCGTCCTAAAACATAACTAGAAAGAGTATAGTCATCATAAACCACCCCAGACATTTGAATTACGCTGACCCCGGTCGCAAATAAAAAACGTAATGGGTAAATAAGGGGACCTCGGATTGATTTCAGTGCTACACTGATTGCCGTAATTGAGAACGGCATGCTGTGAAAAACTTCGCAGTGGCTGATTTGGTTTAATATTTAGAGAATAGGTGTTGAATGGTTAGAACTAGAATGTTGCACTTAAAAGTTTTACGAATTCGAATGTGTATAATATGAATAATCAATTCATTTTTCGTTCATTTTTACAAGGTTAAAATGTTGGTCGATACAACAATAATGATTCGGTATATATATTATTGAAAAATATATTTTACAATTCCCCACTCTAGAGTTATTTTAGTAATGAATAAAAACCCAAATGATTGAACACCGCAGTTGCTACTTCTCAACAAAAATAATCTTAAGCATGAAATACTCAATTGAGGCCATAACGTCCACAAACTAAAACAGTTATACTGCCGTTCTAAGGTCAAAAGCGGTATCTCAAAAAAATATCAAAGTCTTTATTTTTATGTCGTCAGATAGCTTAAAGAAATACCCATTCAATGAAGACTTAAACAACGGTATCATGGTTAGAACTTGTTAAAAAAAACCTTAAAAGAGTTTCTCTATCTCAGTTTTGCATATAAAACTATATTTATAAAACTTCAATTATCTCAATAAAGTTTCCCTGACATACCGCTTTGGCGCTTAGCACGGCAGTATAGTAAATGCAACCTCATAAAAGCGACAAAATAAATATACATACATAACAGATGTCCATTCTATATGCAACATAACCCTACGAAAATGGTCCGAGCACCCTTTTAATCAGTGCGACCCCGTAATGAAATCTGGGACGCCATTAAGGGATTAAAAATAATAACTACCCTCGTTTAAACCGGCCCTGCTATTGGACACGTGCGGGTTTGGGCCCCAGTCCCCAAGTCGATAGGGGTGCGGATCGATTTTCTCATATTTTTTGCAATATTTTGTTATAAGTTTGGAAAATTGATGTTTATTCACCAGTTTAATTGACTTGTATGTGTTAATAGCATTGACGTATATTTTATAGACACGAACGTTTATATAAACTATTTGTTCAAAATCTAAAGTTAGAACTAAAGTTCGCTGCAGCGCTAAAACATCAATCATACGTCTAACGAAATTGTAAATATGCAGTGCTAAAGCACGTTATATAGTGTATAAGTAAAATGGCAACCAATACCGGATTGTAGTACACTTCAGTTGAACACAGTCAGTGTTCGGAACGCCAGATCTAGAAGTACTTATATATCGATGATTAGTTGATAAATGTACTAGAAAATACGCATACTTATTCCAATACCTTTATTGATCGGTAAAAGTTCGCGTATTAACACACGAGAGAAAATATTCTAAGACTCAAATAGGCGTATTTACTTATACGACTATTGGCTATTTTAAATTAAAGACGCATTAATGCAATAAGCATTTGGTATCAAATAATACTATGTAATTAAATAGTCCGTGTATTAACAGGCCTGGAATATTTTTATCAAGCGAATGAGGTAACTTCCTTAAATAATAAATAATAAAATCAGCCCTGTATTATATATTGTCCCACTGCTGGGCACGAGGCCCCTCTACTACTGAGAGGAATTAGGCCTTAGTCCACCACGCTGGCCTAGGGCGGATTAGTAGACTTTACAAAATTCCTATAGAGAACTCCACAGATATGCAGGTTTCCTCACTATATTTTCCATCACCGTTAAAGCAAGCGATAATTCTTAAAGAATACATAATTTTAGAAAAGTTAGAGGTGTGTGCCCTTGGGGTTTGAACATGCGTACACGTGTCTTGGCAATCCATTCCACTCCCAACTGGGCTAGCGCTGCCTAACTTCCTTATTCAATTCTAAAAAAGAATATAAAGTGAAGTAAATGTATGTCACATAGGTAAGAACTAGAGCGATCACTTAATAAGAGAGCATAAATACAAACATCTATATAATAATAAAACAAGATATAACACCGGAAAATCTATTAATAATCCATCAGTCCTACTTATAATAAACGTTGGTGGTCCACTGAAACTCATTTTAAAACATTTTTAAACACTAATAAAACATAAACGACTTTTCCTCAACATTACCAGACTATTGTTGTTTTAAAATCTAGCTGCCACACTAATCTGTAAGCTAAGGCGGCAAACACACGGACGGTGGTCCCGACCACTGCTTCTAAACAACATTAGTGTTGGGAATATCGGAAATAATGAACGGCCTAAGTGAGTATTTTTTTTTAGACTCTTGTGACGTTTTGGTACACGGCTGTGAGTGTTCGTGTTTTGTCTGATGTTAAGTTAAAAAGGCGTATGTGGTTCGAAATGGTGGGTGGTTAGGCTGTTTTGTTGATGACTTATGATAGGTTTTAAAGGAGTACACAGCGGCACGGCAAAGGTCTCGTGTGTGTGGATGTCATTAGAGTGTGTCCCGGACCTCCGCCGAGTGGCGCTATGTCACTCCTCTCGGCCAGTTTGTTTTGGGATACATTTTGTCGACCCTTAATGACCGGGACCAAAAAGACTTCTCACGTGTTTACTTTGGACCCGAAAAGTAAATCTTAATGAGATAATGTATGTGCTAATGTCGTAACAGACCAAAAAAGGGTCGGTTTCCTTGACTGTCCTTTTCGGTTTTTAGTTTATTTTGTGTTTATTATCAGCGTAATGCATGACTAACACGACATACGGCTTAAGAAAGTTTGCCCATTGCATCAAAAAAATATTAATAATAATACAAAAAATAATAATAATATCAGACCTGTTTTATATATTGTACTACTGTACTACTAAACTACTGTACTACTCTACTACTGAGAGGGATTAGGCCTTACTCCACCACGCTGGCCTAGTGCGGATTGGTAGACTTCACACACCCTCGAAAATTCCTATAGAGAATTTCTCAGGTATGCAGGTTTCCTCGCGATGCTTTCCTTCACCTTTAAAGCAAGCGATAATTCACAAATAATACACACATAATTTTTTAGAAAAGTCAGTTTGCCCTTGGGATTTGAACCTGCGGACATTCGTCTCGGCAGTCCGTTCCGCAACCAACTAGGCTATCGCCGCTTCAAAAGATATTGTTCAAAATATTTTTTTTTCTTTTTCGCACTCATCTTTCCCTATCCTGTGATTTTTCAAACGCGGTGACCACTTTGTCCGGCACAAACATTGACCAAGCAAAACCCGGTAGCTTTTAAACAGTTCGCATCTCGCTAATAGATGTCCCAGACACCGGCAAATGTGTTTATAAAAAAATGTGAAGTGTAAAAAATTGTCGGTGTTTGCTGTGCAGTCGCTAAGTTTGTGATATGCGATGTAGCTTCTGTGTAAAAGTAAATGTTAGGAGGTTTTATGTAAAAAAAATACATCGAAAATTTTCTATTGTACTTAACATGCCTTTTAGGAATCGACAAATTGAGCATTTATTATGTATAATGATATAACTTATCTATAAGTAACAAGTGTAGCTTAATTAATAAACCTTCTGATATATTTGCGAGTCAAAATAAGACTCACATAGGCCCCATTCACTTGCCTAAAATTCGAAGTCGACCAACGAAATTAGAATAGGGTTGTGGTCTAAACTTATTCCTAAATCATAAGACCTTTGACCGTAGGTCTTTGATAAAATTTAGAAATTGGTATCTAATAGTTCAAATATAAACATAATATTGTATGATATCAAGCTCTACGTAACACATTTATAGTCCGAGCCTTTACGACCTCCTCTATTATGTTTTAACACCGGTGTTCTGTGAAATGTGCTTCTGTTTAACCAAATATATCAATTTATTGCAATTTCTACGAAATCGATTGTATTAAGTTACCTATTTGAAAAATTCACACAATTCTAGGCAATATAAAAATAACAGCGCTATTAATATGCTGTGTTATTTAACCATGGTCTGGAGTAGTGAAGAGATCACATAACCCGATTCCTGCCGGCTTCCCTTTTATCATCATATCATATCAGCCTTGTATTATATACTGTCCCACTGTTGGGCACGGGCCTCCTCTACCACTGAGAGAGAATAGGCCTTTGTCCCTTTTATAAAATGTGAAAATTCTAATCATCATTAGAATGATTTTCGGGCCACATTTATGCCTATTAGTACCTATATGTTGTGTCGGGTTCCATTTGGAAATTTTCACCGGTCGCCAAGCCTGGCCTGCAGTTTGGTAGATTCTTAATCACACATCTTTAGTTCTTGTGAAGTATTCTTTGATATTAAAGTATCCGAATGATTTCTGGCAATTGGCCTTATATTGAAATTGTATTGCATATATTATTTATCTACAAAATATTTTTTTCTTAATGTTTGATACGTATTATTTTCATTATATTTTAATTAAAACCAATTTATGACCATATGATATTCCTAAAATTAAGTTGTATAAAACGCACGCAAATAATATTTACAATGTGTATTCGAACGTAAAACTCAACATTAAGTTATAAACCGTCAGCGGTTTCCAAAACTCGCATACATTAAAATTCTTAACCCTTTTACTGCAGTTTTTGTCATCGCGTCGCTTCCAATGAAAGGATTGGTCACTTCTGCCTCAAAAAGTTACATACCTACCTAATTTTGCGTCTGTGTAAATATAAAATGATCTTTAAATGTATGTATTATAGGTTCTAAGAGTAATGTTTGGTTTAGTTGGGGACGGTAAAATCCCTGTGAATCACTTTGACGCATAAAAGTCACGAATTAAAAAGGACAACAACAGACAAAGAAGCCATTTTGCATTGTACTGTGACAGTCTTCCTTGTGGTGCCGCTTTGAAGAGCTTAATATCTCTTAGAACTGAATTTAGTAATTCTCACATACTTTGAATGGCACATCTAATTCAAAAGATTTAAAAAAATATTAAGATCACTTTGTCATTAATGAATTCTAGACGAATTTCGAGTACGGTGGCCAATCACAATGATGATCACCTCGTTGATCACAGTTCTCCTTTTACACGCAGGGGATTTTTATAGTGCAAAAGTGCGATACACAGGTGCACTCTTTGTTCCTTCACTCATAGTCCGGTGAGACGGCAATAGATTCACACCTAAACCGGAGAGAGATCACGCACAGGACAAACAGCTTACGTGCTTTACTCGTGTGTACTTAATCATAATATTATTATAATATGTCAGGCATTTTTAATAGTTAAGGAGTGCGGTCTACTATTTTTCTTTAATGCTGGATGACGAAATAATAAAACATAAAGTCAAAGCGTTGTAAACTATAATACATTCACAACACAGTAATATATTATTTAATTTTTATATATAACTTATACCTTTAAAAATGAAACAAGAAATCTGTTCTCAGTAACCAATAAATTTTCAACACTACTCACAGACTACACTAGGAAAGTACAACTCTAAACCCGCATAGCTCTACAAAAACGCATCAATACTTCTTTGTACATTCGGGAGTGTAAATTCGGGCCCCAGTGTCGCCGCGGTCGTTTTAACACTGCATCGCTAATTGGACACTTAAGATCCGAGTTAAAGGTTTAAAACAGTTTTTATCCGGGGGCCGCGGAGGCCAGCACGACGCGGCGGCGGGTTAGCCACTGATCTCGCCGGCTTTACACAAAATCAATTCAGTTCTGTCAACTAAACTCTTTAGTGTTGGCTACCACCGCGTTATGGTAAAGAGGTCTAAGAATGGCGTATAAAGCGTGCTGGTCAATCTGTGCCGGTTCGAATCTTGGATGGGTATTATCAAACACATATATGTAGGACTGTTTCGGTGGTTCAGTTGTATAACAGTACGACTGCAGTACTGAGACCCCAAGTTCGAATTTCGGGTTGGGCAAAATGATCTTGAGTTTTTCTACTCATTATTCCGGAGTCTGAAATTTGTCCCTGATGTGGCGATAGGCTCGCCTCCTATCACATCATGGGACGGAAAATACGCGGCGGAAAATGAGTTCACCAGTGGCGCTTCTGCCTATCCCTTCGGGGATAAACGACGTGTGTGTAATAATTCATTGAGAGTTTAGAATAGAAGTACATTGTACTAATAAGACAATAATTTAATAATCATGTTATTATGATACATTATTAACAAAGGAATTAAAAGCCGACATTACAATAAATCTATTGCATTATGTCCCATTATGGGCCAATATAAATACTTATCACGTCTTTTGGAACATGATAACGAGTGATAAATGACATATCACTCTTTGTGACAATCACAATGGGTACAATTGAACAAAACATTGTTCTACACCAATCAAATTTCGACCATATAACAAAACAACAAAGTAAATTTTACTACACGCGTTTTTAGATTGACGTAATGCTGAATGACAGAAAAATTATCGCGAAGTTTTTCGTGATGGTCTAATTGTTAGAATAAGTATGGAGGTTGTTATCAGTAGCTGCGATATTGTCGTTTGTCGCTTATCTATTATCGTAGTGTTTACACGAAACTTGGAAGTCACGATTGTACGCATTGAGGCCGCAGTGAACTAAACCAAACGTTTTACGTAACGTTTTGGTTACCTAGTGGTCATACAATTGATTTATATATATTTATTTTCAATTATAATATCAGCTCTGTATTAAGTACTGTCACACTGCTGGGTCTCCTCTAATACTGAAAATTAGTCCTTAGTCCACCACGCTGGCCTAGTGCGAGTTGAGATCCTAAAATGCCTATAGAGAACTACTCACATACATATCTTTAGAAAAGTTAGAGGTGCGTGTCCTTGAATTTTGAACCAGCGGAAATTCGTCTCGGCAGTTTATTCCATTTCGTAGGATGTTGCCACTATGCCTTAGTGATATAAATTTAATATAAAAGTATCATAAGTCCAATCATATATTGCCTAACAAAACACCTGTATAGTAGTCTTATACTGATCTCATAAAAATATGTCATCGTTAACAATATAGATGCAATCAATGTTACATCAAACTGAAAAGAAAGTCGAATGTAATCAATTACTAATTCATAGAATTGTTTCTAATATAATTCATAAAGATTGTATTGAACATCAACTCTTTACAATTAAAGATTATCAAGCTACTCAAACAAACCCTTAGAAGCCCTATATTATCGTAAAACAAAATCAAAACTATCAAATTAAACCTCACATTATCATTACTTATAACATCCTACATTATTACAGCTACACCCTGGGGACCATTTAACTTTGACCTCCACGAAGCCCTATAACTACCCCTCTACGCAACTACAGTCTTCAAAATCGGGGGAGGGGGTATGTCTACCTAAATTGGTTGAACATTACCGTCCATTGACACGCAATACGTAAATTATGGGGTTTTGCGATGTCTCAAAACATTGGCGTCTTTTGTGAAGTGGCCTCCATTGGGGGTTACAACGCGAAGTATCTTAATTATCTGTATATAAACATGAAAGGATCTATGGGGGGAGCAAAGAGGTTATGTTTATGTTTGTTTGTTGACATTGAATTCTATAGGGATAATAACAAGGTTTGTTACCTATGTATGTAGAGAATCATTTTGATATTGTATTAATAAAAGAAATGCCTTTGTGTATGTATAAAAAATCGTTTCCTTAACTTTTTAGTTCATTGGCGTAACACAATAATGCAGTGCTTGTAGCCAATAAAAAAGAAAAAAAAATCATACACTCGTCTTTACCTAACATTCTGTCAAAAATCATAATTAAATGTAACGAATATTTTCACTAAAAATCCCAGTTTTAGTCTTATTTTTTTATCAATTCGTTGACGGCGAATATGACGTATACGTGAATGTAGTTTTGACTTTTTTATTTAAGAAGAACAGAAAACAGTTACACATTAAATAAACATGTAATCAACACCATTGTTCACAGTACCTATAACAGAAAAATGTTACAAAGACTACATCCATTACAGGTCACAAGTATGAGAAAATGTCAAGCCTAGAGACTAGATACTTTTCCACCCTCACACCACCACTACAACTCCTGTAAGCCAGGATCAGCAGTGGCACGCATTTTATGACACCGAGCAGTGAAGCTCACGAATCTCAACATGTGATATTCAGTTTTCTGATGGAACCCATAGAATTTTTCACATAAATAACCGCGATAAAATCCAAAAACGAATTTTATTTCGATATCCAATATTCACTCAAACATAAGATATCAGTCTAATTAAACATATTAAATGGTCAATCGAATAGCGATCATAAGTCTAAGCCCTCAGGCGTACTTTGAAAACACAAAACCGCGCGACATGTCTATTATCTTTGACATTTCTATGATCATTAACTCGAGTAGTCTATGGTATACACCCCAATCTAACGAGGTAGTCATTACTGGGTGCGGTGCAAATTGCAGCAGGTTTATCGTATTTCCTATTAGTGTTTCGCCGGTAATGACAATAGATAACTAGGCTTTGAGGGGAATGTAGTGGGATCAGGTATGTGCGGGATCAGGTATTTGGGTGCTAATAGGGTTCTGTTATGATATTATATTTAATACTATACTGTAGTGGCGAAGGGTGAAATGGTCCGAAATGGAATCTGACAAAACATAACTGCAAATATATATACAGTCTGTAATTGTTCTAATAACTAGATTTTATAAACATTACGAAAGAGTAGCTGGAGAGAAGCGAGCTATATGGACCCTTTGTCACTGTAGCACAGAAACATCGCACCTTTATCCTCGAAGGGGTAAGCAGAGGTGTAAGGGGGTGCACTTTTCGTCTGTTTGTTCCGTCCTATGTTATACAAGGCGAGCCTACCGCCACTTCGGGTACAAATTGTAGACTCTGTGCTGATAGTGATTCGAACACGGGACCAAACCAGCTGTCGTACCGCGCACGAAATACAACTATGCCATCAAGGCAGTTTTAGATAGCTTTTGATTAACATAAGAAACTATAAAGTGTGATACATTTTTTATTCGTCATATATTTCGTAAGCATGAAAGTCATTGTTTCATAACTAAAGTGAAAGGTTAACAATTAATATAATAAGATTAACAAATTATTTTAAACTTCATCTTTATGAAATTTTACCAAAAATATAATAAATAATAATAATAATATCAGCCTTGTATTATATACTTGCCCACTGCTGAGCACGGGCCTCCTCTACTACTGAGAGGGATTAGGCCAAAAATACTTTTCTCTATTGCCTTATCTACTTTCAACTCCTGATATTGTGTAATATATATACATAATATTACGTAGGTAGGTCTGTAGTCAAGGAGCGCTAATTTGCTTTGCAAATTGAGGGTGACGTCGGCAAAGCAAGGGGTTCGTCCTCCTATCGCATTACGAGACGAGATTCATTTTACACTTTACAGTCTGCCATGTTGTGATTTGGTTATTATTAATAAAAGTTATTCAATGCAATTTTTATTGTATATTTTCTGCGTTTCATAGTATTTTGGTGCGTGGCATTATAGAAAAGCATAAAAATTGTGGCTGTCGATATTTAAACCAAAGTTTTTTTGGGTCATTGCTATTGGATTTATTTTTAAATCATGTCGATAGGCATTTGAAATTTACGTGTTTATTAGTCAACTTATAAGAATAATAAGTCAGTATCGTGGCAAAATAACGAAGGCTTCTTACTTCGCCAACACGGCAAAGTAACATATCAGTGCGGAATTTGCCAAAATCATGAACCGCATTAGCGAGTGGTGAGTGCCGTGGGAAGCGACATCTGGTGGATTTGATAGCGCAACTTTACGTCTAGATTTGGGGCAGACATCTTACATTTACAAGCTATGGACTCAACTACAATTATAATTATTTACAGATGTTTTTGTGAAGATAATGACGTATATCCTTAAGAATATATAATTGTAATACAACATATTATAACATGTTTCTTGCATTAAGGCGTAAGTGTGATCGTTTACTCTTATTTGGTACAGCGAAGTATTAATATGGTTAAGAAGAAACAATAAAGAATTCATCGAGCATAATATAATGAAGAAACGACACTTACCTATTTCAAACCAAGAATAATATAGTGCACAATAAAATTAAAATCTCATCGATTTTTTTGGCACGTTCATACCAATTTAGTGGAAAATTTAATATTTTTAAGTCTCTAAATATTTGAGTCTATTTCATTTATTTAAAAATGTACACGTACAATTCAAATACTAAGACGCATGGGCACCGGGAAGGGGGTGCAAGTAGGTGCACGTGCACCCTCCCAGAAATAAAGACACAAAAAATATAAGTCACTGAATAAATTTGCAACAATGAACTATAATACTAACAACAAGGAACTATCGACCCCAGAGCATTTTTATAATAAACCATTTTTAACCAGCGCGATTTGAATTTGACAAGAAAAACACTTAATGATTCATTTATTTATCATTTGAACAATATCCTTATATTCCTTAAACCTAATAGAATATTGTCGCTTTTAACTATAGTAACTATTAACTAATACACTACTTAAAACTACAATATTTAAACATATAATATCAAATATATATTTATATAATAATATATATTTGTATATCTATATGTATAAAAACGAATCCCTATTTCCCTTGGTCACGCCATCACGCGTGAACGGCTGGACCGATTTCACTATTTTTTGTTGTTGTGCATGTTATTGCCAGGAGAAGGTTCTTATGAAAGAAAAAAATTAAAAAATTGCGCGGAAAATTAGAAAACTTAACGACAATATTAATTTTACATAACTGTCAGCGGTTTGAAATAACTGTCAGCGATTGTCAGAATGCGCGCGGGCATACATAGTTAAGACTGGACAACGTCTATCGGGTCAGCTAGTGCTCAATATTAATATGTAGGTACGTACATGCAGACGCACTTTTGTTTCTTACCCTTCTTTAGGTGTCTCCAATTTGGCAAAAACGGCTCGGTTAATCACAAACCGCCCCAGAATTAATAACGACGGTAATTGAGATGTTTGGATAGAGTCTTAGGGGTCGACCCCTATTATTTGAGCAACGATTCATATTTAGTCATCCGAAATTATGCTGAGACGCGCGCCATTTTATATTAGTTAAGGGTTGATGGGGTTGTGAATTATGTAGTCCTATGTAGCTTAGTAATGTGTATGAGTGTGTCTTGATTTGAATTTTGATAATTGGTAGAAAGGGATAGCGAGTAAGAACGTTGAGAGACATTTTTTTTTAGATTTAAATGTACATATTTCATTTTAGTAATAGGAACATCAGCATGCTTTTATACTGTCTTTTTAATGGTATAATATATACAAAGTTTGACATTACGTTAATAAATGAAACCAGGTACTTTACCTCTGCTAACATTGGGCCAAAAATCTTTCACGAATCACCAAAAATCCCAGTCTTAATTTTATGTTTTTTTTTTTGTTGTTTTGTAGTTTAGTACAAATATGGCGTGTTCGTGAGTGTGTTTTTGACTGACTTGCCGCTGCTACGAATTTTCTTAGAGTAGTAATAGTGTCATTAACGCGTAAAACTAAAATCGTCACTTCATAGTTGGATCTCTGTCTACCTCTTAGGGGACAACATGTGTAAGTATGTTTAACCATCAGTTTACTGTTCAAATTATTTAGATTTTTCCCGAATTCCACACAGCAGACAAACAATCCAATAGACAAACTAACAAGACACATAAATACCGTACCGCACGGATCCGTGGAATCTCTACAGCGGATCTGTGTACACGACGGTTATTTAATCATTGTAAATAATAATTTCAATTATGTACTGTCAATGAAACTAGAGATAACTCCTGCGGTACAGTTAGCAAAACAGCTTAGAAGACACCTAAGGCGTGGATTTTGAGATTTTTTTTACTTGTACTTGATCACCCATAAACAGTAGTAATACCATACTTTGAATAACATCTGCGTGGTACTTAACTGAGCTCGTGCACTGAGACACTATGGATAATATTACTGCTGCAATATTCAAATAAAGTTTGGTTTTTGTCATCTATTTCTAGAAACAGTTAAGGCGCAAAAAGTTTAAAGTCACATTTTGGTAGCAGGTAACCTGAATGTACGATTGGCTGAATAAGATTATTTTAATGTATAGCGATCTATTATAACAAACTCTTAATTATCTGTTGCGTATCTTTTTATATTATGTATTATAATAAGTATAGATAAAAGTTATGTTTTTTTCTTATTCTTAAAAATTTCAAATATCGAACATTTAATTTGACAGTGCTGTCGGTACCGGACAAGTGAATCGTAAGGCGTGTTCACATGCGGCGCACATCACGAGCACGACCGTTGCGTGATCGCGTTCGAACCGTCATTATGTACGGTGCAGAGTCGCGGCCGGCTGTCACGACGCTGCACCGTCGCGTCGCGCGTCCGCGCAAGTTTTGTAACCTACTAATGATGTGTGCGCGTTCTTATTTCAAATGTTTTCTTTTTTTCATGACGTTATTTGTTTAGCCATGATGAACGGATCACGAATTTATAATTCTCTTAATCAGTCTCTTTTGTCTTTTTTGACATTTATTTTATTGTGGTGCAATTAATGTATGTTACGTAAATGATTTAAAAGGTTATTGCGGAACATTTGTTTATTATTTGTTTAAAAAAATCGTTTAAGTACCTACACCTTTCTGTTTCGATTGATGTTTTGCTTAATTGGTTTTAAATATTAGCACAAGTATTTATTACGCACACGTTTAGGTTAATTGAAAACTGATTACCTAAAAATTATCTAGGAACTATTCTTCGCTAGAAGAAATAAATTGTATGACTAAATAAGTATTAAAAGTATTAAAAAAGCACACAAAAATATAACTGGCATAAATATCACCAATATATAAACAAACAAAACAAAACAAATGATTTGGCAAAGTGAAATTACCACTTAAATCCACAATACAAAATACATAGTGCACTCCACGCCAAGTTAAAAGATGCTTAAATGCCTGTCATTTCGCCTCGTACCACGTTATTAACCACTCACAACCCTCGTTTTCAACTATTTCATGTCGTCGAAACGAAAAAAACGAACTAAAGTACCCCCGCCCACTTTTAATTCACTGTTCGCGAGTGACAGTTGACACAATGGATTAAATATTAAAGGGTTAACAAAGGGCTGTGGACGGAGATCGAAGGGCTAATTGCTATGGGTGCACAGCCCTGTGTACATAGGACAATGAAGTTTTTTCGCTTCAAACATGGCGCCCTGGCGGTTGGTACGGTCGATATTTGAATTTCGCATTCCATATTTGAATTTGAGTTTGGGTGCGTTGATTTTGATCTTGGCTGCTGTTAATGAAAAAGTTGATTTTGATGAAGTGTTTTGGAGTTATCAGAGTTCATTTTTGTAGCATACACCGTAGAAACGTTGGTAAGTCTAGTTTGTTGTTACTGGTTTCAATATGATGTTTATTTATACATACAAATATTGGTTATACAGAATAATAAATTATTCATATTTATACAAAAAATCCATGCTATTTCTATAAATTGAACACAACTGTGCTTTTGGTTTTGTCATGTAAACTATAAATATGTTATAATTACTTCTATTGAGAACATATTAGATAATATATTTCGTTCCACAGTATTCACAGCGAAAACTTGCGAAACCTGCTTTTTCCTGAGAATTCGTTATTGTTTTTTGTTTACAGAACATTAGAACTATACTATATTTCTAATCAAAGGAAATGTGCTAGCAATCCGAACCATAATGAACTAAAAAAACAAATTCGTTGCAGTTGTAAAACCTGATAACAGCACAAGTACCGTATAAAACATATGTACAGCCATAACCACTGAAAATGGTTACAAATTATCGCGTGAC
Organism: Manduca sexta; assembly: GCF_014839805.1. Taxonomy (NCBI): domain Eukaryota; kingdom Metazoa; phylum Arthropoda; class Insecta; order Lepidoptera; family Sphingidae; genus Manduca; species Manduca sexta. Next base: position 9,564,125 of record NC_051122.1, read on the forward strand.
GGCAAACAAAATCGATATTATTGTAAATTGTTCGTATGATGCACGTAAACATCGAGAATTTGGCTTAATATAATGCACATTGCGGTTTGGACGATGTAATTAGTGGTTGGGCGCTGTCGCGTGCTCGAATGTCGGAACATGTTGGAGACAGACGACAAATAGTCGTGCGGCCGCATGTGAAAGCGGCTTTATACTATAATTGCGGAATAAAGGTTACTTTCATTGAATTAAAATGGCTTAACACGACCGCAAATAATATGAGTATTTTGCGAAACTCTAAATGTATAGTAAAATTGCAATCAATGGAAAATTATCATTCAAGCAATTGTGACTAAGAGATAAAAGTACCTACACTTATATTAACAAATAAATATTCATCAATCGAAACATAAATCTCCCAAAATAGTAGCATTCCGAGCTGGCAACCTGTCGATACATTTATTGCGGTAATTTTCCATTTTTGCATAATCGTGCGAGCGCACGAGCCCCGCGGGCGGCCGGTGACAATCACTCGTTTCATACTGTTTACATGTTCAATTAAGTACGCGATTAATCAACTCGCCGATGAGAGTTGCCAGCCGAAATATCGGGTTTTCCACCAATCATTTTTTAACGCTGTTTACACTTTTTTATGAGCTGTGAGAATTTTTATTGACGAAGGTGTTGCGTTTCGTATTTTTTTTGTTTGTTCCGAGGTTTTTATTGCAGGGATATTCTCTGGATCATTTTGTTGTTTGGTGTCTGTATTGTATCTAACTTTACAGTGTCTGCTGTAGACAATAATTAATTAGATGTTTCAATGATTTTTAATCAAAGCGTAATTAGTTAATGTGGCTATATTGGATGAAAATCACAAGGCGTTATATTGTCATTTTAATGGAAATGATTGGTATTATTATAATTTTCTTTCCCTAATACATATCTAATATTTTCAAAACAGGGAATTAGAATTAGATCCTATACAGGGAATTAATCGGCGCTACCCATACCTGCAGATTGGATGTCGTTATTTGAATGCAGTTTAAACTTTTAACATTCTTTAACATGTCACCCCATTATGCTCAAAAGGTTAGGCAGAGCATGTAGTACAAACAGGACAGTCCCTTTTTGCCTGTGTGTTCCATCCTAAGTGATAAGAAGCCTATCGCCATATAGTGTACAATTTCCAAACTTTAAACTGATATCTATCGAATAGAATAGCCCCATATCAGTTTAGTCTTCAATGTTCCTATTTCATAACAATAAGTACTATGGTATAAGTATATTACAAGCAAATAAACATAACAGCGAAGTAAAAAGTACCCTCCAGTAAAAACAAATACATCAATTATCCACAAAGTCCCGTTTAACATAAGGACAGTTTCACACGACACGCGCGCGGCGACATCGCGACACCGCCGCGACAATTAATCAGTGTCGCGTTGCCTGTCGCCGGCAAATTGCTTTATTGTGACTCAAATTGGTTTAGCCCGAGCTATTTAACGGTGATCAGTTGTTTGTATTTTATGTGCATAGGGAAGTTAATATTGATACACTATTATAACGCATACGCGAATTATCACTTGCTTTGTGAAAGAAAACATCGTGAGGAAACCTGCACACCTGAGAAGTTCTCTATAGGAATTTTGAGGGTGTGTGAAGTCTACCAATCCACACTAGGCCAGCGTTGTGGACTAAGGCCTAATATCCCTCTCAGTAGTAGAGGAGGCCCTGCCCAACAGTGGAACAGTAGATTATAAAGGGCTGAAATTATTATTATTATCATATTACGCATCTTACAAATATTACTCGCGGCTTCGTCCGGATGAAAAAAAATCGGGATAAAAGACATATTTTCTCGGCATAAAAAAGTAGCCTGTGTCCTCTTCAGAGTCTTAAACTATATCCATACCAAATTTCATTAACCTCGGATCAATGTTTCTATCGCGAAAGCGTAACAAACAGACTTCCTTTCGCATTTATAAGTATGGAAGTACGCATGCATAGAATACTTTGATGTTTCTTAACAAATCACGTAATGACAGATTTGGATAAGATTTAGATAGAAAGTGCAAGTCTTAAATAATGTTATTATAAAGTATTTTTTCCGTGAAAGTAACTTGTATTCCAGGAAACTATAATCACTTGGGCGGAGTCACTGGCAGCGAGCTAATTATAGGATACTAGGTTCTGCAGACGCCTCTACTCCTCCGAGCTCATAATGACACCTTTCAAATACTGACACATAATTTTTAATATACATTCTTAGATTTAGTTTTTCTCTTTAAGTTCCAGGCCTAGTCTAGTAGAGTATGTATTTACAACGAATTATAAATCCAATATTAAAAAAAATATATATAGGTACCAGAAATTGAAATATGCACATTTAACTTCAAACGCATGCGATTTAAATTACCTTCGCCTAATCATCGGTCGGCCATTTTGGTAGCTCTCGGATGATCGCACTGCCAAACACCGGGGCCAATAATCGGACCCCCGGCCGGGAATTCGATCGAAACAAAAAGTCGGAAAGGAGCGTGCGAGCGAAATTGCCCACTTTATTAACGGACTGCGTCGCGGCGACTCATTTGAATCGCATGTGTCGCTGGAAGATACGAAAATGACGTTCCATTTTTGAAATTAATGTCGGAATTGTTCGTTCGCCAGTGATGGAATTTGCGCATGAATTTATCAACATTGTGTACACATACCAAGAATTTCTAAATTGAACAATTATTAATATTATTTATCTCTAACTTTTTTAATTATAGGCGACTGTCCAACTAGAACATTTGAAAGTCAAATTTCGAACAAGTGGCCACAATGAATTCTAGATATTTTTGCCGTAGAGCCGTTATTAGTTCTGACATTTCTAGATGACTAACAGCATCTATGATCCAAACGGGGGTAAAGCACCGAGATTTGAAGTCTACGGTAGAGTTTTTTCGTTTTCCATTTGCATAATTGAACAATAAGAGCTTAATGAATTAGTCCCGATATAGTCTGACGTATAATGTGTCTAGTTTAGCAATAATTATGTTTTATTATTTAGAATACTGACATCATCGTTTTCACTTATGGCAAAGACTATATATAAAATTATATATAGGTAGAGCTATGTTAAATATTATACACGAATTTACAAACAAAACCGGGTTGATATTGTTGTCACCTACACCTACGTAGTACGTCACAAGTTATCAAACCAAAATATAGAATGCCAGGTGGCTAAAAAGCCTCGCTCCTTCTTAATCCTTATTTCTTTCTCCAAGGTCGACAACACAACAATGATTAATGTTGCATTCACAAGCAGAAGTGATTATTGAATATAAAAAATATTTGCTGATTTGAGAACATATTTAAAAAAATATGAATTCGCTTCAATCTCTCAACATATTTCTTATGATTAATAGACAAGAAATTCAGACTACAAAATTGACTCAAAATGGCAAATTAGCTGTATCTGTCTACTTTGACTGCACCCAAAGATTACCATCGCTTTATTCTAATGACATTGTGGCATTTGGTACCTGCCGAGTTTGACCTTCGGCTATACCACAGACAATGAGTATCACAAATTGTGAGACGTACAACAAAACGCAACCATAGTCATTGCGCAATTCATAATAAGAAGCGACAAAACGCAAAACTGTTATCGTCTTACAATCAAGAAGGTCGCAACCTCAGTGCTATGGTATTGTTGCGACCATTGTGGTAAAGGCCTTTGTAATAAGTTGGTAATGCTGTGCAAAAATAAACCTTATATTGAAACTCCAACGCTCAAACTGTATTGTTATTTAATCGGCTTCATATAATTTATACGAGCGAATTTGAATTCAGAATGCAAAAACCTAAAGTCTAATTCGAAGATGTTCGAAAAACAAAACAATTGTCCATGGTTTTTAAATGAGAATAAACTTTTCGCGCCACGTTCGAAAGTTGAATTTCGTATTGGTTCGATGCAAATGAAAATTAACCGTGGCAGATGTTATCAGTGGAGACGATATAAATTAGTCAGATATTGAATTCAATTATGAAGTGCGCAAGTATAGTGGTGTTATCTGATTGTTGGGTTTGGAAACATTACGGATGTGATGACAAAGGCTTAACGAAATGTTTATCCGACCGTAATGCTACCACGAGAGAGATGAATTAACGTCTTGAATTCAGTCGGTTAATCATGCTAATATAGGTATTACACAGCTGAATTTAAATGTAAATAGGTACTCTACGTTATTGTAGCATCTATTGTTGTCATTACATTTATTATTGTAATAGTTTTATAGCGGTGTGTTTGATTAACTTAAATTGAACATTTTGTTAATTTATAAGTATTATATGAGAATTAATGATCTGGTATAAATTGGTCCATAACTAGATTGCCGTTAGTAAAATATGTCTTTGTTAATTGATAAAAAAATATAAACCTTTGTAGTGCAGTGGGTACCTAACAGCGAAAATTCATATCTATGTTCTCTTAATTACGGTTTCCTTGGAGATTATTATTTTAAACGCATTTGGACAGTGTATTAAACAGGAGTATGAATGATTTGAAAATTCAGATTCTAGAATAATAACTGACGATCAAAGAGAGTATAAAAAACTTTTCCTAAACATATTGTAAGCATTTACCAAGTTTTACTCATCACGAAATGGATTATGGTCTGAAGTATTTAGAATTAACATCGAAATGACACTAGTTTTCAGATTTCGACATGATTTTTTGTATTTTAATTTTCTTCCGACGTTTCGAAGACTGCAGTACAAATTCTAAGAAAAAAATGCAACCTTCATGGTCATGGGTCACTGGTTTTATTTAGATGTCCAAAAATAAGAAAATTTAAGTATAAGAAATTATTGTGTATTTAGAATTATTTATGGTTGTCAACGAGGCTTAACAGGCTGAAAAGAAAAAAAAATACATTTGTCGATTCCGAAAATGTAAATGAAAATCATTTGGCAGTTTGATGCGATCTCAGATTATGTACGGAAAGTTGAAGGTTGTTAACACGCACTGGCTCCTTGAATGTGATTTAAACGGAATTTAATTTGTATATTTATTGCTCTGCATGTACACAATTTATTTTTTTAAGCGTATGGTCAAACAAAATTGAAAGGACTATCTAGAGTTTAGAGCGTTATGTGTACACTTATAGTGTCATTTAGATAACAGTGATAAAAAATTATCTAAACAAAGCGGGTGGTAAAGGGTTTCATTCATCAACTCATATTAATTGATCTCTTAGCACTTAAAATCTACCAAACATAAGTAAAAGAAGTGAACCGCCGAAATTTGTAACCATTTCTCAGGTCAGCTGTCCTGATTTGACCGCTGCATAATGCATCCATTGTTCTTTAACATAAGTAGGTTCGTTAAAGCCACATTTTAAAATGTGAATATACCGATGTTCCTAAATCCCCCTCAAAACATCGCATTACAAAATCCTTACACACATGGCAACATTACGTGCATCTGTCAGATACGTTCGACGCGATTTAAAAAACGAACACGCCGCTCACAATGCTTTCCGTTGATACACATTTTGAAAATCCACCATAATACTTCGAACTCTTGTTTGTATTTGATTTGGTGTGTTAGATGGTTCATGCTACACTGGACATTAGGTACAAGCCAACGTGCACTGAACTCTTATTTCGATTTAATGTGAGGTATGTTACAGGTCTTGTTACAGTGGGAGGTGAGCCGCGTCGGCAGCGCCGCGGGCGGCAGATGACCGCAACATGATTTATGACGGGGTACAGTCGAGCGCATTTACATTCGTAAATGTGATCAGTGTAATTACGCGCCTTGTTTCGGCCACGGGCGGTTTGTGGGTCCCAGTGTACCGCCGCTGTGAGAAGGCGAACTCCTGTGTTACGGATCAGTTTAAAGTATTATGGCATGCGATATATCGAAAGATTTGTGTAATTAGTCACGTCCTTGAAAAATCATTTACTTCACACAGTCCAAGAATTCTAAGAAAAAAATGGGAACCAACTTTTACCCATGTGATTTTAAGAAGTAGTATGGAACACCATTTTAATAGGCATTGAAATAAAATCTAATAGGATTCTACAATATTTTTCATATACTTAGTACATGTACGATGTATTATACATTGGGAACGATTCGACCCCAGTCACGTACAAATGCCGCCGCAAACCATTGCGCTAACATCTTCTAATCAGTGGATAACGCTACATAATCGTAAATCCGTCTCGGATCCCGCCTATGGCGCGACACAAACATTAATTTAACGCACCGTAAAAGGAAACATCGATAAAGGAACCAATTTCATCAAGCATTGTTTGTCAAAAAATCGATTATGTTCCGGTGCGATGACAAAAAAATATAAAGGATGGTAAGGGGTTTTGAGTTGGAAATTAATTTGTGTGGAGTCGCATGTGTATGATTTGTATGGTTGACTTTGATTAGTGGCTGTAAAGGCATCCTGTGGCTTACAGATATAAGCCCATGTTATTATGTCTGATGTTTAAGGTAATGTTTTTTCCAGAACTTAATTTGTAGTGTCATCACTAAACGTAAAGAGTTTTATTATTGTAATCGTCAATCGTTTAATTTATAAACTCTTTTTATGTAACCAATATGGATATAGTAGATTTTTTAAAAAACTGTATTCTTTTAAGTATTAAAAGTTACGACTGCCGTTTTGGAACATACACAAAACATAAACTTCTTTCCGCCGGCGCTCCAATTTGAAAAAAGAACACAGGGCTCGTTTATTTTCCCGCGCCGACCGATGAACGATCCGTGACATTTCAAATTTCTATGTTGTCAGCACAAAAAAAAACAAAAAGGCGGGAAAAAATGGCGTCGTTGAAGCAATATTAATGCGTCTAACGGATCCTATTGTGTCGCATTCATATCGTTCATTTCGTCATCGTTTTATTGATGTGAATAGATTAATGATTTGGAGCGAATGGAAAGGATTGTGCGCTTTTTATAACATCCTTTTCTTTTTTTTAAGTGTTCGTGACTGTGGAAGTTCATTGCAAAGCCTGTTATATTTATTTAAGATCTCATTAAACTACTTGATTAAATTAATTTAAACTAACATTTTGTATGGATTGGAAGCAATTAAATTAGAAGAATTGGTATAAAAGAAGATAATAAGTGTAATAAACAGTTATGGTATTTTGTTACACGATTTTGTTATTTTGTATTTTTGGAAACTTATTTCATTATTATTGGTACTCAGATACGTAAACATTTAAAATATGTACGTATTTTGTAGCCTACACGTTTTTAATACGCAAAATAGTTTACCGGAGTAATCGGCATTAAAATTAAACTTCTTGGAAACAGATAATGAGATTTATACTCGAAATTATTATCTACGAAATTAATTATTTCAAATGGAATTTCGCTCGTATTTGCCTTAATTAAATTTATTTACAGAACTATTTTCGCGGGAATTATTACTTTTCATTACATTTTTTTAAACCCAGGGCAAAGGTGTATAGAATATTACATAGCATCTGTTGTGTACTAGGGTAGCAGCATGCGGCAGGGGGTTGAAAGAGTGAAACATTATGATTTACCGAGCGCCGCTCAGGTGCGAACACATCTGCCTAATGACGTATTGACGTACATTTTATAGCGAATATGATCGGTTGAATTGTAATCTCGTAGTGGGATGGCAGATGTGTGACAGAGAACACGTTACTTTCAAGAATCAAGAATTCCTAGAAGCAGGAATGTTTTAATATCCCTTTTTTGATACAAGTTAAATTTGAGAGTGAGAACAACTTTGAGGTTAGATTTAAGTGTAGTTAAGGACTGAATACTTAGAAACATTAGACGTTAAGTCTACCTATATATGCTGACTTAGAGCCATTATGTAGCATAGTTCACTTTCATAGCCCGCTGACAACAATCCCACTTGACCGGAGAGAAATCAGGCGCAGGACCAACAGCTTTACGTGCTTTCCGAGGCACGGGGGTATCGCACTACCATCTCTCCGAACTGCTACTGAGAAATTTCAAGATAGAAAAAACACAGTCGCAATCATTTTTTGGTCAGCCCGGGATTCGAACCCAGGACCTCAGCGAGGCATCACTACGCCAGCGAAGCTCTCTAACTTCATATACAAGTCATGTTCAGTGAAGTTGATTGCCGGTTGTTTATTGCGATCGCCGTTGACCGCCATCTAGGCGGTAACAATTTCTCGAACTGTTTTATTGTCTGAATCGAATATGGCCGTCTCTCACACCGTGCTGTAATGTACAGTTTGAAGGTGTATTATCGACGTACCTACCTAATATAGGTTCATACCTATATTAGGTACCCACATGGGTAAATCGAGAATTTGGTGCAAAACAGGATTTTGTTGTAATTATACCTAATTGAATAAAAGTGCTGGTGATAGGATGTTCAGATTCGCCTGGCTAGCGAATAATATATTAACTTAGATGTTGCAAAAATGATACTTATAAAGAAAATTGTTGCTAAAAATTAGAAGATAGTATTCATGGTTTCCTCTTTATTTATCTTTTGGAATTACTGGAAAATTTTCACCGTAAAAATTTGATATCTATAAATGATTTGCTTGTCAAATATAACATAGAGCCTTGTAATAGTGAGCGAAGTGTCTCCGGGCTTAGCCGAGTATTCAGTTTTGAACAGGCTGGCATAATTGTATCAACTGGCAAAGGATAATTAATCAACTCGATACATTGGACGTTGCGCCATATCTAACACTTATAATCAGGCGCAGTGATTGATTTTGCTATGAAAAGAATATAATAGTTAAGTCCGTTACGCTACAGTGTAACAGACATCCAACATTTTATATGCGATTTATAAATCTACATCACACAAACGAATACAATCTTTATATGTAACATAATAATGTTGTAAATCCCTTAACACCTCCATTGGCGAGATAAAAAGTAATTAGCCCTGAAATGAGATGTGACATAAAACTGCAAACAATACGCGATCTAATAATATGGATGTTGTGCGATTTGTCACGCTAAAATGGCATTTAATGTTGGTATATAATAGGTAGGTTTTTATATGTAAGTCCACAATGCTTCTCAAAGCTTTAATTCAGCTATTCGCACTATTTATAACTTTTTACTTGGTAGGTATATTTACCACCTCGTTGAGAATTCTGAATAACTTTGTCTATTTTTGTCAGCAAGCAATGTTGGATTCTAGATTATTATTATTTTTTATCGTGCACGGCGCTGTATTGTACCTGATGATAAGTGAATTGGAATTCAATAGAATGTCGACTGACGAGAGATGATTACCCCTCGGCAGTCGACACAATTATGCCGGCCTGTTGGAACTGGATATACCGTCTGATCCCGGAACGCGACACTTACGTAAGCCACTATGGCGGGTTTTAACACCTTGTGTACGGTGGTCGCTATTTGGGCGGATATAAAATATATCCACCAACAACTACTAAGCATTATTAGACTTATACACATCATCACGTATTTATCTCCGGTGGGGTATGCAGAGGCGCAACCTGGGTACCCACTTTTCGCCAAGTGTGTTCCAATCCAATGATGTGATAGGGGGCGAGCCTATCGCCATATCGAGCACAAATTCCAGACACCGGTCTCATACTGAGCAGAAAAACTCGAATATCACTTTGCCCGACCCGGGATTCGAACCCAGGACCACAAAGCGCTCTCGTATCGTACAGTACAACTACGCCGCCGAAGCAGTATTAAATTTAACATTGAATATCCCCGTGTATAAATAGTAGTAATTTTGTTACAATTGTTACAAATAGAATTGCAAGATAAGTACAAACTAGTAACTGAAAGAGCATCAGTTGACCTAAATTGCAAAGAAACTCAATCTGACCTATTTTTGTAGAGCTGTAATTTATTAAATAACTCCGCTGGCTCATAGACGCTTAGTAGGTCTTGACCTCCCAAAACGAAAGACGTCCAAATATCCCTATCCTGTGTCACCTCTCTAATTACTGGCTTAAAGTTGACAAAGATCACCTTCTTCCATATCCATCTCTATGAGATTAATAAGTGATCTATTTTATTTATATTTTAATTTTAATGATTAACTAAATTTTATTAGGCACAAACCGTTCAAGTATGTAAATTAAGCAAAAAGTTATTTCTATCCAAACATATTTGATTTCAAATTTAGAACACAAACATTCAATTCCATTTTCAAATCTCAATCTAAGCAAACCATTTCATATTCAAAATAATGTTCTATGTAATTCTAGAACGTTTTTTCACGGTGGCATAATGGCAGGGATGCGTCGCGCGGGGGACGAGGTGTTGCGATCAATACAACACCCCCTTGCCCCCTTCCCCGCACCGCCGACGACCCCCCCGCTCGCCGCCCTGTGCCACTTCACGAGATAATTTTTAAGGGCATGTCTGTGTGAAGAGATAGCTTCTAAACAGAGCTTTGTACGTTGAATTTGATTATTTCTGCCGGGAATTTCTAGGGTATTAGGAATTCATAAGTTAGAGGTTAAGCTAATGTGATTATCATCCTATATCGACATAATGTTATTAAATTAGGTTCAACTAAATACATAGGTGCGTGTTACGTAAATTCGATAGGTAATATTCATTAAACAATGCTCGAAATTTCAAATAATAAATATAAAAACGTAAAACAATAATTAATTTATATTCTAATGGTAATTTTCATTTCTATTTTCAGAAACTCAACTTTAAATAAACACAAAACACAATCTCTAGGTTTGTTTTCCAACAACAAATCTATTTAAAATTGGAACACCCAAGTCCCGCCCACCGTGTGACAAATCCGACCAATAAGAGATGTCGCACGACCGCCCGCGACATCGTCGACCAATAAGAAACGTCGCCCGCATCCAATGACACTGGGTGACAACCGCACCAATGTAAGGTCAACGCCCGGTGCCACGCTGCGAGTCGGAAGTTTGAATTCCGAACGTAACAACTAAGATACAAGGTTCGAAAAGAAATAGTTGAGTAAGTACAACCAAGTCATCAAGTTTTATATTTTTGTGTTAATACAATAATTTAATTATGTTTTAAATATTCTTTATAATATTCTGGATAATAATCTTACTAATATGAGGTACAGTCAGCAACAGAAGTCGTTGAACATAATTTGTTTCCAATATTTCCTAATCATTATCATTTACCATAAGTTGCTGATTAATTTAAAAACAAAACAACTTGTCATAATTGAACTACAAAAGTAGCTGAACGCTGTCAAACCATTAACTGCTAAACATTACTAGCGACAATTTTTATGATCTGTAATAAATACAAATGTGGCTGAAATTAGCAAATTCTTTGTTTTATATGCAAGCTTTTTTCTATTCGTTAAATTGAACCCATCAAGCTTCAAGACACCAATATCGCGAAGCGCAGCGCACCGCGTTTTTACTATCAAAACATTGTCGAATAAATACAACAGTCCAGGATGTTAATTAAATTGTTATTTTATAACATATTAGCTTTGGCTCGCTACTCTGCCCGCGTGAAAAAGTTTTTCAAAGATGAAAGTCGTGCTTTATATTTACTCTGGATAGAGTAATGTAGCTTCCTATTAGTGAAATATTTTGAAAATCAGTTAAGTAGTTCCTGAGTTTAGCACATTCAAAGAAACAAAGCCTTTAGGTTTATATAATAGTATATATTAAAGTTAATAACCAGAATTATAAATTTTTAAGTATGAACAAAACATCATAATATATTAGAAAGTAATATTACAACATTAATAGGAATAGGTTAATTACATTTTAAACATCCTATTTTATAGAGCACTGGCCGGCTTAAAAAACAAATGTGTAAATTCAAAATTATTCTGACAGGAGATTCTCCTCGTAGGTTTCAACGTAAACGTCAGTTTATTTTTCATATTTTTTAAGGGTGTACGAGCTTTTGCCCGCGGCTCCACCCGCGATATAAAGTTTTTCAGGCTAAAGTTTTCCCTTATAAAAGTCACGCTATATATTTTCCCGGGAGCCTATGTTCTTCCCAGGATCTCAAACTGTCCCCATACCAAATTTCATCTTAATACGTTGGGTAGTTTTTGAGTTTGACACGTTCAGGCAGACAGATGCAGCGGGGGACTTTGTTTTATTATATATTTTTTAGAACTTTTTAAGAGGAACAATCCCGTCATACATCATTGTTGCATAACTTTAACCGTTTAAGCAGCGCACGCAACAGAAGCTCTCAAAACTAATAAATTTTGCCTGTTTTTGCAACATGTTTCATTACTGCTCCGCTCCTATTGGTCATAGCGTAATGATATATAGCCTATAGCACTCCACTAACAAAGGGTTATCCAACACAAAAATATTTTTTCAGTCTGAACCGGTAGTTCCTGAGATTAGCGCGGTCAAACAAACAAACAAACTTTTCAGCTTTATATAATAGTATAGAAGTATAGATTCAATAATGAGATTCATCAACTAATGCATTGTCAAGTTACAAAATGTTTAGCGACTTTTGTAACATTGAAATGATAACTTTAATCTGTACCTACTCGTCTTTGGTAAGTGATTTGTGGTCCGTTTCAATGTTCAGGTGTTTTGTAAATTAGTATTTGTTCATCGACTTTTGTTGCTGATCGTACAAATGTGAAAGTTTGTGAAAATGTTAAGATGTTTGTTAATAGTTAACGCAGTAGCAGCTGAAAAGATTTGAATAAAATTTGACACACGGATAGACCATGCCCTGGATGAACACATAAGCTGCACTTTATCCCGGTAGTTTGCTCCCATGGAGAATCAATGGAATAATTAATCTTATTTTTAAATAGATGGCGCTATCGTCGTGTAAGTTGTGTTATAAATCACTACAATGTACCTATATTTTATACTCTCAGTTCAATGAGGTATGTATTTTTATTTTTTTTAATAATTAATTTCGAGGAAAAAATTGAATATCTGAATTTTGAAAAAAAAAATATGTGCTTAAGTTTAGATCAAGTTTCATAAAATATAAACATTTGAGTAGCAAAAAAAAAATGTCAATTCCTAACTTGATTCCTAACTAGGTCGTATGTTCAAAGTAAATACCTCCTTATGTGACTATATATTATAATTTATACATAAAGGCCGAAACAAAACGGATATCCCGTGTAAGGCTTAAATGCAAACACGCAAAACACACGGAGCCAGAGCGGAAGTGGTAATAACGGCCCGCGGCGCTATAGGAACCGGAAGTGCCCGCGCGAGCCTCCGCCCGCCCCTCTACACTGTCACACTATTGCATTTGTAAACGTATTTATTTCCTGTTTAACATGCAAGGTCTGTATGTCAATTTGTCCATTGAAGTATTATAAAAAAAAAGAATAAGCCAGATTATTTAATTTAAAGCCAGTTTATTTAAAAAAATGATTTTTATAGAAATAAATTTCCTCGTAACAGTCAAACTAGGTTTTCCCATCTTAAATATTACTCAGGCGCAGCTCGGAGTCAGAACAAGGGTGGTTCCAGCTTTGGCGCCAGGAGAGGGAGCATCCACACAGTCATTGTCAAGTCACAAGAAGTTATAATTTAATTTAGATAATTATAGATACAAGTAAAAAGTAAAATATACAGGTATAGGTATTGTGACAAAAAATATATAAAAACATTATATTTGACACTTTTAATTAATGGTCCGCCGAGGTCCTGGACCATGGTGGGGGTCATGACCCCCATGAACCCCCCTCTGGACCCGCCCTTGAGTCACAAGTAGTGTGATACTCCGTCCCTCGGAAAGCACGTAAAGCTGTTGGTCCTGCGCCTGATCTCTCTCCAGTCATGTCAGATTGCCGTCTCACTGAACTATGAGAGTGAAGGAACAGAGACTGCACCTGTGTTATGCATACACTTGTGCATTATAATATCTCCTGCCTGGCTGATGTCTGAGTAACTGTCGTGGCTGAGATTCGGCTAGGAGCCATTGAAAATAGGAAAAAAAAACCTTTATACTCCATCCTTTCTCGATAAGCCGTAAAAGATTTAAAAAACCTTTTCCCCAATTAATTTTAATTAAGTCATCTGACCATAAAACTGTTGTCGTGGTGTTTATGATCCTCTAATTAGACCCTACAATCATTGTGGATAATGGAGAAGGACAGTTCGATTTTTGTGAGGTTTTATAGTTGTAACGACCAGTGTAAGTTGACCTCTCTGTTAGTTATTTTTGTAGGAACAAATTGTCAGATTTGGTGTGTTTTTTTTATTATATATTTTAATAAATTGGCATTAAAATATAGAAAATATAATATCAAAATTTAATAATAATATCAGCCCTGTATTATATACTGTCCCACTGCTTGGCACGGGCCTCCTTTACTGAGAAGAATTAGGCCTTAGTCCAAAACGCTGGCTTAATGCGGATTGGTAGACTTCCCACTCCCTCAAAATTCCTATAGAAAACTTCTCAGGTTATAGGTTTCCTTACAACGTATTCCTTCAGTGTTAAAGCAATCGATCATTCACAATAACATAACTTTATACAAGTCAGAGGTGCGTGCCTTGGGATTTGAACCTGCAGACCGTCTCGGCAGTTCCACTCCCAACTAGGCTATCGACGCTGTATTTAAAATACTACGTTCAAATCTAATTTGAACTCAATCATGTAAGAATTGATTTCTGACCAGACACTCTATAACGTCTTCCTATAAGATTACCGGACAAATATTAAAAAAAAATCTGATCCATATTTAACACGAATTAACGATTTTCCAATTTACTACCTCAAAACCTTTAACTCCTTTAAATTAATAAAGGAATCGACCCTCAATTAAAATTACACAAACTCAAATTTAAAACCTATAGGTATCCGATCTCCTTAATAACCTTTAAAACCTTTAAAAACTCCTTTAAATTAATAAAGGAATCGACCCTCAATTAAAATTACACAAACTCAAATTTAAAACCTATAGGTATCCGATCTCCTTAATAACCTTTAAAACCTTTAAAAACTCCTTTAAATTAATAAAGGAATCGACCCTCAATTAAAATTACACAAACTCAAATTTAAAACCTATAGGTATCCGATCTCCTTAATAACCTTTAAAACCTTTAAAAACTCCTTTAAATTAATAAAGGAATCGACCCTCAATTAAAATTACACAAACTCAAATCTAAAACCTATAGGTAGATATCCGATCACCTTTAAAAAACCAAAGTCAAAACCTTTAAAATCTCCCTTAAATCAATAAAGGAATCGAACTTTAAGTTACACAGACTCTAAAACCAATATCCGATCTTAGTAAACAATCATTCTGTAGTTGACAGATGTTTTTTATAAGAACGCCATCTGCTCCCAAATTGCATCTCCATGACGCAGCATCCATTCTAAGTAGGTATACGTATTGTTAACATTTATAGCTAACAACGAGTATAAACATGTATGGGAAAGCTTAGTGGAGTTGGACTAGAGGAGTTCGATTCTTTGCGGAGGACGGACGATTTTCGGACGCGTTCAGAATTGAATAATTAATTTGCGAGTATTTAATTGATTAATTAATTTTATTAATTGATTAATTAATTTACCAGTATTTAACAAGATAATATAATAATTTTTGGGACGCAAAATAAATTGTTTTCTAGTATTTAACAAGAATCTCTAATATATAATTATCAACTCCTAATTAATCGACATTTTAAGTATGGAGAAGTTTAAATAATGCTGAGTCATCATATTTAAAAAAAAATACACGTCGAAGTGATAACCTCCTACTTTTTTTGAAGTTGGTTAAAAATTATCGTTTATCATACCAACATTTACACTGCAGATCAGTGGTGTAGGATGAATTTTTCAAAAAGTAAGCCGAAAATAAAATTCGTTACTTAAAGTAAAGCGGCCAATTAAACAAAAATTTAATAAAAACTAAGTGAGACGTAAATGGACCTAAAAGGGAAGCCGGTAAGAATCGGCTTGTATGATCACTTCGCCACTGCATTAGATTGATAAAAGATTACTATAAACAATCATAGATAACCTATATAACAACAGCTGAGTACAAACTTCAAAATAAGTCAAGTTTCTAAAACTGATTAACACACGATTTCTACATGACTTCAACAACTAAAATACTGTAGTAATATGAAGTACTCGACTGCCTTCCTCGGGTAGTATTGCGTGCATGGTATAACGCACTGAGATTTCAGGTTCGAATCCCGTGTTGGGAATTTTGGTTTTTCCAAGTATCAGCTCGGAGTGTGTTATTTGTGCCTAGTATACCGATAAGCTCACCCGCTATCATAGGACTGAACAAATATGGCGAAAAGTGGGTGCTCTACTTATTATGCCTTAACCTTCGGGTATAAAGGAGTGATAAGCATTTGTTTATTTGTTTGTATAAAGAAGTAGCTGTATTTAAAAGCTATTAGTAATATAAAGAAGTAAATTTTTTACATGTGTTTGTAGGTCATTTTTAACCACCAAAATACCATAATTAATTGAAAAAACTATTATTAACCATAGCTAATGTACATTACATTTAATCTTTTATTTCAAAAAACATTCCACGCAGCTAAAGCTGTTCGGAAATAAAAAATGTCCAAGCCACATATCATTAAAGCACTTTAATTCGCTGTCAGGCCACTCGAAAAAGTCATTTCATGCAAAATTAACGTGTATTTTTTTGTCAACCAACGTGTGAGGACACGGCTTTATTTAGTTTTTTTGATAACGGTGCTACATCGTAAGAATTTGGTGACGGTTTGGACAAAGTTGTTTTGCTGACGGTACTAATCTTGTCAGATGAGTTGCGACCTTATATTAATTGTAATAAGGTTCAGGGTGACTTAAGCAAACTGTTTACAAATGTAAGGGCTTAAGAAAAAATCGGCAATGTCATGGTTTTGGAACAGTTGAAGGAAATTGGAGCGTTTTACAAAAGAATATTTTTTGTAGTGCGAAGAAAAAATAAATACCCAAATGGTGACTTAAGGGTGTTCTATATACAATACTGTTTAATTAAATATCAAATAGAATAACGAGAAAGGGTCCTTTAAACCTCGCATGTTCCTTGAGAGTTATGCCAGTTACTTAGAAATTAGAATACAGTTAAATTCATTAAACCTTCAATTATTTGGTTTAATTATAGGTAAACATGTGGACATTTATTTCTATTTTGGGCGGATGATACTAAATGCAACCACTATCATCTTGAAGAATACACTTTGCCATAAGTCCTTGAAACCGTAGATGTAAAAAAAGTTGCAGACAAAATAAAGTTCAATAAAACCTAATTTTAATTTTACCCGCTCTAATACCATTACTGCGACTCTAAGAGAATTCGTCGCAGCGGCAACATCACACTTTCAGTCAGAAATACGCCACATACTACCAGTAAACCACAAAATTATGAAAAAAAAAAACAGAAATGTAAAACTGTTATTTTTAGTGAAAATATTCGTTATTCATGGATGATTTTTGGCTCAATGTTAGCAAAGGTAAAAATGAATGTGTGGTTTCGTTTATTAACAATGTCAAGACGACTTTGTATATGTCTAAGTTTTTCCAAAAAGTCGATTTTTAATATATTAAGTTGGTTACATTTCTAGTCACCGCTAAGAAACACGTTTCCAATCGAACGACATTCAGCCAGAGTCTATCTTGCCAAAAAAAATATTTTAAATTTAGAATTCAAAAATTATTTTATTTAAGTTTAGAAAAGTAATTTTAATTTAGAAATATTATATTTAAATTTAGAAAATTAATTTAAATTTAGAAATATTATATTTAAATTTAGAAAATTAATTTAAATTTAGAAATATTATATTTAAATTTAAAAAACTAAAGATCGTACTGAATATTCCCGTATTTAGAAATAAGAACTCTATCCACCCTGGAACACGAAGATTTGATTTCAAAACACCACAGTTACAAAGGCCGGCACAAACAAAGCCGCTCATCAACAGCGATGACTCGCCGGACCGCACTTTTTGTGACACTATGACATCGCCATTGTCGTGCCGTACCTCGCGGCAATTATCGACGGTAATGAGTTCGATCGCGGGCCGCGGCGTGTTGCTCGTAACGTGTGAATGCGGCTTTAGTTTTGTTTTGTTTGTTTCTTGACCAGTTATATGTACTTACATTGTGGGTATTTTATATGAGTACAGTTTTGCAATTGATTTGACAAGACCAGTATAACTTGACCTCTCTTAAATAGGTGAGTAGCGAGTTGTAAATAGAATTTTTTACTATCAAAAAGCAAGTTTATCTTAGTGTGAATTTTATCACAACATGAAGATAGGTGCATACATAATTCCTTTGATGCTGTGGAACCTCTCGGTTGCTCATTGTCACTTACCAAGTTACCTATCTATTGGTTTACGTTCTAATAAAAAAATACGTAGTTGCATAAATGGCTTAATTTCTTAACACATTAACCCCTCGCCAGTTGACACAATTATGCCGGCCTGTTTGTACCATATATATAGGCTACACCCGTAACACACACATTTACACGTTTACTATGGCGCGTTTTAACACTTTCTATACAATAGTATCATATTTTCCTGTTACTAGAAATAAATTGTATATACTCGGAAACCTAGACGAAACAAAGATTTACAAATCACCTCACCTTATAATTAAAAAAAATAGAGCTATAACCTAATAAAATTACAAATACGCAAATACGAATATATAAAGCAATAAAAATAAAGAGCGTAATCCATTAGCGCTGGAATCATTGCCACCCGCGCGGCGGTAAATTAACCGTGCCGGACGCGATGTCACCTTGTCACTAGCCGCGACGGAACGCGCTCGCGATAAACGATCCGCCGTGGAAGATGGAAAAACGAGCGTTTTTTATTATTTAATCTAGTTTTTTTGTGGCTGGCCATGTTTTTAGTACAGTTATGGGGCATAGCGATTATGTGATCTAGTTCCTCTAGGGGCTAGTAACGTGTTTAGTAGTTATAAGGCATAGCGTTTAATGAATTTGGAAAATGGTAATGATTACCTTTAGCGCTTTTTATAAGACATTCATTTAGTAAGTTTGAGTATTTCGTTGCTTTTTAATGCATATTCAACAGCATATATATTTATATATATATAGCGTAACTCGGTACGTGTGATAATCGGTTATCTGAAAACCAGTAATGAGAACAAATTTTGTTAGTTTTCATTGTCAATAGTCGTTATAACAGGATTTTATATAATTATGATAGGAGTACGCGGGGGTAGACTCTTCTTTGAAATACAAAATTAGTAAACCGCTGTAATTATTTAAAAAAATGTTTAATAATAACCGGTGCGTTTTAGCACTATCAATGTGAATACAGCTTTATATCTTAATACTATCGCGTTCTTTTTACGTTGCATTAAGATGACAGGTCGGTTTAATATTTTTAAAAGGTATTATGTAATTATTCGATCAGTTGTAGGTGTTATTTATTTTTAATGTTTATTTAGGTGTGGCCCCAAAGTAATAGAAATGGCTCTTAGATAGTATAATAAGTAAATAAGGTAGTGCTAGTGATAGATTAGATCTCGCATGGATAGTGACCACCGTACACAAGGAAAACCTGCCATATCGACCCACGTAAGTGTGTCTAAAACAATTAATTACCGGAAATAGTTAGTTTTTTATTGTTAAGTAATACTCTTGTTTTTTTTTTTGACTATACACAGCACTAGATAGTTTTAATATATCTTAGTCCGCACTTTAAGTAATTAACTAGTATAAGGGCACAAAGTTTAGGCATACATTCTAGTTTCATGTTTGTAAATTTTATAATTTGTCATAGTTTTTGATTGTATTGTGATTGATTTGTGTGATCAGTCTGTGTATCAATGGCAAAGGGTCCATATAACCCATCGATATGTACCTACTAGGTACTAGATCTAGCGTTCCGTACACTCACTATGTTCGACTCAACTGTCCTGCAGTCCGTACATTTGAATTTAGTATTATTGCAACATTGACAGCGTGTGGGTACGGAGAGACGCTCATAATATAAGAACTCGAGTCTAAGTGTAAACCTGGATGTGAATAAAAAATATTATTCAAATAAAATTATTTGTTGTTCAAGAATAAATAGGTTATAACAGTGATGTTTTGGTTACCATTTTAGTTCAGATTTTGAACAAATAGTTTATATGGACGTTCGTGTCTATAGAATATACGTTAATTATATAATCCGATTACTGCCGGCTTCCCTTTCATAATTATGTAGTCGAATTATCATTAGAACGATTTGCAGACCGCATTGATGCATATTAGTACCTAAGTATATGTTGCGTTGGGTTCCTTTTCGGAAACTTTCACCCTTCGCCGCTGCGATGTATGGTTCAAATAGGCCGGCATAATTGTGTCAACTGGGAGTGATAATCTCTCGTCAAACACTCTATCTAGGCTATTCCACTTACTATCGTGCAATGGGTTCATTTTGCCCGACTTTGCCCGCATAAAAGCTATGGACCAAAAATGTGAAGTTATTTTATAGTAATGGTCTTGTGTTCCTGATTGGAAAAATATAGCCAGAATTAATACTGGATATTATATGACTTCACATCTTACGAGCGATCGCAATGTAGAAATTAAAATTCTAGGCAGTATTGCTACATCTTACAAATAGCTGGAGTCTATTTAGACGTGATTTTGGTTACAAAATTGAATATCCGTATGCAAATTTTTTAATGGAAGCTAGGGGAAAATATTTTCAAAGCACCTGATGTTAAGTGAAAAGAGAAAAACGTGTCGACCAGCAAACCATAGCAACTCCACCCAGTCGGCACAATTATGCCGGCCTTAGCTTTTTCACGCTTTGCTTGAAGAGACCGAAGTTGCAGGAACAATATTCAAGTAATTTAATTTTTACTTTTTTTTCTATTAGCCCATTCTCACTCTGCGTCGGCTATATTTGCATAGAATCGAACCCGCGATCCATTATCTCCACGACACGTCTAACAGCTCGCGGACGCGCATGTCATCTTGTCACAGCTAAAAGCATTCACTGGTGTTGGGTAACGCGTAACACTGATTACACGTCAGTGTAGATCGCCCTGGAGCTATCGACGTAAGTTAACGATCGTAGTCCCAGCGATGGTATACTGAAATAATATCAGCCCTGTATTATATACCGTCCCACTGCTGGGCACGGACCTCCTTTAACTATTGAGAGAGGGCCTTAGTCTACCCCGCTGGCCTTGATTGGTAGACTTCACAAACCCTCAAAATTCCTATATAGAATTTCTCAGGTATGCAGGTTTCCTCACGATGTTTTCCTTCACCGTTAAAGCAGGCGATAATTCACAAAGAATACATACATAATAATTTTTAGAAAAAATTGAGGTGTGTGCCCTTGGGATTTGAACCTGCGGACATTCGTCTCGGCAGTCCGTTCCACACCCAACTAGGCTATCGCCGCGGTATACTAAGAAGTTATATCGAAATGGCAACTAACTGACCTCACTACACCTGATGGTAAGTGGAGTGGAGTTCAATAGAATGTCGACTGACGAGAGATGACAGTTCTCACACTTATGCCGATCTTTTGGAGTCGGATATACCCAGCCTGATCCCGGAACGCGACACGCACAAAAGCCACTATGACGAGTTTTAACACTTTGTGTACGGTGGTCGCTATCCAGGCGGTAGGAGGTATACCCTACCACCAGTAAAATCATATTAGTAGTATTCTATGAATATTAACTTGGTTTGAGACTGCCAGCTCTGTGTTGTATACTGTTGGACTTCTGAGCACGTGCCTATGCTATTAAGATGATTTTTTTTATTAATTTATTGTTTGTTAAAGGCTACTGCCAAATCGGGTACAAATACTAGAGACAGTTCCCTAGTTCTAAAAAATTTAACATCATTTCAATCCTAGTTTCAAACCAGGGGCCTCGACGATTTAGCCGTTGAAGGTTTCCATTCATGATACATTGTCATTATTTTTATGTCTAATCCTAGAACACTTTCCTAATAACTTTTTTGATAGTTTAATGTCTCGTAGTGGCATCTTGTGGTAGGTTCTAGAACTAACTAAGATTATTCAATAATGTGTTTTTATTTTTTAGTCGTATGCAAGTATGCTTGTGTAAACCTTTATTTAAACTATACACTGGATATTTTTGTTCAGTCTATATTTTTAATTCAGTAATTAATTGTCTTTAAGTAATAACTTCTAATTTCCCTCACATTTAAATACATCTCTCAGCATCATTATAAGTTAATAAAAACTCAACGACAAATTTCAGTCACCCACGATCTCGATTACTAGACGGAATTAAAAAATAAAAAGCTATACAGCGTGTATGAAAAAGTCGGTGGTCACAAAGGCTGCGCCGGCGCTCGGCGCCCGCGCCCCGCTGGCGAACTGCTTTTTAAACGCCCACCCCCGCTGGCTGCACAGCGACAGATTCATGTACAGTGTGCTCTGTTTTTGTTCATGTTTTGGACTAAAATTATTGCAGTGTGCAACTTAATTATAGCGACATGTTGAGTTGTATTAGTATATTAAATAGAGGTCAATTTACGTTAGCCAATGACAATACTGTAATTTAATTCAAAATACAATTAGATATGAAAACTTCCCATTCCTCACCTTAATAAAATAAATCTAATAAAAAAGTTAACTATTACTTGAAAAGCCCTGCTTTAATAATTATTATATAGTCTAAACAAATGTGCTACATCTAAGCTCATTCGTATCTGTTACTAATTAGGTAATTAGTAACTTATTTAAGTAATTAGTAATTTAATTTAGTAACGGATAAAAACGAAAAGAGCTATATATATATATATATATATATATATATATATATATATATATATATATATATTCACTATACTTAGACGTTTAAAAATACAATATCGCTATAAATGAAACCCCTGTATACCAAAAATTACGTATTAAATTTCATAATCCCATACATCGTCCAGTGCAGTTTTTGTTGATGAAGTAATACCCATTGTTAGGGCGCGATTTGTTGCGGGTGACACGGTCCAAAGTTATTGGATAATCGAATAAACGATACGCGACTAATCGATTATCATTGTGGCGGCGGCTTTGATTTTTTACTTGTAATAAAATGATGAGAAGGAATCGTTTGGGTATCGATTAAATTTTCGAATGATTACTGATTAATGTTTTAAGGGTTGGTAAGTATATTTAATGTACTCAATTTAAAGATATAATACCATAGCAATTAATCTAGTTAAAATCATACTTATTGTAAAGATTCTGACTTAATACGCTAATAATATAGTATTAATTTTTAGTTTTCAAAACCTCAAAACTCACTCAAATTCCTACAATTTTATTATATGGAAACCATATTTCACAAAGGACAAGGCAATTATTTTTTTACAAAGTAAACACAAAGTTTGTGGTAACATAAATCACGGGATGGCCGAAAAATTGTAATTTCCAAAAGCGTCCGGAAATGATAGGAAAAACAAAACGTTGTCGGCCACGCCCGACGCTGCGCGTACGCAATGTTCCCACGCACCGCTACTGACACCATCAATATGGTGAATAATAAACTATAATGAGTATGTGAACTCTATGCAGGAATATGATATATTTTATTTTTATATTATTTAAAGACTAACTAAGTTGTTTATGGAGAAATATTGCGTAAAAGTAAAGTTCCATTATTTAAATGTGGTTAATACAAAAAATGTATAATGCGCTGAACACACTAAGGATAGTAACTTGAAGTAAACGAACCGAACGAATACTTTATAATGAGCTTGAAAACGACACACCTGACCAACGTGTGACTTTCATGTAGATCTCTGATCGATAATAAACAAAAGATGGATGTTCGTGTTGTGTGGTATAGAAAAGGCGGAAATGTGTTCGTAATTTTTTTTATTTTCCGTTCTAAATCCTTTTCCAATATATTCCTCGGAGGATTTGACGAAGCACTCGAGAGACTGTGAGCATCTGCCAAGCGAAGTTACAATACATTTATGTACAACATATACATCTGTATGTGAATTACTTTAGAAACAATGTTAGTTACGTTATTGCGTCGGAAGTTATTAAATATTGTTTTCGTATTTAACTTAAAAACCTATCCTCTTGGTAATCGAAGAATTAAAACTTGAATCAGCGTATTTTATTTTTACTTAATGAATGAATGTTTTTTAATAAATAAAAATCCTTCCCGTTCACATAACAATGTACACCCTAACCCAACCAGTTAAACCAGAAGATCATTTGAATACTAATTAACCGCGACATAAGGACATGTTTTATTGTAAGTTCTTGGGGACTGTTCCTTTGTGATTTTAGGTGGTGAATCGATGGGCGGTACCCTGGACGGTTATTGTTATTTAACTGCCCAAGCTTGTTCGGTGATGGAGGTCCTTTAAACTAATCATACTAGCCTATTAGCTAACGGTCTTAATATCGTTTTTAATCAGTGTATAGTTCTAATTTGACATAATCATATCATATCTTAATGAAATGTAATTTTTGAAAGACGACCACCCGATCATGTTGTGTTTGCCTGTTCAATATCACTATTTTTTTTTTCTTTTCTCATGATTGAAAACTATGATTGTAAATGTAGGCGAATGCACGCTGTACGCCGTTATTTAAGTATGAATCTATGTTCTCTTTTATTTGCTATCGCTAATTTTATTTTATGCCGCTCCAGGTTTAGTCGATTGGATTTCATCTTATCCCATGTTAACGGTGATGTGCGTGCATTAGCTTATATAACTATTGTGACTATGTACAAGAAAGACTTGGAAAAAAATACAAAGAAGTACTGAACAATTGATGACAAAAAAAGAAAGCCCGGAGTTTCTTTCTGCCTTTCTTCTTCGGGTAGTCATCACTTAGGTAGCTAGTTAAAGGCTGGTAGGTTAGCTAGGCTAGGGCTCATGTCCTCACCGGTGAGGATCGCGACGCGTTACCCTTCTATTTCCCCTACTTGCCAGCCCGAGCTGGTTACTTCGGTTTGTACCTAGTCTTTTGTATAAACTTTATCCCTAATTTAAAATCTCCATAGTTATATAAGTGATTTTAATAGTTGTTTAGAAATAATAATTATTCTTATTCTTTGTTTTGACGTATCATAAGTGCAACTTTGTTCGCCTACGTGATAAATAAAGTATTTTATTTTATTTTTATTTTAGTGTTTTGGTTGTTTTTTTTTTTGTGGGAAGAAAGTGACCACACTAAATAGTTTGGGTACAGTTGTGCCATTTTTCAGTACTTGTACATATATATTGTATAATTTCGGCCAGTGTTTTTTGGTTCATTTTCTTTACAGGGAAAGAGTGACCACAGTAAATAGTTTGGATGTAATTGTGGCATTTTTCAGTACTCGTATATTGTATATTGTGGATAGATAAAATATATCCAAATAAGAAAATATTTTCAAAATAATCCTTAAATTATAGAACTATTTTATTTATAGCTTCCAATTCACGTTGCGTATCAGTCACGAATGGTGAAATTTTCCAAAAATAATCCGACACAACATATAAGTACTAATGTAAAAATACGGTCTGCAAATCGTTCTGATGATAATCAGATTCTACATAAAATCTACATAAAGAGAAACCGGCAGGAATCGGGTCACTTCACCACTGTTAAGTATATCATGTCCTTCAAACCTAAAAGTGCTTTCATGCCATATACCATCGAGATATAAGAATATACGTCAATGCCATATGCAGAAAACACATAAACGGTATCTATCAACATTCACGCAACGTTCCAAATCTATTCTAAATTCAAAAATTGACAACTTACAAAAGTAATTTCATACAACCACTTACAGAGCGGATGTGGGACGTTCGCGTCCATAAGTCCAATCGAGTCCATCATCGTTCGAAATTTAAATACGGACAGGGGAGGTGTGATCGGGCAGAGGGGCCAGGGGGGAGCACGGCGGACGTTAACCATCGATTCCTCTAATACGTCGTTATCAAGTGCCGCTATATTTGGGTGAGTTGTCGTGCGGTACACGTGGATGTGTGGGTTATGGATGTGGCTTCGGTGTTTGGTGAGCGTGGTTTGTGTTACAAATTAGACGTCGCTCGCGATATCGCCCATGTTAAAAGCCTTCTCTAGTTGCAAAATCTGTACTTCCGGGATATATTTGCATATTAATACTACTATAAATATAGCTAACCCAATGGATATATCTTTCGACCAGATTTTATTGCTACCTTTCTCTCTGTCTGTCTATCTGCATTTATTTTGAACGAACATCCAAATTCCAAACATCTTCATGAACTTTCATAATATTTGTAAGAATTAAGATGGATATTTCGTTTTTTAATCTTTTAGATATCACACTTTGCCAATAACAAACTACATTAGAGTCCAACATAGTTGATTTTATAAATTTTAAATCTTTTAAGGTTAAATTTACAATTAAAACAAAAATCACATTAATTTTACATGTGGGCAGAGTAAGAAAAGTGGTGTAAAGCCTAAACATCCATGATTTTCCTGCTATTGTAACTGTTTATCAGTGATTAAAATTACTAAGCTACGTCACTTACTTCTTTATTTAAAAATAAACCTTGTCACTACGTCCTCTGCCACATCCAACATCTCTAACTCCATAACGGGTGGCGAGTGCGGGCGCCCGCGCATATTTATTTATTTTTACCGAAATAGACCGCGCGAGGCGGCGCGGGTCGTCGAGTGCGTCCGATTTTATACGACGTGAGCAATTTCACTGGAATCCACGCGCGTGGTTTATGTCTTAATGTAGTCGGAGTTGGTAGCGACATTTCCAAGACGGATGTTTGGGAAAATTCCTTTGAGGAATTTAAAGGTATTTTCCCATAGTGGTCCACGTAAGTGTCGCGTTCCGGGTTCAGCCTGTGTTTTCCGGTTCTAACAGGCCGGCATAATTCTGTCGACTGTCGAGGGGTAATCAGCTCTTGTCAGTTGACGCTCTATTGCACCCTAGGTACTCCACTTACCACAGGTGCAGAGGGATCACTTTGTCGAGAAAAAAGTGTTTTGATAGACCGACAACAAAGCAGTAGTTAGTAGTACAATAAGGGTTCTTCTTATGGTATAGGATCCTTATGATGAAAATATAGAGATGGGAAAAGTATATTTCAAGAAAATCATTGTTCTTAAATCTGGTTTGGAAATTCTAAGATAAATATAGATGTCTAATCTGGTTATGAATTTCACATCAACGAAATGTAATCGACAAAATGTAATTACACCTTTTTTTATACCTTTGTAAGTTAAATACGTGAGTATATACAGTTAACTATAGTTTGTTAGTCCTCACAAATAAAATTTAAATATCACAAAATATATTTGATCTTGATTTATACAATCAGGCACTCACAAAAATCCTCGATGATTACCTTTAATACCAAAACTAACAAAATACACGTGCGTATATAGGTCGGCCGACTTCCGTAGATTAAATAAAGCCAACTAAAAGCGCCTGCGATGGATTTAGTGGCGTTTAATTCGGCTAGATACACCGAGAGCTTTATGGCTTTCGACGAGCTTTTCCCTTGGCGATGACTCATATATAAACTGTAATAACTGGGCCGCGTACTTAGAAATTAAGGTAAACATTGTTACCAATAATAGCGGTGTAAGCCTAGTTAGTTGTGGTAGGGACTGCCGAGACGGATGTCCGCAGGTTCAAATCCCCAGGCACACACCTCTGACTTTTCTAATATTATGTGTGTATTCTTTGTGATTTGTCGCTTGCTTTAACAGTGAAGGAAAACATCGTAAGCAAACCTGCATACCTGAGGAGTTCTCTACAGGAATTTCGAGGGAGTGTGAAGTCTACTAATTCGCACTAGGCCAGCGTGGTGGACTAAGGCCTAATCCCTCTCAGTAGTAGAGAAGGCCCGTGCCCAGTAGTGGGACAGTATATAATACAGGGTTGATATTATTATTATTTTATTTATTGTTACCAATAACATTTTATGTTGTCTTTGAAATAGTAAATAGGTTTGATTGATACACAGTGATTGTGGAAGGACTTCTAGTAAGTCAATAAGAGCGAATATGGCGTGCAGTAGGTATGGCAGGACGGTGTAATACTGGTAACCTTGGAACGTCACAAAGTCTTGGTAATTAGCATTACATTTTAACGATACTATACTGAAATGACTATTTTAAAACGGTTTTTTTATTGAAATGATAGTCGGGATCAATAAAAGTTACATTTTTGAGATATTATTGTTTCATTCCCTGTGATTTGATTTTATTTTTATTTTTAAAATTATATGGAGGTCTGCGGCAAAACAATGATGCTAATTTCCTAATACGTTTGAACACAGCGGTTGAAGAGTAAAAAGTACTTTATTTGTGATCTAGACTTATACAATTCAATAAAAAAAACCTCAAAATGCCGTTCAAGTACAACGCAAGAATAATTTTTAACCCTTATCCCTCGTGAGCATAAGTTAGCAAAGGTCTAACTCCTTTTCCATTAGTAACATAAGTATAGCTATAATTTTCAAAATTTACTTAGTGCTACTTATTATCAACAAAAAAAAAATTAAAAAAAATTGCTGACGTAATCACTGTTCTGAACCTAACGTCCCCCAGGTAATCGAAAATAAGCTAAACATAAACCACCTCACCCCTTTTGGTGCTTATGTAACACATGAACCGCCTTCGAAATTATTCCAACATTGTGTTCGTATCAATCATGAGATTTTCTAATCTCACAATGATGTTCTCTCCATAGTATTTTCTAAGGCAGCCTCACGTACAAGCAACGAGAAAATTCTAGCACTTACAATATAAATATAAAGATTCCCTCACCAGTCGATGATAAATAAACTGTCACACGACACTATTGTCATCATTTGCATGTCGACAATATAATTGCTCAAATTATGCAAATCCGACCGTCTTTGTCTATTTCAAATACCAACTTAACTTTGCGGCCATTTCTCTGAAACAACGACCCTATGTCACAAAACTTAAATATGAAAATACGTTTTTGAAACTGCAAAAAGATTGTAGAAAAAATGACAACGCGATGACCTTTCCGTGGTCCTGGCATTACGTAAATTGTCATTGTGGTTGTTAAGGATAAATTATGTTTAATTTAACGTTTGGGCGGAACTGATAGATTTGCATAATTTTTGCAATCTTCAATAGTTATGTAAGTCGTTAGTTATTAATGTGGTGACCTCTAAAGGGTCACGATGCCTCAAAAACTCGATAGTCGTGTTTATTTAAAAATCAAAATTAATTTTATGCATATCTTCATTTATTTTCTATTTGTGATACAATATGCACATCACAGCTTCATGTTCGTTGGAATAAGCAGACGTGTTATTCGGGGCACCCACTTTTTACCATGAATGTGTTCCGTCTAATGAAAGGTCGAGGTGGCAAACCCATAACCATATCGGCAGTAAATACCGGACTCCGGGCTGATGCAAAGGCAAGATCTTTTTTACCGACCTGGCATTCAAACCTGGGACTTCAACACAAAAATACGCCGAGCCAGTCACTAGCATTGAAGCATGTCAACAACTAAGTCACAATTCTCTTCCCACAACGTTAACTATAATATCTCCGAAAAATCATTTTTATTTTTTAATTATTTTTGTCCTAAAATTTACTATTAATAAAATGCCGTCAGCACGCCCCCGAACGTGGGTATATACACAAGAACAAATTACTAACTTATAAACTACAAATGTCTAACAACTAAGTAGCTCTTATTCCCTTGATATAAGGCACAAATTGTATTATAAAATTAGTTATACGACATGATATTTTTTCACGAAACACGCCTACAGCGACTGTGACTTAAAATTAAGGCTTCGGGTAGATGTCGCTTGGAAATGTGAATGATTATAATGATCTTCCCAAAAACATTTAGTTAATAACACGTTCAACATTTAATTATAGGTGTATTGATAACATTTAGTTGGATTTTGGCAAGTGATAGATTATCTTCAAAAAGTTGTCATTTTTACACACACGAGCGAGTAAATTTGTTTTCGACTACGGGGAAGCAAGTATGTTGATTTAAACTCCTTTAAAAAATACTGTTCCAATGATGGAAATTTACTAGCAGAATTTTGTCTTAGCGCTATAGGCCGATATGGCGATAGGCTCGCCCCCTGTCACAATCATGGGACGGAACATACTTGGCGAAAAGTGGGTGCCCTAGTTGCGCCTCTGCATACCCCTTCGGGGATAAATGCGTGATGTTATGTATGTATGTATGTACGCTATAGACTAAATGTAATCTAGAAGAAACCATTAAAACGGGCAGTCATGAACAAAATATATTCCAATCATCGATTTAATTGTACTACGTATTAGATCTGGCGTTCCGAACACGCACTGTGTTAAACTGAAGTGTACTGCAATCCCGTATTAGTTGTTATTTTACTTATACTCTATTTAAGGTGCTTCAGCACCACATGTTTAAAGTTAGTTTAGACGTACGATTGATGTTTTAGCGCTGCAGAACTTTAGTTCTAACTCCAGATTTTGAACAAATAGTTTATATGGACGTTCGTGTCTATAGAATATACTACACTCTTAATAAAATAATGACCTGTTTCAAAATTATTAATTTGTGGCAGTCGACAGAAAACTAATGTTTGTTTGCTACCTTTTTTTGAAGTTACTATAAAATTGAGTTTATGAAAGATAGGTAAAAAATGAAACCTGTAGCATGAAAAAAAGGGAAAAAACTAAAAGGTCGCAAACAGAAATTGGTTGTTTGATGATTCCCACAAATTGGCAATTATGGAATGGGTCATTATTTTATTATGAGTGCGATACGTGAATGATTCTAATGGAGTACAATACGTTGACCGTATCATACTGAACATACAAATTCACCCATAACGGAAATCTCATTATACGTTACTACACTTATTGTCAAAATTAGTTTCCTTAGTTATCCAAATCCATTTAGCCATCAAACACATTAACAAAACACACCCAAACAAAAATTAGTATACGCCAGAGTCAATTTAATTTGGTTGCCAGACGAAAAACAACGAGTCGGAAACTCATAAGCGCTGTCCCCGCCTATGGTTCCAGGGATTCTATAAATTTGAGGGTCAATTATTAACTTTTTCGGGACCACTGGCTAAATGAAGTTCGCTGTTGACATACGTTTTGTTTTGTTTATGATTCCAACGGCTGATTGCTTTGGATTTTGAATAGAGGCTTATCTGATTGTGTGTAATTGAAATATGCATACCTGTGAAAGTTAAATAATTAAATTTATTCAATTAAAACAATCGGGTACCGGATTTTAAATATTTATTAGCTTAAACGACGTCGGTAAAACAATGTTTTCTAGAAACATCGACAATAGTTCTAAATGAGGAGTGAATTATTTTAATTTTGTGCTTTCTATTTGCTTGTGAGGTATTGTCATAAGTATAGATACAACATGTCATGCAACTCAAAAGCCTGACGTATTAATTTTAAAAATTCAGTCTCAAATTATAGTTGCTTTAGACATATGTTCAAAATTAAAATACCTGATATTAAACCTTTGTACTAACAAATTAGTTAGCAAAATATCGGATAAATAAAAAAAATTATACGACGGACCGTTACGGTTACAATTAGAATTCTAACTCATTTAAAATTAGACTTAAACTTCGCAATTAGCACGGCAACTTGAAACTCATTACGCAGAATATTTTTAGCCGCGTCGTGTGTAATTACAAGTAACATTAGCTGGAGCCTAAAACGGAACGTCACCGGATACAACGTCACGTCGGTGTTGCCGTGTTATTGTAGCGCGCGCGTGTTTACGGGGACGGCACGCGCGTGAAACACTGTCGCCGCCCGGGGACAATGTTGCCAGCACTCAAAATAGATATCCTATTGAATGGTAATGAGGCATATTGGGTGTACGTCACGTGATGCGAGGATGTAAATGACAGAAGTTCTGTCTTGATTAGTATGTTGAGAAGTTACTGGGATCCATAATGTGGTTAATTATGATTTTATAAAGGATAGTATAGAAGTAATACGTATAGTGAAAATGGTAAAAAAGTTAGTGAGATACTAAATGTGATAGCTGTTAGTGTAAAAAAAGTGCCTAACCATAGGTATAAGATTTTTTTATGAATGTAATTGAAATATGACGTTTTCTGCAACAAAAGTAACATTTCATTTGTTACGGAGCACAATTCAGTTCGAGTAAATATTCTAGTGAGTGTGTCATGGACTACTTCTTACATTTAAGTGAATGTTAGAAATTGGAATAAAACAATATTCGTATTTTTTTTTGCAGATTTCTGTGGTTTTCCGAAAAGTCAAGATCAAGTACAATATCTACTTACGTTTTAAAAATATACTTTGTTAGCTATTGACGTTCCGATCTACGCAAAATGAGTAACTCTCGCAATCGTCGACAGACATCTTTGATTAGCCGAAGTTACATTCGGATTACGCAATATTTTATTTTTTTTCAAAATCTTATGTATGTACCCAGATGTAGTTAATTTATTATAAAGATAAAAAATACAGTAAATATGTACCATGACGTTGCGTATTCCAAATGTGCTTCATAGTAAACGGATGCCATAGTTATGAAAACTTTTGCTTAAAATTCAGGTGGAAACAATGTTCATTATTTATCAAACAGTTCTACTAATGCGGTAGACGTCACTTCTATGACGTCATACTTAACCTAAATCTTAAGTTATACTTATTCGAATAATATTAAGCCGTTTTAACCGCGTCTGTTATTTTATAAATATAACTGCAGCGATTGGGAATTTTGGCGTTAATATTTGAATATGAGAGTTTTTTTCACTTCAAATACGACCAAAATAAAGTTTCTACGATTTTAAATTCTAATTGATCGAGACAATAATAATCAAGGCCTTATTTCCGCCGAAGAATAATGTTTTTAAACAAATCTAAATTGTTCAGTTAAAAAACAGCAAAATTGAATTTCTCTCAGAGAGACCCCATGGTCCACGTTTCACCTGTTTTCCGTTGACATAATCTTAAACCTATAAATAATCAACAACCGATTTCATGGTTATTATCAAGTTCGGTATTTGCATATTGGCTCATTTCCGATAATTACCTCTATTTGTCGATGTATAAAGTCCATATTTCCTTGTATAAAAGTCAGTCGGATTGTATGCAAATTACCCAGTTTGCCAATACACCGTAATTATTATAATGAGAGTTTTTCATGGCCTATAAAGTGTTAATTGAACGATTAATTAATCATTTTTAATATGAATACGATGTATAGGAAATTGATGTAGTGTTAACGGAAATAATTAAGCGTCAATTATGTAAGTACCTATAGTGTTCGGTTGTAAAACCGCATACGATTTCTAGTTCGCGTAATGATTTTTTTGGGTTGAGAACAATTCAATCAGGGTAAGTAGGTATCCAGCCACTGGCGTAGCTGAGAACAATTCAATCAGGGTAAGTAGGTATCCAGCCACTGGCGTAGCTGAGAACAATTCAATCAGGGTAAGTATGTATCCAGCCACTGGCGTAGCAGAGAACAATTCAATCAGGGTAAGTAGGTATCCAGCCACTGGCGTAGCTGAGAACAATTCAATCAGGGTAAGTAGGTATCCAGCCACTGGCGTAGCTGAGAACAATTCAATCAGGGTAAGTAGGTATCCAGCCACTGGCGTAGCTGAGAACAATTCAATCAGGGTAAGTAGGTATCCAGCCACTGGCGTAGCTGAGAACAATTCAATCAGGGTAAGTAGGTATCCAGCCACTGGCGTAGCTGAGAACAATTCAATCAGGGTAAGTAGGTATCCAGCCACTGGCGTAGCTGAGAACAATTCAATCAGGGTAAGTAGGTATCCAGCCACTGGCGTAGCTGAGAACAATTCAATCAGGGTAAGTAGGTATCCAGCCACTGGCGTAGCTGAGAACAATTCAATCAGGGTAGTATGTATCCAGCCACTGGCGTAGCTGAGAACAATTCAATCAGGGTAAGTAGGTATCCAGCCACTGGCGTAGCTGAGAACAATTCAATCAGGGTAAGTAGGTATCCAGCCACTGGCGTAGCTGAGAACAATTCAATCAGGGTAAGTAGGTATCCAGCCACTGGTGTAGCTCCCTGTCTACGTGTATGGCTGGAGAGGGGAGCGTCATGCCCTCCTCTCAATTGCGTGGTGAAAACCCAAGAAGACCGTAGCCTACTACTATAATGTTTAAAACCACAATAATGATTAAATCTGGAATTTAAAGGACATGGAAATAGTTTTTTTAGCCCAGGAATCAGATCCCAACACTGCCGTGGTAATGGAGAGGGCAGTAAATTAAAGGAGGCCAAGTTTTTTATTACTAAGTTGGAATGTACGTTGAACGAACTTTCTTCCTATCTAGGTTTCATACATCTACGTAAATTATAAATGCATTTTCTTGTTTGATAAGCAGCAGTAAGAAGTATAAGATAATCTAAATAACCATGTAATAGAGCAGAACCGCCTTTTCTAACTGGTTATCGATTACCATGGCAGAACACTATGGAAAATAACTCTAGATAGGCTACAATAAAATAAAATATTCTTTATTTGCATTATCCTACTTAAGCAGTTTGTAACTATTAGAGCATTCCTTTTAAGTATGGCAATACCTGTGTTAGGAGGCCCCGCTCTTCCAAAACAGAAATTAAATATAGATCAAGTACATAATACAAAGAATAAAAAAAAACTATGGCACCACATTCCTCGGTCTACCTAGAATATTAAGGCGTTCCCAGTTTGGAGACGAGTCGTAAGGCAGCACTCCGCAAGGACAGTTGCGGAACAAGAAGGCCTCTTGAGAGCTATCTGGAAGTAAAATGGACTACCGCGTGCTTTTGCTTCGAATACAATACAAGTTGTATATGTGAAGAACCCGTGTTCGCCAATTACAATATTTTCTATCTACTTAGCGCTGGACTGTAAGACCGATCCTAACGTGCTCCTAACTAGTGATGTGCCAGATCGTTAACGAAGTATATTCACGGATCTCGGTCGGACACGGATACTTGGAACATCACTAATATTAACGGTGTGGTGACTCTGGTGGTGCAAATTATCCTTTCCTCACGAAAACAAGGAAAGAGGTCAAAAACCTTTAAAATCATTCATAAATACCTTTCTAATAAAATAAATTAAATGTCTTGATTGTAAAGTTAAAACTCTTCGTTGTAATTACAGCCAGACTAACAAAAAATGTAGAGATTATTATAAATAAACTGGCGAATAATTCTTGTCGTTTAGATTGTGTCATCCAAAATAATTACCAACGACAAATATATAGACAGCGCTGTACTCAAATTATATATTTGGGGGGTAATAAGGAGCCCGCTTCTAACAGGTTGGTCTGAAAATTTTTGTGGGAGGCCTATGTTCAGCAGTGCACTGTTAAAAGCTGAAGAAGAAGAAGAGGGGAGAGGAGAGGAGAGGTAGGTAGCGGTAATTAAATTATTACATTGTTTTTTTTTTTAATACAATGTAATTTCGAAATTAGTCTGTCGCTTAAGTAAGCGACGAATAAATACTGATAATCAATTTTTTTTTACGTTTCTTTAAGAAAAAACAAAAAATATTAAATAACAATAATATCGCTCTTTAATCCTATAGTTGTGTCCACACGCTGAGAGATGTCACTGTTTTTTTTTTGATACAATATTAGAAAATTTGGGGGTCAATCATCTAACTCCGGACCCATTGTCTCCATAATTAAAACCGGACAGTCACCGTACAATATCTGCCATCTGAATCATTAAGTAATAAAACTATAGAGTAATTACAAGCTGATTGCTCTGGGAGTGGTATAAATTTGCATATAATGAGCGTAGAGTCTCTGACACCAATTATGCACGCTTTGATTGTACTGGCGACATCGTGGCATGTCTCTTTATTGCTTTACTGTTATTGTATGAATGTTAAATGCTTAATTGTTGAAACATTCTTCTCTAGATATGTCTTCTTAGTAGAAAGTTATAGATAATTCAAAAGCAATATTTCTGATAAAAAAACTTCTTTACATTAACTTTATAATGATTTATGTTTACGCGAATCTTAGGCATTAACATTGTTGTAAGTAACATTAACTTTGCAACCACTGCCGTGGCTGCAAAGTCTTCGAAACGTTGGAAAAAATTAAATAAAAAAACCAAAAAATTAATTAGTTTTAATTTACATACTGCAATTTAAAACACAATATCTGGGTGTAGTCAGGATTTAGCGCTTGCGAATGGCCGCTTATCTGACGTCAATATCGTTTCAAATCGTCATGGAAAAATTCAGGTTTGTAATCGAATCCACGATCTCACGCTCCACAGCTAATAAGACGAATGGTAAGTATAAGTAATACTTTAAAAACTGGCGAAGCTTCGATGGTTCCTCTCGTACTTATGACTTTTTTTATAAACAGTGCTTTTTACAAATCGATGCTTCCGTATTTGATAAAAATAACATCTGCGTTATACAACTTTATGTTCTATTCCTATTATCATAAGATATCATGTGGAAGTTCAGTTGGTGCCCTAAGTAATTTGCAACACAAAGGAGCGGTTTACAACAATACTTGTGAACACCGTGTCGTAGGCTGTTATCAAGTGTCTCCAAACTGCACGTCCCCACGCACATCTCTCACCATTGTTATTTGTGCGTTACAGGGATGTAGAAAAACATTGATGAGGTATTTTTTAAATGTACTGATTTATGTTTTAAGTTGCTTTCGACTCCTCGTGAGTAGAGTGGAACTGTTCCTACTCTAAAATAGTTCGAGATAAAAATACCCATGTTGATGCACGACATAATCTAATTGTATGTTGGTATTTATCAAAATCCGTCAGGGAGTTATGTATTTTTTTTTTTGACAGCTATACACTTAAATAATATCTAGACATTTCCGAAAACTTTCGCTTTAATATTATGGTTATTGTTTAATCTATGCCAATTTCCTGAGAGTAGCACCCAATATGACGATAATATATCTTTCAATCAATTAACACAATATATTTATGTAAACAGATTTTTACAGCATTGCCTTTTAATAGTATCCAAAGCCCCTATGATACACGCGAAAACTTATTAGTCATCATTCGCTTACTGTGCTCACTAGTACGCACAAACAATGCCACATCCAAAGCACAGAATCGATCATCGCAAACGTCGAATGTCGCAGAGTTGTAACGAATTAAGAAATTCCCGCGGCCATACAAATTGTTTTATGAGATCGGCCATTGTTCGCGCGTTATCAGTACATCAACGCGTCGGCCTCTTTGTTCCGTCTACATCGCGCTGTTTTGTTTTTATTGCAGTTTATTCTACTACGAATTTTACATATATTCAAACAAAGCAGTGACGAAGGGAAGCCGGTAGGAATCAGGTTATATACCTGCCGGCTTCCCTTTCGTAACTTATGTAAAAATTTATTATCATTGGAAATGTTTGCAGACCGCATTTATGCATTACTGATAGGTTGTGTCGGATTCCCTTTCGGAAAATGTCGCCCTTCGCCACAGATACATACCTTTTACATCCGATGGGGCAAACGGTACACCCACTTTTTGATGAGTGTATTTTGTCTCAGAATGTAAAGCGAGAGACTATTGTACCAAGTAGACATATACATGTACTGTCACTGATACAAAGACGCCTTTTATATCCAATGGGGCAACCAGTACACCCACTTTTTGATGTGTGTATTCTGTCTCAGAATGTAAAGCAAGAGACTATTGTACCAAGTAGACATATACATGTACTGTCACTGATACAAAGACGCCTTTTATATCCAATGGGGCAACCAGTACACCCACTTTTTGATGTGTGTATTCTGTCTCAGAATGTAAAGCAAGAGACTATTGTACCAAGTAGACATATACATGTACTGTCACTGATACAAAGACGCCTTTTATATCCAATGGGGCAACCAGTACACCCACTTTTTGATGAGTGTATTCTGTCTCAAGATGTAAGGCGATGGGAAGCGGCGATAGCCTGTTTGTGGAACGGACTACCGAGACGAATGTCCGCAGGTTCAAATCCCAAGGGCACATATCTCTGACTTTTCTAAAAAAATATGTGTGTATTCTTTGTGAATTACGCTTGCTTTAACGGTGCAGAAAACATCATGAGGAAACCTGCATACCTAATGAATTCTCTATAGGAATTTTCGAAGGTGTGTGAAGTGTACCAATCCGCACTAGGTCAGCGTGGTGGACTAAGGCCTAATCCCTCTCAGTAGTAGAGGAGGCCCGTGCTCAACAGTGGGACAGTATATACAGTACTAGCTTTTGCTCGCGGCTCCGCCCGCGTTATAAAGTTTTTCAGGCTAAAGTTTTTCATTATAAAAGTAGTAGTTTCCCGGGAGCCTATGTTCTTCCCAGGGTTTCAAACTGTCTCCATACAAAATTTCATCTTAATACGTTCGGTAGTTTTTGAGTTTAAGACGTTCAGGCAGACGGATGCAGCGGGGGACTTTGTTTTATAATATATTTTTTTAGAACTTTTTAAGAGGAACAATCCCGTCATACATCATTGTTGCATAACTTTAACCGTTTACGCAGCGCACGCAACGGAAGCTCTCAAAACTAATAATTTTTCCCCGTTTTTGCAACATGTTTCATTATTGTTCCGCTCCTATTGGTCATAGCGTGATGATATATAGCCTATAGCACTCCACAAACAAAGGGCTATCCAACGCAAAAAGATTTTTTCAGTTTGGACCGGTAGTTCCTGAGATTAGCCATTACTGCCCCGCTCCTATTGGGTATAGCGTGATGATATATAGCCTATAGCACTCCACGAACAAAGGGCTATCCAACGCAAAAAGAATTTTTCAGTTTGGACCGGTAGTTCCTGAGATTAGCCATTACTGCCCCGCTCCTATTGGGTATAGCGTGATGATATATAGCCTATAGCACTCCACGAACAAAGGGCTATCCAACGCAAAAAGAATTTTTCAGTTTGGACCGGTAGTTCCTGAGATTAGCCATTACTGCCCCGCTCCCATTGGGTATAGCGTGATGATATATAGCCTATAGCACTCCACGAACAAAGGGCTATCCAACGTAAAAAGAATTTTTCGGTTTGGATCGGTAGTTCCTGAGATTAGCGCGTTCAAACAAACAAACAAACAAACAAACAAACAAACAAACAAACTCTTCAGCTTTATATAATAGTATAGATATACAGGGCTGATATTATCATTATATGTAAGGCGAGAGCCTATTTCCGTACCAAGTAAGTATTCAGACACCGGAATAATACTGACCAAAAAACAATATAATTTTACCTAAACCGAATGTCGCATACAAGACCGCTACAGCAAGAAAAAACTAACTAAATTAAGCGAATTACCATCCTTTCCGTCCAGGGCCAAAGACAAAGCACAAATTTAACTTTCAAAGATTACCAAAAGCCCGAATCTAATTAACTCCGAGGGCTCTTAATTAGTCCCCATTGTAACATGACAAGAGAACCGGCAATTTTGGTGCAACCTCCAGAAATACACACTGCGATGGCGACTGTCGCGCCAAATTGTTACACAAACATATTACTAGGTTTTTTATAATATAACTTTAAATGTCATTTAATTGTTAATATGAAAGAAAGGAAAAAGTATATATTGCTGGTGTTAAAACACTGGACAAAAACAATACGAATGTTTTATATACATAAGTATTTATGATTCTTAAGATTACTTACAATAAATAAATAAATACCAGCAACGGCACCTCTCGTTCAGTTGGATGCTGTCATACCACGTCAGTAGTACTGTAGCCCTGATTATCGATAAGGGTTTATTAATGCAACTTCAATGTCGTCAAAGCAACAAAAGCCACGTCTTAAGATGCCGACCTTCTTTTGACAGCGTCTCCGTTGATATCGCACTTGAGAGCGATCTGAGTTGCAATTGAACTAGGTATACCAAGGACAATATTCTTTCGCAATATCGCAGTAAATATAAGTATTATTATTGTTACATTTTTAAATTGTAGATAGAACAGGGTTAGTAAATATTGTGTACATCAAATTAGAGCAAATATTAAGAGCCATTATTAATAATCTAGGTTTTGGAACAGTTTTCCTAGGCGCGTGTTCCCTCCTTCCTATAATCCTGGTCCTTCCGACGTAGCGTGAAGGAGTATCTTAGTCGGCTAGCATGATTGTGGGGAATGGCTATCTCGTAGTAATTTGTTGACATTTAATACTCTATCTGAACGTCGTCGCGCTTACCATCAGGTACAGGGCACCTTGAGTCAGTACAGTCACCTTGAGGTGCCAAAAAAATATATAATTTTGAATGCCCATTCGGGATTCCAATGAAATCGACTATTAGTATTATCAGAACCAACAATGAAATTGACCCAAAAAGATTAATTCGAAATCCCGCAAACTTCACGACACTGAATCACGGCTAATGTTTGGGCAACAAATCAAAACAAGACCTTAAAAAACGTTTAACTAAATCATCGTTTCTCTCCGAAATCGGTTTGGCTTTAGAATCTAAAGTTTAGATAATTATAGGCTTCTCGCGC
Source organism: Manduca sexta (assembly GCF_014839805.1). Classification (NCBI taxonomy): domain Eukaryota; kingdom Metazoa; phylum Arthropoda; class Insecta; order Lepidoptera; family Sphingidae; genus Manduca; species Manduca sexta. Next base: position 9,604,527 of record NC_051122.1, read on the forward strand.
GCCCGTTCAACGAAACTAATCGACCGACTCGCACTGTATTGGGAATCTAAGTTAATTTTACTGGTTTTTGAGTTTCGTCCTTCGGCTCATTGCTATAAAGTCTAATCAGTAATAAGATTGGGGATGATCGCCAAGTCCATTTGTTTTCGATCAAAGAAATGGTGTGAGTTATGTAGAGCTACAAGTTACTAATATTACAAGGTCCTATGTTAATTATGTATGTTGGAAAAATTAAATTTTCCTGATTTGTTGATACGGATCTGGAGTTATGTGGAATTACAAGTGGCTCACTATTTAAAAGTCCTGTGTTAATTATTTATGTTGGGAAATTAAGTTTAAAATATTCATGATTTATTAGAAGACAGTAATTTGTGGTTCCGCCTTAATTTATCTTTCGGGGTTATTAACTTATTTAACTGAAAAACATCGTGGTGGTTCGTGAATAAGCTCAGTAGATTCCCTAGTTGCATGTCGTTGTCAAGAACAATTCAAATAGGACACCTTACTATGAACAATTGATTAAAGAATTTCATTGCTCGCAATTATCATCCCTGCGTATGAACAATATGATAATTTATAATTAAGACTGGGAAAATAGATAAAACAGTAATGTCGCATTAAAACACTTTCCCCACTTCTAATTCTATTAGAAAAATTGTTGTCCATGCTGGGATTTGAATTTAGTACCTCCCATGTACACTGCTACTTAATTAAAGGCAGACGATGTCCCATAAAATAATTGAAAAGAGTCGTTCATCCATAAATCCCAATTTCCGTAATTTGATAACAAATCCCGAGATGAAATCATCAGAACACATCAAAAGTATTTCATTGATAACCAGACTTACAACAAACGAACACAATAAACATAAAGGAATCTTACTTTTATCTTTTGCCAACTTCATTTGCATGCTGGCTCCCTACCGAAGCACTTAGCGTGAAGATACCGCCGACGTGACGATCTGACACCTATCAATCTTGTCGCGTGATTCGATAGTGTTGCGCAGGTCTGTTATCGATAAAATCCAAAATGAACTCTATTTTTGCGGAGTAAAGTCTAAAATGTTTTGGCAGATTTAAATTTGTATCAACAGGCGACATTCGCTCCTCATTGTAGAAGATAAGTTGAACGTTTGCAAATGATTTTGAGTGTAATAAACAAGTATTGTAGGCTATGTGCATTAAGGCGAAATTTACTTGCGCCCGCTTCGTAGATACGTAAAGTGGTAACAGAAATGTCCTACGAATAGTGGTAAGGTGTAAGTGATTATCGATAAATATCAACTAGTATTAATTTTAGAGCCAAAATGGGTTTGCCTAGTAAGCAACAAATAACAACGTATTCAAAATCTAAAAAGCGGTATAAAATAAAAAATAGTTTCCTAAACGGGTCCTAGGATCATTTTTATTCCAATCTTATTCCTATTGATTTAGAGCGTGATGTAACTTTTAAAGATACCTATTATCTACATTAATTTAAAGAAATGTAGAAAACGTCACTCTTACTACAATAACTTAACACAATTCCTAAATACGGTCGTTCGTTTCGATTCCAAATTAAATCGATATCAATTAACCGCATCACTACAACATCATTTCCATTCATTGCGCAGGACACAGTGTCACGACATCAATTAGCTCGACACTGACTTACACAGCGCTGATAGTTGACGGAGACGCGGCGCGAAACATAAACTTGATAACGCGCCGCCGTGGACACGCTAACTGTCGATAGTCGATAACTCGCGTGAATTATATCGACAACCTGTCCTGACATCCTTATTTGCATTTAATTAGTACGACGTTTTTGTGAGTTATTTTGTGTTTTTGTAAGTAGTGTACTCTACGTGGAATCTAGTTTTTGCTCAATGCACCAGAGGGACTTTTTATAGTATTTCTTTAAGAAAAGTATACTGATGTCTTACATTTTTAATATCAATAAAATAAATTTTGAGTAATTTTTTTATGTAATCACATTGCTAAGCATAAACCCATTTAAATGCATTTAATATATGTAACTTAAACTAAGTGAACTCAATACAAGAAATAATGTTGTTAATAAAAAAAAATCACGTCGAATTGATAACCTCCTCCTTTTTTTTTAAATCGGTTAAAAATAACACCAATCATTAAAAAGTAAAACGTGTGACATAAAATGTCTGTCAATACGAGTCACTAGAAGGGCCGTGCAACTAATCCAAAGAAAAATGATAATTTGCAAGAGTACATTAAGACGTTACTGCGAGATGAATTTAACACCTCTGGTCGACAGTAAAGAATTACATATTCAAGAAACACAAGACGAATGGGTTAAAAATTAACTTTGACTCATTAACGCGGACGCCTAGATTACTCGTTTGGTGCCCTGGAGCTAACTGACATCGTGTAGGCTAGGAGCTAGAGGACAGGTAACTATTTAGTTTCATTATTTATAATGATTTTAGATTAAAGTTAAAATTTAATTTTTTATGCCAAATATACAAGGCAGAGCCAATTACAATTACTTTTAGCAAAAGGACAAATTTTGTAAACTTTTTCACTAATAGTAAGCTGCATTATTCCTGATTGCTATAGGCTACTTTTTATCTAGAGAAAATGTTTATCACGGAAAACGTTTCCACGTGAGCGAAGCCGCAGGCAAAGGCTAGTAAAAATAACATGAAGCCTGTAATTATCCCCAAAATACTAATTCAAAGATGAATTTAAAATAAACATACACAGCTCCTAGACCATAAAGAATATATTAAAAGTGGTAGCCGAGAATAATAAAGCTCTCAGTCGGCAATAAAACTTGCTTTTTAAACACTGCTTTGACATTAAGTTTTTCTTTGACTGATAGCCGTTTACGCAAGCACATAATTAGACTAGGGAATAATAAAAATGTGTTTTACACAGCCTTGCATGGTCAGGGAGAGGATCGGACCGTGCAGGATATATACCTGGTCAGTATGTACATTCGTTTCCAACAGGCCGGCATAATTGTGTCGACTGTCGAGGGGTAATCGTCCCTCGACAGTCGACATTCTATCCCCTTCCACTTACCATCAGGTACAATGGGGTCACTTTGCTGTGCCAATTTAAAAAAGTGTTTTATTGTAGATTTCTTCATAACCAAATTTCGGTCACAGCGGCCAATCTCAACGGAGATCAGCCAGGTACGCAGGAGATATTATAGTGCACAAGAGTGTGCGCAATACACGGGTGCACTCTCTGTTCCTTCAATCCGATGAGACGGCAATCCAACATAACGGGAAATATCAGGCACAGGGCCAACTCTACGTGCTTTCCGAGGCACGGGGGTATCACACTGTTAACTTCCAAACTCCGAGCTGCGACTGATTATTAAGAAGGAAAAACCCAGTCGCAATTATTTCGGCTCGACCCGGGATTTGAACCCAGGACTTCAGTTCGAATCATATTCGTACCGTGTAACTATACCGAGAAAGTAAAGATATTTTATGAATAACATACACACTATGTGAAAAAGCAAGACTAAATTTCTTTCAATAAAACCTCTACACAGGCCAGCTGTGTTCTATTTTGGAAACAGTTAAGTTTAAAAAGCATAAAGGTGCACTATGAGTAAAAACAACTTTTTGTTCATTGTTTTTACAAGTAAGTTACCGTTGGATGTAACCGTGAAAATGAATTATACTTTGCGCGATGCTCACAAACTTTTGATGCATCTGCTCTAGGGATGGGATTTGGAACTGTCGACATTTTTGATATATCGATTGATGTTAGAGTTGCGGTAACATATCGCACCTTTAGAATTACAATGGCGCAAGCGCAAAAACACATTAAATTGACTTTATAATACACATTTGAAAAGTGACAAAACTATCGAATGCAACGATTTTGGGTAATTACACGAATTCAACGGATTATAAACTCAATTTAATGATTTTTTACGTATTATCTTTAAGTTATATATTTTACACAATGGACGTACAGTTTGGTGGTTTTTTTTTAATACAATATAGGAAATTTTTTTACGTCCTTTTTGATGCATTGTAATCTGTTTTTCAAAATAGATACTTATGTGACAATTTTCAAAAATCTCGATTGTTATTATTTTTGTGTAATAAATGAAATTATGAATAACAATACTTAAATGTTAGTTAATAATTATTATATATTTTTCACATCACATTTAATTTATCAATATCACTATCGACAACAGCACAGTGACACCACTAACCCTTTTTTCGTGATTTCGTTAGTGTTATTTTTTACCCTTTCCTTAGGATCTGGACAATAAAGTGACCGCAGATGCTTCGTGCAGGTGTACAGATTTAAAAAAAAACATCTCGCTGCCAATCCTCGTTTGTGAAGGATTGTTAATATTTTTATCGCTTTCACTTTTATGCGTGGTCATTCGGTAGGTTGTTATGGGTTACGAGGATCGACTAATTAGTGATCAAGCATCTGCCTGATGTTGAAAAAAGGACAAAAATTTCATAATTGTAAGTTTTGTACTTTTATACATAGATCTACTTATAAGAGATTTTTTAACGAAATCCAATATTATTATTTTCATTCATACTCTTTGAAAAGTTAGTACAAAAGTACAAAAGGAAGCCGGTAGGTATCGCGTAGTATAGTATAAACAAATCTGTATTTATAAGTATATTTATTAAGTATTTTTGTCCACCCATACAATTAGTGTTGATATAATATGAGGTCGGTATAAATGCAGCTTGAAAACGACAAATAATAATAATCGTTTATAAAAACTATTAAGGTCTAAAACACCTTTGCTGGTGGTAGCTTGCCGTTCGCCTGATGGTAACCGATACGTCCGCCCATAAACAATAGAATAGAAACACCATCCAACACTTTGAAATACAAAATATTGTTTGGTATTCCACTACGCTCGCCATCCTGAGAAGTGAGATGTTAAGTCTCATTATGTCCAGTAGTTACACTGGCTACAATGTTTTCAAACCGGAACACAACAATGACTACACACTGTTGTTTCTCCAATTCCATCACTCATTAACCCTCAGTGACCTAGATTGTTCTAATAGCATCTTAAACCTAGTCTATAGCACATAATTACCAGTAACCAAATTCAAGCTTGTTAGGAAACAATTAAGCCGCTATCAACGCTAACAAAAGCCGACGCACCGCGAGGAAGACAATGCCAGACCGCAGAGGGCTGAATAATGCCGGCCCATTTACAACAGTGTAAGATATGACGTGATATAGATCACTCACAACGTAATAAATAAATAAATAACATAAGAAAAATTACACCGTAAAGCGAATGTTACCGGAGGCGCTTCTGGGGTTAGCTGAAGGTGGATGCGGCGTGAATTTCTTTTTAATTTATTTTATCATGATTGCAGTGATTGGTTACATTCATAATCATTTTCAGAAGTAACTTAATATGTAGTAACTTTACTATTGCAACTCAACAAATATTCCATTCGGCGCATAGTATATTTAGGAAAGGAGAAGTTCGTTGACTCGCTAAAACTGCCATGTTGACCTAAAATTATTCAATATCAATGTATATTGATAAAACACAAATCCTTGTAGTGACCTACCACATGCCTTGACTTTGTCTACACATATTTATTAGCTTTACAGTCCTTGCATATTGCATTATGGTTTTATGAATTTGAAAGTATTTTAGCATATATTTTTATTACCTTCGATCACTGACTTCGTCGTCTGTCCCCGAAAAATCGATCCTTTTACAAAGAAAATTAGACTGCTTTTCAAAAAACTTTTAGCATAGCAAAGTAGGTATATTATTTTGTTATAGATAGCACTTTTTCGATAGTCTTTGTATTGCTCAACATCAGTGATGAAAGGTAAATTTTTCCGAAAGGAAACCCGACACTGCATAATATCCACAAATGCGGTCAGCCAATCGTTTTAATGATAATTATTAGATTTTACATAAGTTACAAAAGTGAAGCCGGCAGAAATCAAATTATTTGAACTCTTCACCACTGCTCAACATACATTTAGAGTAATATCAGTAGCTAACAGGAAAATTTTGTTGTAATATTTCTGTCTTATCCACACGTTGATATGGCGCCAATGTCGGGCGCGAGGGAGCGACAGAGCGACAGGGACGGATGATTTAGAAACCCCTCGGGAGAGGCGCGACGCGACCCGGTATTAATATTGTGACTCCATATAGTATATGCGCACTGTAAAGATAATATACATGTACTTAAGTTCATGCCGTTATAGAAGCTATTAGTGGTTTTGCGGTTCATCAAGCCTCATGTTTGGTTAAAAGCACTGATCGCAGAAAACAAATATGTGGTAATTAGATTACCAACTTGCATTGACACATAACAAAAATGCAAACAGCTAATATTATTCGATCGATTACAAATGCCTGAAAAGAGTAGTTCTAAAAGACTCAAAGGCTTTTATCAGCCTAATGTGGAATGATCGGATTAAAAATTAATCCCACGCAAATCCATATTTAATATAAGTAGGTACTAATTGATATTTATTTCACATTATTCCTCAATTGACTGGTGTACCCAGTGTGGCTAAAACCCTGAATATCCAGAGATGAATATTTAAGCGAAAAAATGAGTTCACGTTGCATCTGCATAACCTTTCGGTCCCCTAAGGCAATTCTTATGCGCTAGGTCTCCACACCGAATGCACGCCCATGCACGGAGGGACATTAGACAGACAGTTAAATACGTATGTCTCATGGTTGCCACTTTACATTGAGGCCTATAAGGGCTCATGAACATGTCCTGGCCTTCTCAGTCGCTCAGCTGGAGGAATCCAGTATCCCATTCGCAGGTTTCCTCAAGTGCTGCCTGTGGTCCGACACGAAAAAAAAACTATTCCGACCCAAAGTTTATTTACGCATAAATCAATACCTACTTCACCAAGTATACTATTTCATCTCCCCGACATCCAAGCACAAACTATCAACTGTCGCATCTGCCATTTGCATATACTAAACAATTTCGATCACTCCTTTCCCACTCTGTTTCGGTATCTGTCGCTACAGCTAAATTGGTACCGAAATTTCAAATTCAAATTGTTGTTCCCACATCGCCCGGGGCGCGGGTCCTTTGCCGTAATTGGTCCTGCGAGGATCACTGCAGCCTTTGATGTTGCTTGATTGCATCCTGGGTAATGAGAGCTATGTTGAGATAGGTAAAGGTCTATTTGCTACTGTGGTGAACTCCAATCAGTGATGTGTGCGAAGTTGGGCCATTTACCCTCATATGTAATCGAAGATATTCTTTGTGAAAGATTTTAAAGTTAAAGGATTGTAAAACACTTATTATTAATTAAGATAGCTGTAGGCACGTGTAAATTAATTATTCAAATTATTGATCTGTTATATTAGATAGGTTTTGTTATGGCTCCGTAATCATTAATACGTAGTCACTTTTCTTTTGCTAAAAAAATAGTTAAATACACATTCCAAAATATCAATACATTACAAATCTCAAAACATCTCTCCGGAGATTATAAAAGCATAAATACTTAAAGTCGGCTACCGGCATGACTCACCAGACAAACTTGACCTTTCATCGTTAAGGAATTCCAATTAATATGACACTCATTAAACTGGACAGTAAGTGGCATCAAATCACTGTATTTATATTTACGCCGTTTCTGATTTATAAATGTCTCACGATTAAGGGACAAGCGGAATAAAAAGGAATAAATTGAGGTCCCTTGAGAGTAAATTGTGATTTATAACATATTTTCAAATATGGTTACTTTTTTTGTGCGTGAACGGAAAAGTGACCTTCCTGCACCTGATAGTAAGTGTAGTAGGGCTCAATAGAATGTCTACTGACGAGAGATGATTAGCTCTCGGCAGTTGACACAATTTTGCCGGCCTTTTGGAACAGGATACACAAACTGATCCTGGAACGTAGCACCCTTACGTGGGTCACTATGGCGGGTTAACACCTTGTTTACAGTGGTCGCTACCCGAAGTTAAAGTTAAGTTTGTTTAAGTAGCTTATGATTGCAACTTTAAATGTTAAATGCAGAATAAAATGTAGTGCATTGAGAAAAATCACAGGCATATAATAGGGGTGTTAAGTTATGTAATATAGACCACAGGTGTCTAAAACCAGATGTTTTATAACTGACAGCCCTATAAAACTATAATTAATGTTTATAACATGTAATTTAAATAAATTAAAATCAAGTAAATACACAACAATAAAATAATATCGAACATTATAATTACACAACAAAATGCAACCATTTTTTATAAATTATCAACAATTTACAGCGCAATTAGACAAACAGGGTCGTAGGGTTGTACCTTCCCTTCCTTATTACATTTAAAAACTCGTATTATTTCCCACGGGGTGGAAGTAAGTGGCAAAATTTCCTAATTTAATATTTACCGGTCGCAACAATATCGGATAATTAGATCGGGATGTGATTTGGTACGGGAAGGCGGAATTAATATCAATGTTCCTTGCGTAGGGTGGGGATGGTATCGATATTTTAATATCGATGTATTTATATAATGTAAATTGACAAAATATTTTTTGGACAATAAATTTAACATTGTTTACTAACAAGAGATGACGCATTATTTCTTCCTTTATTTTATACCAAGCACGGCTTTCTATAAATAATATAATCAAAACTTTGATTTACTTACTGCATAGTACTGCGCTACCAGTAATTACACTGGCTACAATTTATTCAAACAGAGCATAACGGGGTTTAAATAATGTTACTTACTGGCAGATACAGACAATTCACAATGCAGTGAACGGTGATATCTACTAGATATGCTATTTATCAGAGATCTACATAGTTTTTTTAAAGGATATATAAAATTTAGGACACACACTCACGCCTTCTATCCCGTAAAAGGATAGATAGGGCTTTCCCATGCGGCCTGCCGAGATCTTACAGATGGACTTTAATATACAAAATATAAAAACTTTACTTGAACTGTATAACTAACCGTACAAGAACGAAATGTTTTAGTTTATTGTTGATACTTTTTATTTAAACATATTAAATATTACATTTTAGTTACGTTTTTAGAAACTGAAATAGGTAAAAGAATTCACGTCTTGGCCTGAAGCACTGTAAGTAAGAGGTCTATAGCCCGTACAAGAAGGTTGGGTACGGCTGCATACAACTTGTTTTTGATCGGCTAATACATTTATGTGACATGTAACATTTACTGAGAGGTTTTGAAACAGGCTCTAATAGAGATAGAGATCTGCATTATTAATAGAGTAAACTAAGAGAAATAAACTTAATAGACTAAACTAAACTTCACTAATAGAGATCTACATTATTCCCAAATACATAAAGTACTTTTTAATCTAGAAATTTGGTTCTACACCCCCCGGTAGAAATTTTGCTTCAGTGAGCTAAATAAATAATGTTTTATTGGTACATAATTTTGCTTCAGTCAACCAAAGGAAAATTTAATATGTTTCTTAGATATCGACAACACATTCCCTCCCTAAAGCTAAGAAAATGAAGACAAATGTTGAGCGTCGCCGGGCGGTGGGTTCGATGCCAGCGCATGACAAACAATCTATGACACACATAATTTCGTAATGCCCGCCTTCGTTACTAAGTCATGAGAAGGGGAGCTTGGCTAATAAAGATGACAGTTTTGATCTTGCACCAATATTGCAGCTTGGAGATATATCGAAAATCTAAGATTGTGCTTTCTAAGTGCATCTTGCTTACGTACGCGGTATCTAGTACGCGATCAGTCTGGGTAGGTACCTAAAATCAGAAAATAAACGTATAGGGAAAAAAATGCCTGATAGGTGTTTGGAAATTACGCAATCGCATCCAGGGTTAGCATTCTTTTTTAAGACGAATAGCTCCATATTTCAATATCGGGTACAAATTCAAGTACTCACCAAGTTTGACTCAGTTTTGAGAACTTTAGATACCATTACTAGAAATTGAATGTAGAACCTCACCGTTCAAATAATTATGGATTCTTGGACGTAATGGTAAAGGGATTCATTCGTACTAATTTAGTAGATAGTGGAAATTATCAAAGTACCCTCGAAGCAGCTGGAAAGTGAAATAAAAGCGTTAATTGAGAAGTAGTGCGGCGCCTGGCACCGCGCGACACCGCTCACGCAGCACTGTGCCCCCTAATTGTGCCCTACAACTTTATCCACACTTGCAGAGCTAGGAATGTCTAGATCTTACATTGGTAGGGCTCCTGGGCCTTAGACCTGGGAATCTATCTTATATTGGTAGGGATAGTCGGCCTTAATCATGTGAACCTACCTTTCTGCTGATTTCATTTATGATTAACGAATTTTCAGTGTATTTACGTCCAGTCGATATTTAAAGCATTTGTTCTCGATATGATGTATCATCGTATGGATAGGTCATAATATTTTTTTTAGAATTAATTAATCAACTCATATATACAGTGATGACATCGAGGACGACGGAAATAACATCTTGATAAATAAATTAATCTTACAACTTTGTAACAGTACGGCATTGATAATAAAAATCTTTTTTATTGTATTGTCTCATAGCAAAGC